>NC_134806.1:41511362-41538862 GCF_046742065.1 Oratosquilla oratoria
TGGCTTAACTTAACCTAACTTAACCTAACCCGTGGCCGTCCTTTCCACGCTCGCATTGAATGTTAGTGTCCTATGAGGTTAGGTTAGGCCTCATAGGACACTGGAACATCCCTCTATTCTCAGTAGAGGGGGATGTTCTGATAAAAGACCAACAGGGTATTTTGAACAGATGGGCTAAGTACCTTAGTGGTCTTCTGAACTATAAGAATCCAGTTGGTCCGTCATTCATAGACATCTTTCCCAACATACCATCTATCAATCATCTGGACACTACACCACCATTTGCAGAAGTCCACGAGGCTTGTAAAAATATCGAAAACAACAAGGCTCCTGGCCCGGATGGCTTTCCAGGAGAGTTGTTCAAGTATGGTGGTCATGTTGTAATTCACAGACTGCGCAAACTGTTTGTGACCATGTGGGAATCAGTTTATTTACCTTAGTCCCTAAAAGACACCATCATTACCATGATCTACAAGAGAAAAGGCTGCAGATTAAAGTGCAGCAATTGCATGAGGTTTTCCCTCTTGGACGTGGCAGGTAAGATACTAGTGCGAATCATGCTCACCAGGCTGTTGAACGTCGTCACACTTGTGCTCCCTGAAACTCAGTGCGGAGCAAAGTACACCTGATATAATTTTTGCAGTATCCAGAGTACTGTTTAATAAGAAAAATATATCTCCAATGTAGATTTAAGGCACTTAGAACAGCTTATAGTCATTATCAAATTAGTTTCTTTGTTTATTTCCAAATTAACAGTTGAAAAAACAATACGTGTTTATACTGAAATAAACAATAACTAAATCGTACGTAAGGAAGTAAGTACACTAAGAACAGTTAAAGAGTATCTGTAGATTAGTATGTTATGCACTGTTGAAGTCACTTTGTTAGTTAGATAATAAGAAGGTTCACTATATTTAAAAAAACATGTCACTGAAAGTCTATTGGCGGGTTGGAAGATGATGCAAGAAGATGATATTCGACAGAGATTATCTAAGATAGCGGCGTCGGCTGGGGACAGGCGCTCGAAATGGCGACGATGACGTCTTGGGCAAGCTGGTCAAAATGGCTGACGTATTGTATGGGGTAGAGTTGTTGCGATCTCATAGGAAGGTTTGCGAGACTAGAGCTGGACTCAAACTTGATGAGAACGATAACGACGAGATATTTAGAAGCGGAAAAAAATTGATGTGGAAGTTCTGGCCAGAATTTCGTTGCAGCCTCGTGTAGGAAGGCCTGGGACGACGTAGAAGCGTTTGCAAAATGGCGGGTGCATTTCCGTCAATGCGTTACCAATTTTTATTTCTTCAGAGTGGTCCGCGTTACTGCGTATGTACATATGTATATATACTTAAGAAATTAAAATCGGCAAAGCATTGACGGATATGCACCCCAGATTTTTCGGTGACGCACTACATGTCCAGCGGTAACGCACTGTCTGTCTTGCGGTAACACACTACCTGTTCAGCGGTAACGTGCCCAGCTCTGGTTGTTTGGACTATACTATTTCCCTTATCTGGTGATCCACAAGGTGTTGTCTGCCGTGTTGTCATGTACTGAATCAAAACATTCAGCATATACCGGAAGCTGTCCACTACCCCAAGTATGTTAACATGGAATATTCTAAATGCATATTGATTTTTTCATTAAATGGTAGGTGATATGAGTAATTGTTATACATATAAAGAAAAGAAGAGACTTGTTAAACGATGTGGCATCTCAGGTCAGGCGACGTTACCCAGGCTCCCGACCTAGGAATTTCCGTGGGGTTGGGGGGGTGGGTAGTAATTACATAGAGAAACTGAGTGCGGGTCTTCGGGCCGCTTGCAGTCCCTTTAATTATACCGGTCATAAATGAAAATATAAAGAAAACGGTGTCTTCCCCGTTTTCTTTGGAGATGGTTTAGACGTGGCAATGCTGCTGGTTTTGCCGGCCACATCCTATGGATCACCAGATAATGGAAGAAGTATAGTCCGTGTCTATTCACAGGAATCGAAGACAGAACAGAATGTCGGAAGGCTTGGGCACGGTGGAATATATCACTAATTCCACTTTTTTCACTCGCTGCCACCAAATGTTGGTATGTTATCCAAAATGTAAATCGGTGGAGTAACAACAAACACATTTTTCTCTGGTTCGAGAATTTATAAGGTAAACATACATCAAATTTATTTTTCACAGAAAATAGTTGCAGAATCCGTAAGGTAAGGCAGTCTACTCCCGCAGGCATACATACCAAGTGTCTCAAATTTAGACTCTGATATCTAACGTGGAAAATACTAACTACCGCCTTAAAAGATCTTCTATCTACATTAATTTTATATACTTCAACAATGTTTTCCTACTAACACTACAGTTGAATTTACCTGAACCTAGCTAACCTAGATGAATACAAAGAAGATAATCTAAGAATTTTATTAGTGGTTAACTTGATCCTAATATGGATGTACCTGGCAACTATGGTGAACATGCCCTATAGACTAAGAGCAACAAATGCGTCTGGACAAATGCAGATTGTACCTTTTCTAACATTTATATGGAAATCATCTATATACTAAATTAGTTACGTCCCACATGACCGATAAGACTGATTATAACTAGTGTCCACTGTTTGTCACTGAAACAGAGTAAGCAAACTGTCTGTTCCAAATAACTTCTCTCTATTCAGTAAACAAACTTTAAGTGAAGGTTATCTCGTTAATTTGTTAGATACATTGATGATACACAGGAAAAAACATTAGCTGATAAGTCATACACAGGAAAGGGGGTGAGGTAATTGTTAACGATAAACTAAGTGTAAAAAACATCAAGATATTTATTTCAAACTAATTTTTCTACCTCAAGTTTAGTCTTCAGTTTTCTTGGCTTGCTCGATGACCTTTGAGTGTTCACTTAAAGGTCAACTGAGAAGGTTTTTGGATTTCTTTATTTTTTGTTATTTCATGTATGAAAATATAACTTAGAAGTTAGAACACTAAAATGCATTTTATAGTCTTGATTTTATCCAAATAGCATAATCTTAAAAGTGCCTGATAGCAGACGAACTTTTCAATGTCGTAGTTACATTTTCCACCGCCAGGGCAACTGATGACGTAAGGGTTGTTGTTTACATTCTTGGACATGGCTAGTGAGCAATACGGAAGTGACTTCACATCGAATGAAGAAGTGTTATCGGATTTGCATGCCAAGCTTCATATTTACAGGCAAAAGTTTCAAGGATTTATGAATTACAAATTGTTTTATCTGTGATAAGGTACAATAAAACAGGCCCACGTAGCAAAGAGAATAGAGGAATCATTTGACTGAAGGGGAGAGGAAGGCTAGCAAGAGATACTCACAGACATGTCTATAAAGTTATCTGTCATAAGTAGTGGTTGCTGTGGGGGGAAGAGAAGCCATCGATCATATTCCTGGTACTGTCACCATAGTCACTTTCACATTCCATCTCAATTTCGTCGCCGAATTAATGAAGCGGCGTTGCTGTGGGTGTGCTGTGTCTTGCGACACTGATTCTAACCCAGGGGAGTGGAAAAGATGCAGGGATGACCCGTCATCCAGGAGGTGCCAAGATAAGAGGGAAGGAAGAAGGTAGAGGGAAGTGGAGTATGTAGGGGATGGAATGGATGGGAGTGATTTCTATACCTTTGTTTTTTGGCTACATCCCGTATAAAGGGGAAAAGAGCCTTTGGTATATGTATGGATGTATCAAAATCCACAGAACATCTCTAGATTTTCTAGAACCGCGTGATTCTGAAGGAGGACAGCAGGCAGCTACACAAAAGGATGCTGCTGACGCCGACAAGCGGACTCTTGTTACTAGTAGCTGGTGTTTGGATCATATAGTGGGGTAAAGAAATAATAAAGTCTATCTATCTATCTATCTAGAGAAATACATGGTTTTATTAGCTTTATAAGTGTCAAGAATATTCTCATGCAATCAACATACATCTTGTTTTTGGTAATGAAGTCTATCTATATACAGAGAACTTCTTCTCCCTTGTAAGAGAGGTAGCCAAGTCAAAAGCACGTACTTACTCCCACCCATTTCACTCCTATCCACCACCCTTCCCTCCCTCTCATCTTAGCACCTCATGAATGACGGGTCATCTCTGTATCCCACCCACTGCCCTGGGTCAGAAGCAATGCAGCAAGACATAGTACATCCACAAGGTCACTTCACTTAATCGGCAACTCCCCACTCTTCGTCCCTCATGCAGAAATAAACTCTACCTCTTTTCATAAAAGATCATGCTAAAGAACCGAACCAACAACACGAAAACATACGTATCGAATGTGTATCATAATACACCTTTTTGAAATATCTTATATCTCGTTTGTCCAAAGTTTCTATAGAAATAGTCTCATCGGTGATCGTCTTCAAGGACAACATTCTTGCTCATAAGACACTCGTTCGGTCACACTTGGAGTATTGCGACACCGTCTGTGATCCACACACTAACAATGACATATCGGCAGCCTCACAAAGAAAGTGCCAAAGTCATTTGTCCAACTTTTTAGGAAATCGAAAAAAATAGTTTTTCTATTTCATAAATGTACGTAATGTTCCACCTAACGTAGTTTTAACCTACTCAGACACTAAATAAAACATTGGGAATTGTACCACAAGGAACAATGGAAAATTTATTTAGAAAAAAAAATCCAGAAATTGACGAAAAATGGCTTAAGCAATTTCTTTACGAGGGTGACGATATACAGATTAAGAGTCCACACAAACTAAAGTAGTAAGATGGATCAGACGGGATTACAGACACACTACATAAGTCACTAGGTTAAAACAAGACATTAAACTTGAGCCACATGAAACAAGAAGACGAATACACAGACAGCAAATGATGCACACACAATCACAAAAAAATTACATAAACAAAGAAACGTTTTTAAACCCAACAAATACACGAACAACTAGAGGCAGTCATAACCTAAAATACTACACATACCAGAAAAGTACCAACATATTCAAGTACTCATTAGTCGCTCGCAATAACCAAGAGTGGAATTAACTCCCATTCCATATAGTTAATAGTCCTACTCTTGATATTTTTAGAAATAGGATTACCCATTACTACCTCCCTCTCCCCAATCCAAATCTCAGTCCTGAACCTAATTCTGACACCATCCTTATCCCTTACCTTAACCCTACTCCTAGTCCAAATCCTGTTTCCAATGCATATTTCTCCAGTTCAGCGCCCCGAACTCATGCCGCCCGTGAGCGGCCCTCTGCGGGTTCCAGCAAAGAAAGACAGACTGGAAATAGTCATATTATCGGCGATCGCTTAATTAGTAATCGTCTTATTGTAGTGACGCGCGCCTTTTGACTGACATATTTTTTCATGGACTCGCTGAATGTTCTCACAGAAAAATAAAGTATACAGTACGTTACGGTCTAAGAATGTATTGGAGACATATCAAAAAGTGAATTAGGTGTCCTGTATATTGTCAAATGTATTTGTAAGGAATTATCTAGTGTTGTTAAAACATATTACAACTTCAAGCCTTAACAGGGTAGTTAAAACAGGTTGCAAGCACAGGATGAAGGGATCACAATCTGAATGTGGTCTTGATCGAACGAAAAACATTTCAGACGAGGGTCTGCTTCTAAGGTAAATGAAATTTTTGCGTTGACTAAAAAAAAAAAAAAAATTATACAATGTCTTGATACTAAGAGTCCAGACGATTCTCTTTCCAATAGAGACAAGGAGGCTACTCAATACGTACTCACCTCAATGTAATGTGTGTCGACGGGCTTTTCCTGGACAGGCGGGCGAACCACGGTGCACCAATAGAACGTGTTCGAGTTGTTTTTCATGACGCGGCTGTCCCCGATCACCCACGTCTTTATGTCAGGAGTCAGCGTCTCTTTGGTTGGTTTTAGACTTCGGTTCAGGAGCATACCGTAACGGACACCCCCTCTGCATGGGGCCGTGGTAGGAGATAACGGCCCCGTACACCATACTGGGTCGTGTCTCACCCCAGGCATAGATAAGACGTTTCGTCGTATTCTAGAGGTACGCACTTTGGGGGAAGGATGCGACATACATTTAAGTTTCTCACATATGCAGATTAATATAATTATGTACAATGATTGCATGAATGGGCCTGGATTCAGGTATAACGTTGGACATAGTGCTCATGCATGTGTTGCCTCCAACCAATGCACAAACAACCCTGTTCTGATGTTATATCTATGCTTGCTTATTCTCAAATGTAATTGATCGAAAATTCACCTAAATTTAGAGAATGGTATGTTTACAGCATCCCTTGTAAAGATTGTAATTCTAAATACATTGGTCAAACTAGTAAAGACTTAAATGTATGAAAAATCTCTCTAAAATCATCACTCCACAATGCAAATAAAGATTTTTATAGGAACCAGATAATATCAACATTTATCCAGTTAAGTGATGTACAATTATTTGTCAATTATGAGAAAAATGGTGAGCAAGTGATATTTGAATTTAGTTCAATAACACAGTTCATATCAAATTAGATAGTCGCCTTATTTGATGTGATGTGTAAAGTTATTTGTTGATTCTGGAAAAAAATATTGGTGAACAACTGCCTTACACCCGTTGTCAGGCCATCCAAGTAACACCAAGATAGACTTTACTTGAAAGTGATGAAGACGGTTGCGTAACTAATTGAAAAACCTCACCGTCATGACAATGTCCTGGCCGGGGCTGTCACAGGTGTCCAGGGGACGCTCCACGACCACTACGGTGTGGGTCTCGTTGCGGGAACTCCAGACCAACCACCAATCCGGATGCTTATTCGTGGGCGGGAATTCATTTCCGACGCCATACCGATCCTTTTTCGTGTCAAGAGAGGAATAGAACGAGTCACTCACAAACTCGCAATACGACACATCACACCTAGACCACAGACTGTCAGCTGCGCCTCTCCCACGTGCGGTGTACACGGAAAACCGTGTATAGTCGCACATTTCAATAACGTATCCTTTTACCAGCTTTGATCGTGACCAGACGTGCCGCCATGTGCTGGGTTCTAAGTACCACGGACATGACTCCGTCTGTATCCAGCGGCAAGCGTGAGGAAAGGCAGCAGATTTTCAATAGACGTGCTATGACTGACCGGGTTCAGTTCTCGCTGGTTACAGCAACAACAGTAACAACAACAACAACAAGATTGATAATAATAATAATAATAATAATAATAATAATAATAATAATAATAATAATAATAATAATAATAATAATAATAATAATAATAATAAATAATAATAATAATAATAATAATAATAATAATAATAATAATAATAATAAGGATAATAATAAGGATAATAATATTGATATTAATACTAATGATAATAATATAATAATAATAATAATAATAATAATAATAATAATAATAATAATAATAATAATAATAATAATAATAATAATAATAATAATAATAATGATAATAATAATAATAATAATAATAATAATAATAATAATAACAATAATAATAATAATGATAATAATAATAATGATAATAATAATAATAATAATAATGATAATAATAATAATAATAATGATAATAATGATAATAATAACAATAATAATAATAATGATAATAATAATAATAATAATAATAATAATAATAATAATAATAATAATAATAATAATAATGATAATAATAAAAATAATAATAATAATGATAATGATAATGATAATAATAATAATAACAACAATAATAATAATAATAATAATAATAATAATAATAATAATAATAATAATGATTATAATAATTATAATGATATTAATAATAATAATAATAATAGTAATAATGATAATAATAATAATAATAATTATGATAATAATAATAATGATAACAATAACAGTAATAATAATCATAATCATAATCAAGCTGTTTGTACACCCGCTTAGAGGCAACAACCCTCTATGAGTACCATACACACACATATCATACAAAAACACAACCACATGCACAAACATCTACATAAACTTTTCCTTCTACACCGAAATTATTTTAAATTCTAGCTTTCTCTTCTACTGCATCTTCTTATTTCAGTTTACCTACCACTTACGTACGACTAAGTCTCCTACTCCCTCTCTAACTTTGTTGGTTGAGGTTAATATGAATAAACATCCCTAAAGTAACGTCACGGTTACATGGATTGATTTCAGCCTCCAACCCCAAGTCTCCTGCCCTCTCCCCTCCCTAAAATCGCCCGGTGGCAATAGCCCTCTTTTATACACAACCATCTTTTTATTTTCATATAGACATCTCTTCCCCCCTACAATTATCCATCCCGCACGAGCGGGTGGTCTCTCCTAAGTAGTACATAGTCCACTTCCGTTTTCTTTAAAGCGATACACCTGATTTCAGTGCGTACGTTTTGTGATCACAAGATTGGAGCTGGGATCACGTCATGGATCCACACCTACGCACTACGAGTCGTTTTTACTGAATGATGACCTTGGGATCTGCATCCCGTGCGTGTATCCATGATCCCGCATGCGTACATAATACTGCTGCCAAAGAAATGTAAAGATGATACTTATGAACTTACAAACCAAGATACCTTGATGTGCTATTTTGAAAAACTTTAGGTATAATCATTTAGTATTTCTTCTATATTGATATACAACTGTTGCATAACATAATCCATTATTATCTGTTATAAGGGGGGAGGTTGGGAGGCGCAATCTCCAGAAGTCAAAGGGATCACAGCTGGCTCGATGACAAGAGTTGGCTGGCCTTGTCACTTTCCTCTGACCCTTATTTCCTGTGTGTGTGTGCGTGTTTCTGTGTGTGCACATGTGTTTGTATGTGCATATGTGTGTTTGTATGTACGCGCGTGTGCACGCGCGCGTTTGTATGTATTTACCTAGTTGTATTACACGGGAAGAGAGCTATGCGTGTATGGGTGACTGAAATAATTCTAAGATTATTAAATTTGAAAACCATACTATGAAACGTAGATGTTTTGAATCTGTTTTTATATCTCTCATTGATGATATAAATCAAAACAATGGATTTTTTTTGTTAAATATAAACCTTTAGCAATTTTAATAACAAAGTAACAAACTATTTACGCAAATTGTGTTTACACCAGTTTCATGTTCGTTTCTTCCCGCAAGCTCGGGTTATATAAGGAGTCAGATGTTTGTCCACTATGTTATTTCTGAAGAAGCCCTGCTGGGCGAAACGGTAAGTACATTAGATTCCACCTGCGTTTGGCTTCTCTCCTACAGTTTTATACAGCATTGTTTTCAATTGCTTAGTTGTTAATATGATATGGTAGGTAAATACTTGTTACAGAGTATTCTTATTAGTAAACTCATAATAGGCATCTGCTAGACGTGGTCGTAAGTACATAGATATCCTTCATCCTTTATTAATTTATCAAACTCTTCCACAAATGCCTTAGCTGCAGGCGCATCACTGCCAGAAGCCTCACCTTTCGACAACACATGGAGAACTTGGTAACGCTCTCGAAAGCGACGAAACCACCCAGCAGTAGCTATGAATTCATGTGAAGCGTATTCTTCACCGTCACGTTCTTTCAACATGCGAAATTAACTTGTAGCCTTACTTTGGACTGCTTACAACATCACTTTCACATTTCTTTGCCTATTATCTTCCAACCACGTCTATAGCAACTTTTCCATCTCTGCCATAACTGTCGTACGCGATGCCGGGTTGCCACAACTATCTTACGCGTTGTGCTGCCAGACATATACAGCAAATTCATAATTGGTATCTGCTAGACGTGGTCGTAATTACGGGTGGTCGTAACTCGCGTACGTCGTAACTCGGATAGTGACTGTATATATATATATATATATATATATATATATATATATATATACATATGTGTATATATATATATATATATATATATACATATATATATGAATGTAAATAATAGAATCTATAGCATAACATTACATGAATACATAAGTGTAATACAACTAAAGATAAACATAAATGAAATAAGAATGATAATATTGGGTCTTTAGAAATAGTAATAATGATAATGATAATGATAATAGTAATAATGATGATATAGAAAATCATAAAAATTATATTTTATGAATTAATTTTACGGTGATAATTAGATGATTTACTAAAGTGGGATAAAAGAAAAACAAGAGGACATAAAAACAAAAAGAATAATTACAAAAGATATCTGAAACAGAATAGCTTTCCACACGGAGTGATATCTGAAGCAAATTGAATGAAGAAACAGCGAGTGCAAGAACTATACAAGAATTTAAGATCAAATTGGATGAGTAAAGCTACAAAAGAGGGTATGAGCATAGCTCTCTTCCCGTAAAATACAACTAGGTAAATACACACACACACACACACACACACACACACACACACACACACACACACACACACACACACACACACACACACACACACACACACACACACACACACACACACACAC
The DNA here is from genome assembly GCF_046742065.1 of Oratosquilla oratoria. Taxonomy (NCBI): domain Eukaryota; kingdom Metazoa; phylum Arthropoda; class Malacostraca; order Stomatopoda; family Squillidae; genus Oratosquilla; species Oratosquilla oratoria. The sequence continues at coordinate 41,521,808 of NC_134806.1, forward strand.
ACACACACACACACACACACACACACACAAGAACTAGGGGGGTAGAGGAAAATGACAAGACCGGCCAACTCTTGTCATCGAGCCAGCTGTGATCCCTTTGACTTCTAGAGATTGCACCCCCTCCCCCCTTATAACAGATAATAATGGATTATGTTATGCAACAGTTGTATATCAATATAGAAGAAATACTAAATGATTATACCTAAAGTTTTTCAAAATAGCACATCAAGGTATCTTGGTTTGTAAGTTCATAAGTATCATCTTTACATTTCTTTGGCAGCAGTATTATGTACGCATGCGGGATCATGGATACACGCAATAAACAACACAATCTTGGTCTAATCAGGGTGATTAGGATTAACCTCACCATATCTTCATCCAGGTATTTAAAAGACACTTAGATTGTTCTTATTAAAATATAAGTTTCTCCAAAAATCTTATTTATATGTTTCTCAGGTGACATATTATTCATAACAATGACTCCCAGGTCCTTCTCATTTTCTACTTTTTTTATTCCTTCTTCTCCCAAATTATATGCTCCTGTTATTCTGTTTTTGCTTTTTCCAAATTCCATTATACTACACTTTTTTGTATTGAACTCCATCTCCCACTTCCTACTCCATTCCTGTACTTTATTTAGATCTCTCTGTAGTGATTCACAATCTTCTTCAGTTTTCACTCTTTTCAGTAGTTTTGCATCGTCTGCAAAGAAGGTCATATAGCTTTCAATTCCTTCATCCATATCATTAATATATATAGCAAACATTATTGGGGCCAGAACTGTTCCCTGCGGGACACCGCTTATTACTTCATTCCATTTTGAGTGCTGGTTTCTTATTACTACTCTCATTTTTCTTTCTTGCAAAAAGTCTTCCATCCAATTTAGTAATTTACCTTGTATTCCTCCTTCAGATTCTAGTTTCTTAAGCAACTTCTTATGTGGTACTTTGTCAAAAGCTTTTTTTAGGTCTAGAAATGCACAATCAGCCCATCCATCTCTTTCTTGTATTATATCTATTAGCCTTGAATAGAAACATATTAAATTGGTGACGCATGATCGTCCTTGTCTGAATCCAAATTGCCTTGGATTTAGTACGTTGTTTTTTTCCAAGTATTTTACCCATCTATTTTTGATAATTCTTTCACAAATTTTTGCTATTGTACTTGTTAGAGAGACTGGTCTATAGTTGGTAGGTTCTTCTTTATTTCCTCCTTTATATATAGGTACTATATTTGCTTTTTTCCAATCTTCTGGAACTTTTCCTTCTTTCAAGGAACTGCTTATTATGCTATGTATTTTGTCTGCCAGTTCATTCCTGCATTCTTTCAGAATCCAGTTTGCTATTTCATCTGGTCCATGCGATTTTCTGACATCAAGATTACTCAAGTGTATCAATATTTCATTCTTTGATACTTCTATTTCTTCTATAGGGGGGACTTTCTCTTTCCATTCAATCTCTTCAGGTTGTATGTTCTCCCTTGTAAACACTGATTTAAAATGTTTGTTCATAATTTCCGCCATTTCCATTTCCTCAGTGTATTCAACTCCCCCTTGTCTTAATTTCTCCAAGTCCTGTTTGTTTTTCAGTTTATTGTTTACAAATCTGTAGAATAGTTTTGGTTGATCTTTACATTTTTCTATGACGTCTTTTTCATATTTTCTCTTTTCTTCTCTGCACGTTTGTACATATTCATTTCTATAACCGGTATATATTTTCCATTTTTCAGGTCTTCTGTCTTTTTTCCATCTGGTCCAGGCTTTGTCTCTTTTGTCTTTTAACTCCCTACAACTTTTGTTGTACCAGCATTTTACATATTCTTTTTCTTGTTTTTGTCTTGGGACATACTTTTCCACTCCTTTTTTGTAAATTTTTGTCAAAATATTCCATTTCTTTTCCACTGATGTTTCTTCTTTGTATATTTCTTCCCAGTTTTCTTGTTGAAAGAATTCTCTTATTTTATCAAAGTTTGTTTTTTCATACATCATTCTTCCTTTTCTATATTGTTCATTTCTTTTCATATATTTTTCTTCATTAAGTTCCAGTTCAATCAATATGTGGTCACTTTTACCTATTGGTGTTTTATATTCAATCTTGTCCACTATTCTAGGTTCAGATGTAATTAATAAGTCTAGTCTCGATGGTTCTTCTTCATTTCTATACCTAGTGTTCTCCTGTATCCATTGTGTCATTGTGTGGTCAATAATCATTTCAAGTAGAGCGTTTCCCCATGAGTCGTCTCCACCCTTTACTGTCATTTCTTCCCAGCAGATTTCTTTGCAATTAAAGTCGCCCATCATAACTATTCTTCCTCCATCTTCCATTATTTTATTTAATGTTATCTTTGTGTCCTCTAACATACTTTTATGTTCACTCTCCTCCCATGAGGCTGTTTTTGGAGGCACATAATTTATCACAAATTTTCTGCTCTTCTTATCTCTGTCTTCCACTTATATCATAATCATCTCTACTGTATTCTTTCCATATATGACACCTTTCACGTTTATATCCTTCTTAGTCAGGAACATAACTCCACCCCCTTGTTTTTTCTCTCTGTTTCTAATCCAATAATTGTATGCATCATGTCCTACACTGTTGGGTGGTAGTGGGCCTTTTAATTTTGTTTCTACAATTCCCATTATGTCCGGTTCTTTTTCCTTCAAATAATCATTCAGCTCATTCAATCCTGTTATTAATCCATCTATATTTGTGTAAGACACTCTTAGTTTTCTGCCACTTCCATTGTGTTCTCTGTTTCCCTTATGTTTTTCTTTTGTATGTCGAACTTCCTTAGTTTCATGTTCACTACTCTCCAATAGAATCTCTCTTTCTCTGATTTCGTTCTGTTCTCGTTTTTTGCCTTAGCTTCAAGTCTTTTCTGCTTTTCTTCCTCTCTTTCCTCTTTATTCATTTCCCTTTTTATCCATATCTTTTTATATTGTTCACTTGTTGCTAGTTTCCCTGTTTTGGATAAGATATTCTCTGCCGTTGTTTGTGACTTGAATTTAATCTTAATTGGTCTGGTCTTGTCTGTGCTATACTTTCCGAGTCTAAATTTCTCTTCGATTTGTTTAATAATTTCTGGTTCATCTTCCTGAACTGATTCTAGTAATTGGCTTACTTTTTCATTTTCCTCTTTGATTCTTGTGGTTCTATCTGTGTTGTGTTTCTCTTCCATTCCTAATATAATTATACATTTCTTCTTGTCTGCTAAATCTCTTACTATATTCTCCTTTTGTCTCATCACTTTAATAACTGAGTCTTCAGTATGTTCTTTCAATTGCTGTTTGACTATGTCAGTGAATGAAACCTTATTTCCTTCTTGGGTTGTTTTCCAATTCTTAGTTTCTTTAGCTATTGTCTCTCTGTTTTCTTTACTATTCTTCTTCAATTCCTCATTCTCCACCTTTACCTCTCTTAACTGTCTTTTTAGGTCTTCTATTTCATCAGTTAAGTTTTTATTCGCCTTTTCTAGTTCTTCCAATCTTTCAACCCTTTGTAAAATGGTGTTCATATGACCTAACCTACTCTCCAAGTCCTCGATCACCTTATCAACCTTCTCCTCTAGTCTTGTCAGTCGGGGGGGGGGGGGGGGGGTTGTGTCCCCCCCACCCTCTTTAAATCCCTTGAAAATATTCTCATCACTTTCTACTGTATTGCTCTTATCTATACTTCTAATCTTTACATTTTTATTAGACATTTCGTCGTCGTCGGGAGGCCTTTTGTTTACCTTTCGCCTGTCTGCCTGGGCCAAGTCTACTCCTTCCTCATTTCCTTCCATTTCCCTCAGTAATCCCTCCCCCTTTCCTCTTTCCCTACTTTCCTACTACTCCACGAGCAATTTCCCCCCCACCCTGTAAAAACAATAGGCACTTCTCTTTGCGTTGGGATCCACAAACTTCAATTTTCTTCAGAACGTCTTCTAAGCCGTCCATTCGTTGAAGTGTGTGTGTGTGTGTGTGTGTGTGTGTGTGTGTGTGTGTGTGTGTGTGTGTGTGTGTGTGTATGTATGTATGATTTTTATGAAGAATGTTAAGAATAAGAGCTTATATCCTGTGAACTATGTCCATACACATCAGTTCAAGCGCTTCGGCATCAGAGACTTTACGAGTAACCACTTAATTCTATAAAACAGGAATTTCTACGGTCAAGTTCGAGCTTTTTCCTACGAAGAGAGATCCCACCGTACCAGTGGCTCTTCATAATAATAATAATAATAAAAAAATATATATATGGTACAACTAGTTGAGGTTGTCTCGCCTACTCCTCAAGGCTCAAGGTCAACCTGAGTGTCGTTGGTAAAACTTACGAGTCATGTCTTTACATAAGATCATGAGCATGAAGCAATCTGCAAGAGACCATTAGACTTGCAACTCCATGTCCATTATCACTTTTCATTCCTATCCATAAAGTTATCTAAACTTTTTTTTAAACAATCACTACTTTCAGAGCCCACTACATTGCTACAAATTATTTTTTGACATTTGTTAACCACTGCTGGTAAGCCAGTTCTTACTTATTTCCTTCTACTTAAATCTGTCCAATTTGAATCTATTACTACGAGTCCTACCCTGCTGTCTTGATATGATGACCTTGACCCATTTGAACACCTCTATTAGATTACCAGGTATTGTTCATCTTTTCAGAGAGTATAAATTGAGGTGCCTAAACCTGTAATCGTATGGTAAATTATTAATCCCATGTGTCATTTTGGTCATTCACCTCTGCTGTAAGACGTGGACCAAAACTGTACTGTATAGTCAAGGATGGGTCTAACTATCGCCAGATAGTTTAATGATTACCGCTGCATTTTTGTTTGTAATAGTCCTAACAATAAATCCTAAGGTCCTATGAGGCCTATTCCTAGCACTCTTTCCTGGACAGGTCCGAACTCACTAAAATTCCTTTTCACATTCTGTTTTCTTTAATGTAACATATTCTAATTATACCTGTTAGCTAGGTTATGTAGTCCTACGTTTAACACACCGCGCTTTGAGATATTGAAATCCGTTTGCCATTTCACCGACCATGCAAATATTTTATCAAGATCCTGCGATATGGCGTCCTATTTTAGTGTCATCCGCAAACTTACTAACAACACTACCAGTTCCATTATCCAAGTTGTTTATATATATAATTAACAATAAGGGATCCAAAACCTAGCCCTGGGGAACTCCACTACAAACACTACCACATTTAAATTGGCCAAATTTAATGTATATATCATCGTAACTATCATTATTTGCCACCTTGTAGAGATTAATGTGAAAGGATACTTTTGGTAAACCCATGTTGTGAACCAAGAAACAGATTATAACTTGCTAAATGTTCCTTGATACTATTATTATTATCATTATTATTATCATTATTATTATTATCATTATTATTATTATTATTATTATTATTATTATTATTATTATTATTATTATTATTATTATTATTATTACTATTATCATTATTATCATTATTATCATTATTATCATTATTATCATTATTATCATTATTATCATTATTATCATTATTATCATTATTATTATCATTATTATTATCATTATCATCATTATTATCATTATTAATATTGTTATTATTATTATAATTGTTGTTATTGTTATTATTATCATTATTGTTGTTATTGTTATTATTATCATTATTGTTATTATTATCATTATTGTTATTATTATCATTATTGTTATTATTATCATTATTGTTATTATTATCATTATTGTTATTATTATCATTATTGTTATTATTATCATTATTGTTATTATTATCATTATTGTTATTATTATCATTATTGTTATTATTATTATTATTATTATTATTATTATTATTATTATTATTATTATTATTATTATTATTATTATTATTATTATTATCATTACCATTATTATTATCATTACCATTATTATTATCATTACCATTATTATTATCATTACCATTATTATTATCATTACCATTATTATTATCATTATTATTATTATCATTATTATTATCATCATTATTATTATTATCATCATTATTATTATTACCATTATTATTATTATCATTATTATTATCATCATTATTATTATTGTTATCATCATTATTATTATTATTATTATTATTATCATTATTTATTATTATTACTATTATTACTATTATTATTATTATTATTATTGTTATTATTATTATTATTATTATTATTATTATTATTATTATTATTATTATCATTATTATTATTATTATTATTATTATTATATCTTTTTGTGTCGTACTTTTGTTTGTTGTATGATGGCAACGTATATGTTGTGTTGCTTGAGGCAATAACCTTTTCCAAAGAACTGGATGGATGAAAGAAAAACACGAACATAATCTTCCAACACCGTATTTATTGACATCTAACAGGTTTCCCGCCTTTCTGAAACTGTGACTGGAAGTTGCTAATATTTTTCTCTATACTGAGCAGGACACTGAATACTTCAAGTCGGGAATAAATTCGTAATGAAAGAAAGTCTCTAAGGAGGAGTTTCTACGCCCGTAGCAGTGCATGACACAGCGGTCTTAGGACAGTTGGTGGTGGACGTGGTAGTGGTGGCGTTGATAGTGGTGGCAGCGGTGGTGGTGGTAGAGTAGTCTGCTCTCTCTACCGAGCTCAGAACTACTGAAGGAGCATCTGGTTCTAGGGACCACAATATTCGTAGGGGCAGCACCCCGGGTGGGGGACTTTGTTGGATGCCAACCTGCATGGAGGTCTGGCAAAGACGAGGCCGCACCTGACGGAGACAAAGAAGAAGGTGAGGAGTTTACCACGCCAGGAGGCGCTGAGTACCCTTTGACGTTTTGGGGGACTGTTGGGGGGCAGGACACATACAGTCACTGCTTCTGCGAATCGGAGAGAAGTGCGGGACTCGAACCCACAACTGAGTGAATGCGAGACCAGCACGCTTCCGATGATACCACTAGAGAAGCCGAAAACGAAGAAGTAAGGATAGAGCCAGAAGTAAGTATTTGCGAGCACGGCGGGGTCAGCGGTAGGGCACGGGGTGATGGGGTGTCATTAGTCGAGAGCATGTTTTGATGAAGAAAATTATTGGTGATGATGATGATGATGATGATGATGATGATGATGATGATGATGATGATGATGATGATGATGATGATGATGATGATGATGATGACGATGACGATGACGACGACGACGATGATGATGATGATGATGATGATGATGATGATGATGATGATGATTCTATATGTATACCAAAAGTGTTCTCCCTCTTTATAAGGGAGTTAGCCAGCCAAGGCATGCACCCACCCATCCCGCTCTTATTCATCACCCCTTTGTTTCCCTTCTGTCCAGTGATAATACTGATAATGGCAATCATCACTATCATCGTTGGCTCGAGTTTCACCAAGTAAAAACCCGCAGCCCCACAGTGCCCGGCAACAGTCCTTGGGCCCTCATATCGATTAATTTGGGAAGAAATTTTGGACTGTTGCCTGTGTTGTATCAGTGTAGGGCGGCATAGGGGAGCAGTCACCGGTTGCCAGCTCTCCCTGTGTAAAACGGCGGTGAATAAACTGTCCAAGGTGATACAGAGAGGTCCCGGGATCCGTCCTGGCACCAAGTGCCAGCCCCTCGAGGGCTGCACCTCCTGAGACTCCGTCGTTGATCCCAGGAGGGCAAGGCGGAGGTGGAGGAGGAGGAGGAGGAGGAGGAGGCGGAGGAAGAGGAGCGGAAGGTGGTGGTAATTCGCGGAACTCGGCAATCAGGAGCTCGACACCATCTGCTCCTGCGAACTCGACCCTTGTCCTCCTCCGCCGTCATTCCTTCCTGCTGGCGCCCGTGAGTAGTCCTATAACATACGGGTGTATATTTACTGAACTACGGTGCCGAGGGAGGAATAGACACTCGGTATGGCTTAAGAGCTTTATTCAGGTGGATAGTCGTACGTCGGCCTGAGGACTGAGATGGAGCGGTCCCCTACGTGTGGGGGGGGGGAGTGACCGACCGAAAAGGCCTAGCGGCGAGTTACAGAACAGAAGGCAGACTGAATGGAATATCTACTGTGACTGACTGACTGAGTGGCCTACCCGCTTTTTTTTTTTTTTTTTTTTTTTTTTTTTTTTTTTTTTTTTTTTTTTTTTTTTTTTTTTATTGATTGCAAGTATACACAAAAGAAAACTTGCGCGGGTCACAACCCGCTTCCTCCTAGGAAGTCTGAGGAATTTTTACAATAAATTACAGTACTAAGAATGTATGCTGTCAGTCCCGCTCGAGGCAGGCGGTATATATACCCAGGCCCGATCTGACGCCTTGACCAGACGCGCCCTAATTGGGGTGACTCATCCTAGCCTTCGAGCGTCGAGTCAGGTCAGACTACCATCCAGTTCTAATGCATCACTTTGCACCTACAAGCATGCTTGTGGGGTACATGTGTATACCACAGGATCCGGGACATAATCCCTCCCGGACACAATCCCCCCGGACAAAATACCTCCGGACAATATCCCTCCTGGACAGAATCCCTCCACAAAAGTGAGCGGGCTGGACAAAATCCCCCCACATTATTCAGATTAGCAGCTCTCCTATTATATACTATCACATGCAAAGCAACTAACTATCTTACCTTACCTTACCGAGGTGCTAATGCATACAGTACAGACATTTATATACTTGTTTGAATAAATAATTTATGAAAAAAGTTTTTTGCTTCACTACTGCACCTTAGAAATATGTGAAAATATTATATACCTTAAAATATATAAACATATACTCACATATACAGTCAAATCCTGTATGAGAATATATATTAAAATACATTAATATATATATATATACATTAATATATCAAAATACATAAATAAACATATACTCAAGGAGGGATTCTGTCCAGGGGGGATATTGTCTTGGGGGGATTCTGTCCAGGAGGGATATTATCCGGAGGGATTTTGTCCGGGGGGATTGTGTCCAGGAGGGATTATGTCCGGACACCATACCGCAGCCCTCCCCCCCCCCAAGGGGAAGGTGGACCTTCTTCTTCGCCTGAGCCTCGAGCCTTGTCGCCCTCGAGCTGAGCCTCATCACCCCCCACCCCGCCCTACAACACAGAATTCTCAACCCTGTGCTTGCTGACAAACCTGTTATTTATACTCTGAAAATTTTCCTTGTTTTCGGGGATTCCCCTCGGCGCAAATCAGCTGGCCAGAACCTTTTTCGTTCCTTCATTCTTTCCTGCCTTCCTTCCTTTCTTTCTTTTCCTTTTTTCTCTCTTTCCATCGAAAGTGTCTGGACCTCCATTTATTCAGATGATTCTCCTTTTGTCTTTTTTCATCTTAATTTTCGGGTGAAGTATCCTTGTGCTTTCATTAGGCTTCTGATTTGGGATAGGTATGATGCATGCACATGCCTTAGTCTTTCAGGATATGTGGTTTCCAAGGCTTTCACTTAACCTTATCTGCATAAAACTTATAAGCGAAAAAGGGCGACTAAAACCCTTGATTGTTTTGTTTTTTTCACATTGAGAAAAATGTACCTCGTATGGGGCAGAGAATTGAAAATTAAGGAGACAGAAAGTAATTTAAGTACGATGGTTGTTACGAGGATGGATAGTATGGGAAATGAGGAGGTGAGGAGGAGAGCGGGGGTGGAAAAGGAATTGGCAGCTAGGGCTAATGAAAGAATACAAGGATGGTTTGGGCATATGAAGAGGATGAATGAAGAAAGTCTAGCGAAAAGAGTGTGGGAAGCAGAGGTGGATGGAGTGAACTAAAAGGAAAGACCGAGAATAAGAAGGATGAGTTGGGTGAAGGGGGCTTTGGGTAAAAGGGGAATGTCTGTTGAGCAGGGAAGGGAGAGGGCAAGAGATAGATGTGAGTGGAGAATATATATTGACACGGCCCGATGGAAGTTCTCCTCGTCCTCTCTATATAAGCATAAGGGGGCGGGAAGAGGGGGTCACCATGTAAAAAAAGCGGCTAGACCTACTGTGAATGTGCTGTGTCCTGCTCCACACCCTCTCCCCCTCTGACCAGGGTAGTTGGCAGGGGATGGGATGACATTTCATCCACAAGGAGCCAAGGTAAAAGGGAAACAAATGGGTAATGGATGGGAGTATTATAGGTGGGAGTGGGTGTATGCCTTGGCTTGCTACCTCTCTTGTAAGGGGGATGAAGCCTATTTGGATATATAGCTAGAAAAATTTGGGAAGATATTTGTTCTTATTAGCTGTACACTTTACCCTACCGACACCTGTTATTTTTCTTAGAAGTTGAGTGAAGAAGAACGATAAGTGTGCTGCCTGCTTACCCTATATGGTTCACATAGTAGTCGTTCACTTCGACAAAGCATGAGGTCGAGCTGCAGCCAGGCCCTTGCCGCTTCTCCCCATGCCGCATGTAGTTGCCATTAGCTAATTTGCACTGCCCTGGATGAGCTGTGGGACAAATATTGAACTGGAAATTGATTACCGTCCATGGGCAAGCGTGCGCCCCCCCCCCACACAAACACACACACACACAATTTAAAGTAAGGAATTATATATTGGAGAGTAGGGGACGGAGTCCCACGATCGTTGCTCCCTTCCTGTATACTGCAATTAGGTAAATGCACACAGACACATACACACATACATGTGTAAATATATGTGTGTATTTGTTTATCTGATTATAAGAGACTCGTAATATACCTGGATCCACAGTTCCACGTCTGGATGTGGCAGCAGCTTCACTCGATGGAAAGACAGACGCAGTGACTGCCACCAGCACCAGCACACCCACGATCCTCTGTGGAAACGCCATGGAGGTCCTTTGCTGTGGAGAAGAGTTGGAAGCTGTGAGGGAACTAGAAGTTGAGACAAAGCGACGACGGCGACGACGACAATGGCACAAAGTGTGAAATTTAAGTCGGGCCTGGCTGCAGCACGACCTCAGTCGAGATGTTTATGCGGGATGCACACACAAAGGATTACAAAAGATTACAAAGGCGGAGCATGCCGACAGGAGACTTTTGGTCCATAACTAGGTCAGATGCGAACAAAAAAATTAATAATGATGAATAAATGAATAAATGAATAAAAATATAATAATGTAGATAATAATGAATAAAATAAATAGATAAATGCATAGGTACAGTTAAATAATAAACAAACAGGTACATAGTAAATAATAATAAATTGATATATAACTAATAATAAATATGAATCAAGCAAATAATAATAAACAAACAAATGATAACAAAACAAATAAACAAATAATATAAAATAAATGACAGTAATTACAGCATCTTGCTTAGGTATTTATCTAAATGATTCTTAAAGCTTCGAACTCAACTATATTGCACTGCCTCTGCAGGAAGTTTATTCCATTCATTAACGACACGGTTGGCGAAGTTGTTTCTACCCACTTCCAAAATAAATCTATTTACTGACAGTTTAAGACCATTGTTTCTTGTCTGATTCTCATTCAGTGTGAAAATTTGGTCACTTTTCATGTTGTCGATTCCCTTTAGAATCTTAAAAACTTGTATCAAGTCACAATAAGTCAACGCTTTTTTAGGGAAAACAGATTCATATGTTTTAGTCGATTATTGTATGATTTATTTTTGATATTTTGAATCAGCTTTGTGGCTCGCTGTTGTACTTTTTCCAATAAGTCAATGTCATTAATGAGATTCGGTGACCATACGGAAACAGCATATTCCAAATGTGGATGAACTAACGATTTATATAGCTTGTTAATGAGAGATAGACTTTTTAAGTCAAAAGATCGCGCAATCAGTTCTAGAATCTTATTTGCTTTCTTTACTTTCACAGAGGCTGAAATGCACTGCTTAGATGATTTGAGATCGTTACTGATAATTACGCCGAGATCCTTTTCACTATCCACTTTGTTAACGAATTTCCAAATAACTTGTAATCGTACTTGCTGTTATTTTTACCTACGTGCATTACCTTGCATTTACTTGTGTTAAATTTCATTAGCCACTTTTCAGACCATTGCTGTAATTTATCTAAATGTTCTTGAATATCCAATTGATTGAAGTGATCATTTGCCATTCCGCACAGTTTTGGAAACAATTGATTTTAGTCCGTGGTCTATATAATTTATATATACTCACTCACACTCACACTCACACGCACACACACACACACACACACACACACACACACACACACACACACACACACACACACACACACACACACACACACACACACACACACACACACACACACACACACACACACACACACACACACCACACGCACGCACACACACACACACACACACACACACACACACACACACACACACACACACACACACACACACACACACACACACACACACACACACACACACACACACACACACACACACACACACACACACACACACGCAAACTAGACACTGCGAGATGCAAAGGCGGGATATCACGAACGTAGCTCCCCTTCCCGCAAAATACAACTAGGTAAATACAACTCGGTAAATACACACACACACACACACACACACACACACACACACACACACACACACACACACACACACACACACACACACACACACACACACACACACACACACACACACACACACACACACACACACACACACACACACACGCACACACACACACACACGCACACACGCACACGACTCGTGCCGCAGTGGTAGTTTCTGGCTGCCACTACGGCGGTCTGGGTTCGAATCCCGCCCAGGGCTGAAATACTTTCATTATCGCTGTATCTCGTAAGGTCACAGCATTACCCATAGATCGGTCATATATGAGATCTGAGCTCTCTTACGGGAGGGAAATAGTTGTCGATCACGAGTCCAACACGTGTTCCAAGACCATGGTGAATCACACACATGTAAGCGTGAACACAATAAATGAATAAATGAATAAATAAATAGATAAATAAATAAATGAATAAATAAATGAATAAATAAATAAATAAATAGATAAATGAATAAATAAATAAATAAATGAATAGATAAAAAAATAAAAAATAAATGAATAAATGAATAAATAAATAAATAAAATGGTGTATGTATGTGTGCGCGCATGCGTGTGTACTTGCGTGTTTGTGTATACAATTGCCACATACAAGCAAACCTTTGATAATCAGTTTTATATCAACTTGGTGCACAAGTCAATCAGTCCGTCAACCAGCCAGCTCATGGCTGTCAGTCGCTCCGTCCTACACACGTCTGTGACAGTCCCAACCCCCCCTTCCAGTGTCCACGATGTGGGGTGGGGATAGGCACCCACCTGGATATACCTGTCCTCTCCTTCCGAATCGTCTATCCCTTGCGCCAACGGTGTGAGAGGTGCTGAACCTTGATCTTTCTGGAGGACGACGACTGTTGTTCCTGAAGGAGTGTCGAGAGGTACTGGGTAGCGTCTGACTGAAGCCGTGGAGTTATATAGAAGACACCCATCTCACTCCCCTCTCCTCTTCCTCCTCCTCCTCCTCCTCCTCGACTCCATCCCCATCTCCATCCTCCAGGATATAACGTAGAAGAGGGCGTGGAAAAGAGATTCTTCTGCCCATCTATATACCAAAAGGCCTCTTCCCCCCTTGCAAGGGAAGTAGTCAGTGAAAGCGCTCACCCTATTCCCATCCGTCACCCATTTGTTTTACCTCTCATCTTAGATCCAGAAGATTGTTTAAAGCAGCGAGTCCAATATATCAGCAAGTGGCGGGTTTTCCGGCGCCCCTGGGGTGTCCGGTTCGTCCACTGCTGCTGCTGCTGTTTTCAGAGAATAGAAGAATCATAAGTATGGGGTGAGGCGGCAAGAGACCATAAGGCCTGCACTATGCAGTCCAATGTCCATTGCCACCTATCCTATTCCATTCGTTAACACTCAGTTGATAAACCAGGTCTTGTCTATTTCCTTATCAAACCTAAATGTGCCCAATTGAAATCCATTACTACGAGCCCTGCCCTGCGGTCTTAGTATGATGACCTTGCCTGCACCACCCTTGTTAAAACCTTTGACCCCTTTTGAATGCCTTTATAAGATTATCTATTACGGAAGTGTCTTATGTGTCGCCGTTGGTGGTCCTCCTCAGGGCCGCTGTTCCCAGGGACAGCCAAAGCGTCCAGGCTGGATGGCGCGATTTTGCAACGGTTGCACTAAGGCCGGCCATACACTATCATGTACACCTGACAGGTACGCCTGAACAGTCATGCCTGTCAGGTATACCCGATAGTGTATGGCGGGAAAAACTAGCCTCTCAGGCGACCTAACAACTAATGAAAATTCGATCAGTTGTCAGGTCGCCTGAGATAATAAGGAGAGAAAGTACAACTCATCTTCTCGAGAATCCATGGTATACCTGACAGGCGTAACTTTTCAGGTGTACCTGTCAGGTGTACATGATAGTGTATGACCGGCATAAGGGAGGTCCGGGCGTCCCCTGGAGGATCGGTGACGACGTCGTTGAAGAAATGTCTCTCTTCGTTCGACTCGGGTCGCGATGGCCGGGCGAGGGGTGAGGGGAGAGTGGCAAGAAGTGAGGGGCGAGGGGCGATAGGTGAGGGGACCATGATAAAGCACAAACACCCTCCTCCTCCTCCTTCTCCTCCTCCTCCTCCTCCTCCTCCTCCTCCTCTTCCTCCTCCTTCTCCTCCTCCTCCTCCTCCTCCTCCTCCTCCTCCTCCTCCTCCTCCTTCTCCTCCTCCTCCTCCTCCTCCTATGAGTTCATGTTTGTTCGTGTGTGTCCGGATGCAGGTGTAGCGGTATGGTCGGCCGCTCATATCTCAGCCGGTCGGCCGCTCATATCTCAGCCTCAAAGTCTTGCTCAAAGTTTTCCTCCTCTTCCTCCTCCACCTCCTCCTCCTCATTCTCCTCTTCCTTGAGTCCATGTTCGGTCCCTTGAGTCACCGGCAGAGGTGACACCACCGAGTACTAGCAAAAGCTAGTTAGACAACAGATCCCCTTGTAATGACTGGTGTCGACCTCGCATCATCAAGGGATCTACAGAGAAAAGTCTAATAAAGTTTCAGGTTCTCTGAACTTCAGGGGTAAATGTGTGATAAGCAAATCGTATAGACTATGAATCCGTCTGTATGTAAAGAATGCTTCTTCCTCGCGGCTTCTGACTTGTCAAACATCGCGATAAGGAGGGGAAGGGAGGTGGGGGGACATGCCAGATGGATGCAAGGCGTCAGAACCAAGCAAGCACACTACCTGGAATACTCAAACTGGTTTTCTTTTTTTTCTCAGAAAGATAAAAGTCGTGAACTTGAAGGTGAACAAGGAGGAGGAGAAGGAGGAGGAGGAGGAAGAGGAGGAGGGAGGAGGGTAGTGCCTCGGCGGGAATGAATAGGAGGTAGGAGGTTTGAACAGTGGTGCACAAGTACATATTTAGATACAGAATGGATATACTGTAGACACGTACTTCTTGACCTTTTGATAATTCCAGACTCCTAATACCCCCTTCAATTGACTGTCAAAATAATTATCATCATTCCTATCAGTTGCCAGTATGACTTCCAAATATGTCAATGGTCTGAATTTACTGTGTCCTGATTTATGATAAAGTTTATGAAAGTTTTGGGTAGTACTTAAGTCTGGTTTTATAATATGAGAAACTGGCAACATGGATTTAGACCAGGGAGAAGGACTACAGATTTAGTGTTCACATGGAAGATCATCTTAGAAAAACGATGGGAGTGGAATAGGAATACATACTTGACATTCATAGATTTAGAAAAGGCTTTTGACAGAATAGACAGAAGGAAATTATGGGAATAGATCAGTATTACAAGGTACCATCAAAATTAATAAAAGTGATGAACATTTTGTATGGAAATAGCAAGAGCAGGGTAAAAAAAAAAAAAAAAAAAAAAAAAGAGAGAAATTGAAAGTAGGTGGTTTGAGCTGAAGGCAGGAGTGAGGCAAGGAGGAATTTTATCCCCATTAGTGTTTATGATATTCATGGATAAGTGCATGAGGGAAATTTGTACTAATGAAGATAGCGAGATAACGATGGCACATGTGGATGATGTGGGAATAATAACGGAAAATCAAATTCAGTTACAGGATGCTATATATAGATGGCAAGAAGAAACAAGAAGGAAAGGATTGAAGATAAATGTGAAGAAAACTGAGGTGATATGTGTAGGGATAAATAGAGAAGAATGCAATATCGGTATAAATGAAAATCAGCTAAAAAGGTGAATAGATTTAATTATCAAAATCCATGTGAACACGTTGTATAGACACGGTAAAGGAAACATGGACTGGAGGTGAAGCTTTATTCCTGACGTTTCGTCTAACGACTTACCTTTGAGAAAGTCGTTAGACGAAACGTCAGGAATAAAGCTTCACCTCCAGTCCATGTTTCCTTTACCGTGTCTATACAGATTTAATTATGATTGTTCACGCAGGATAACATCCAGGAGAGCGAGATTATTAGACGAATTCAAAAGTTTAATGGGAATGTGAACCTGCTGTACCCTCTGCTCAAAGATAAAAATGTGCCACTGAAATGTAAAACGATAATGTACACGACCATATTAAGACCAATTTTACTATATGGGTCAGAAACTTGGAGTATGACAAGGAAGATAGAGTCGAGGACTGGAGCCGCAGAATTGAGGGTATTGAGAATAATTACGGGGATCACCAGAAGAGACAGGGTTAAAAACGAGAAAATAAAAGAATACCTAGAAATTGAGCCGGTTGTTGGAATCACAGAGAGAAACAACTTGAGATGGTTTGGTCATATGATGAGAACGGAGGAAAGTAGATATCCAAGGAAGTATTTGGAATGGCAGCCTAGAAGAATGAGGCTGGTTGAAAGACCCAGGAAAAGTTGGATGGACTGTGTGAAAAAAAAAAAAACTTGGAAGGAAGAAATTTAATGTTGGAAGAAGTAAACGAACAAGAAATTTACGAGGAACGAGATGGGTGGAGGTGTCTGATGACGAGGCCGACGACTGACAGTTGAAATCAACTACCTGGGGTCTGGTGAGAAATAAAGAAAAGAAGAAAGTGCTAGTTAATAACCTAGCATTCTACTCAGGTATAAATTAATACAGTAAATAAGATAAATACCAGTAT
>NC_134806.1:41543862-41546362 GCF_046742065.1 Oratosquilla oratoria
GTTTAGCGTAAATAGTGGAAACGGTTAAGGACCACTGACTTCATATAAATGTATGAACTCACGATGATCAGAAATAAGTTAGACTGGGTTTGGAGTTAATATGCCTATCTAGGCGTTTTTTAAGTGTCAAATGTATTTTGACTTACAACATGAAGAGGTTGTTCTTGTTTTTTTTTTATTTCCCACGTTTTCTCTTACCACAAAAGAAAACTAAATCTGTTTAGCCCTGACTATTATTTTTTCTTGCGTATAGACCGCTGCGAATCACGTTATCACAAATAGATCGCTATTTTGGAGGAGAGCGAGAGAGATCTACTGGGGCTGAGACCTACTGGTGCTGATGATTTTCTGTTTTTATACGCAATCGGCCGTTAAAACGAACAAATTATATTCCAAACGTCAGGTAATGAAGCTTCATTGTTGTTGGATTTAATTTTTTGTAGTAACATGAACCAGAATAAAA
The DNA here is from genome assembly GCF_046742065.1 of Oratosquilla oratoria. Taxonomy (NCBI): domain Eukaryota; kingdom Metazoa; phylum Arthropoda; class Malacostraca; order Stomatopoda; family Squillidae; genus Oratosquilla; species Oratosquilla oratoria. Next base: position 41,544,326 of record NC_134806.1, read on the forward strand.
CAGCACGAGTCTCAAGGAAGGTTAAAACTTTAATATTCTTAAATATCAAGTTGTAGATAATCTTATCCAAGACATGATTGCGTGAGACATAATTGAGCTATTAATCAGCGAATGGAATCTCCCTCTCTTTGTTGTCCCTAAACACGATGGTTCGATCCTTTCGCCCAGTAATAGACTTCAGAGAATTAAATAAGCTTACGATATCAGATACACACCCCATCCCTGTATTACAAAACCTCTTGGACTCCGTCGGTGAAAACAATGTAATTTTCACGACCTTGGACCTAATGTCGGGATATTTCCAGATTCCCCTTGCTCCAGATTCCCCTTGCCTTTAGCACACCCACATATCATTATCAGTTCAAACGACAAGCCATGGTTCTCATTTCAGGTCCTTCGGTGTTCACACGACTTATGCACACAGTGCTTGCAAGTCTTATAGGTCATTCAGTGTTTTTGTACCTTGATGACGTGATCACCGCTCCCAAATCCGTTAGCGGACAATTACACACGCTTCACAATGTCTTCTCACGACTAACAAAAGGAAATCTCAAGCTTGAGGAGTGTTCCTTCCTTCAGAAAGAAATACGTTTCTTAAGGCATGTTCTTAGCTCACAATGAATTTTAACTTCGCAGGACAAGGTCAAGGTAGTTATTTAGTTCCCACGCCCTATCTCTGTTGATCACATACGTTCATTCCTTAGTCTATCAGGATTTTACAGGCGCTACATTCAAGGTTATGCTGGTATAGCAGTACCATTAACTTCACTACTTAAAAAGGACACCCTCTTCATTTGAACACATGACCAAGAAAAAGCATTTAATGACTTAAAGAAAGCCTTAACAATGGTACCTACCCTTGCCTTCCTAAACCACAAGCTTCATTTCACAATGTACACAGATGTGTTCTACACAGGACTTAGCGCAGTCCTCATTTAACAACAAGGCACAAAACTCAACCAATTGCCTATGCTAGCCACACACTCAACAAACACGGACAAAATTACTCAGTCACAGAGATAGAGGCTTTAGCTGTTATATACACATTCAAACATTTCAAAGAGCTCATCCTTGGTTATGACATACACATCTAAACGAACCATCAGCCAATCTTACACCTTTTCAAAAGAAAGAATCTTTGAAGAAGAAAATTTGCCCGCTGGTTCCTAATCATACAAGAGTTCATGCCCACTTTTCATTTTGTTCAAGGTAAGGCAAACCTAGTGTCAGGGGGAAAAGCTACCCCTTTAAAATTTTGGAAGTACTTAGAAATTGATTCATCATCCAGCTCTAATATCTTTAATTTACTATTGCACTTATTAAAAATTAAGTATTAGGAAATCCATTAATAGAACTGTATTTGTTAGCAAACAAGTAAAGAAATGTTACTATGTAAAGATTAAGTCATAATCTCGCTATCGGACACGGGGGGATAATGAACGGGCCCTTTGTTTTGATCACGGCCAACGTGGCATATTAGAAAAAGCCACGTAGACTCGCCAAGACAGCCAACCAAGGCAAATCAGTCAGAAATTTTCCCTTATAAAAGGTAAGAGTTAAAGCCGGAATCATTAATTAACATTTAAATTTTTTTGAATTGAGAAGCCCACGTCCGGTAGAGAGGGGAAATAAGACGGAAGAGGGGAATGCAATTACACGAATGCTGGCAATAAATACCTTGTGTAGTTGCTACGTGTTTGGATAACCCTTCTCATTCTCATAACTATGTTTCGTAACTAACTTTCATAAACTCTGTTGTATGAAAAGTAGATCCTTTTTGTGTATGAGGGTCACGACGTGGCTTCCGTTTAGGGGGGTTACTCTAGCCTCACCTAACCTACCATGGCCTAGCATAAAATTAATTGTAAAATTTAAGTAGGGTAATTTGAAGATTTCTGAAGAAGCGTATCCTATGTTATATTTTAGAAAGAGGCATATCAACCTCATGTTACCTCACTACAATCTTGTAAGGATTTATTCTGCCTCCTGAATCTTTCAGATACCCTACTCCATTTTCCTATTGATGTAGTATTGTTT
>NC_134806.1:41551362-41553862 GCF_046742065.1 Oratosquilla oratoria
TACATTTACTGGTTTAGTGAGATAAACTAGGAGCAAGTCCGTTTTAATGGTCTCAGTCTTCTCTCTCTATAAGCATGAAGTAGCCTCCAAGGAGAACTCGGGGAGTTGCCTAAATTCTAATATACACATATTATTTACAAGTGTTGCCATATGATGATCGGGAGATATTGGTAGAGTTGGAGGGAGAGATCTATTTTATCGCAATGTGTTTTTGGGCGTAGTCCGAAACGCCTGGCTCCGCTGGCCACTCTCAGATCCGAAGACAATGGCGTTGTCCCTTGGTAGGAAAGTCCGAATACAATAACGAGTCCCTTGAGAGTTGGCTGAAGATGTCGGAGTTCCTCTTTGATACATATGCGTGCGTGCTCGCGTGTGCACGCTAGACATGTGAAGGATTGACTCTTCCTTTCAATCATCTTACAACATGTGTGTGTGTATGTGCGCGCACGTGTGTTTGTGTTTATGCTTGTGTGTATGTGTATGTGTATGTGTGTATGTATGTGTGTGTGTGTGTGTGTGTGTGCGTGTGTGTCTGTGTGTGTCTGTGCGTGCGTGTGTGTGTATGTTTATATGTGATAATGTTTGCGTAAGTTTATATAACGTATATATATATATATATATACATATAAATATACATATATATATATATGTAAATACATATACATATGTATATATGTATATGTATATATATATATATATATATATATATATATATATATACAGTATATATGTATACACACACACACACACACACACACACACACACACACACACACACACACACACACACACACACAAAAACACACACGCACGCACTCACGCACACACACACACACACACACACACACACACACACACACACACACACACACACACACACACACACATATATATATATATATATATGTATATATGTATATGTATATATATATATGTATATATGTATATATATATATATATATATATACGTATATATATATGTATACATATATACGTATATATATATATATGTATATATGTATATGTATATATATGAATATACATATATATACATATATATATATATATATATATATATACATATATATATATATATATATACATTCACTTGGTCTTTGGATCACGTGTTGGACTCGTGATCGACAGCTATTTCCCTCCTGGAAGAGAGCTCAGAGCTCGTAGGTCCGATCTATGGGTAATGTTATGACCTTGCACACACACACACACACACACACACACACACACACACACACACACACACACACACACACACACACACACACACACACACACACACACACACACACACACACACACACACACACACACACACACCCAACTCCCCGCCCGCGAGAGTCAGAGTAACGACCCGAAGCGCATATGTATATATTTATGTATATATATGTATATATATATATATATATATATATATATATATGTATATATATAGATATATACATATACATATATATATATTTGCTGGTAACCAATAAGGAAAACAAAAAATACGGTATTCCCAAGCGCTTTCGTGTATTTCTCAACCATCTATACGCCCCTGAAGATGTGAAATACACGAAAGCGCTTGGGAATTTCGTGTTTCTTGTTTTCTTTAGTAGATACTAGCAAATAGTTGGATCACGTATCATCTTTGTGATGTATCTGCAAATATATATATACATGCATACATACATACATATATATATATATATATATATATATATATACTTATATATCTATGTGTGTGAGCTTATATGTTTGTGTGTGTGTGTGTGTGTGTGTGTGTGTGTGTGTGTATGTCTGTGTGTGTGTGTGTGTGTATGTATGTATGTATGTTTGTGTGTGTGTGTGTGTGTGTGTGTGTGTGTGTGTGTGTGTAGAAGTTTGGTGAAATAATTGCAAGTGGTAATCACAACTTATTAGATTCAAGCTGAAAAAATTAGAATAAATAATTATGTATCTAAAATTACTGGTTTTAGTAAAGCTCAGTATATAGGACTACGCCAAGAGCTGCAGCTTACATACTGGGAGGCAAAATTAAGTAAAAAACCTGTTGATTAAATGTGGGGAAATATTTCAAAATACACTCACTAAGATGATTCTTACTTACATCCCGTTTAAGGATAAACGTCCTCAAAATCTCGACTAAAATGGCTTGACAAAGAAACTGAAAAATGTATTGCTAAAAAAAGACAGGATTATAGGAAATACAAGTGTTCTGGTGCACCTAACGACTATCAACGTTATGTGAATGAGCTTCGTCGGGACCAAATTTGCCTTTACGGAATTATCAGTGCTATTGGAAGTGGTACAATTGACGATAATCTCCTACATATGAAACCAGAGTCAATGTCTCATTCAAGATGGCTCACCGCTGCCAACAGAATATATCGATTTTATGTGGCAACGGAAAAACCTACAGGAATATTAGACCTATTGTTGAATTGTCCTCAGTGAAGATTTAAAATACTGTTAGTAAAGTCTTCTTCCAGGTTTTCAAATT
>NC_134806.1:41561362-41573862 GCF_046742065.1 Oratosquilla oratoria
AGTTCTGGAGATGCCATCTGGAATTAAAGAACAATTAATGACATGGAGAATACCTTTAAGAAACGGCCAGTACGTAACCATCACCAGTGCCTATGCCTCCACGCTCACTGCAGAAGAAGCTGTGAAAGAGCACTTTTACGGAACTCTCAATGCCTGTCTGCAGGATATTCCACGCACCAACATAGTATTCCTTCTGGGCGATTTCAATGCCAGGGTTGGGCTTGCTCACGAAATATGACCCGATGTTCTTGGCAAGCATGGTGTTGGGAAAGCTAATGAAATATGTCTTAGACTCCTTATCCTATGCTCTGAACACCATCTAACTGTGACAAATACACTCTTCCAACTAAATAACAAGTACAAGACCACGTGGCAACATCCCTGTTCTGGTCACTGGCACCAACTCAACCATATCATAGTACGCCAAGCAGACAGAAAGGAAGTGCTAGTCACAAGAGTCATGAGGGGTGCTGAGTGTTGGACAAACCATCGTCTAGTACACTGCAGAATTCGTTTGAGACTAAGACCTCAACAGCGGCGACAGCTTCCTCCAAGGAAACTCAACGTTTCAACTCTCAAAGACTCAATATTACGTGTCTCCCTCAGATGCAAAATTGCACAGCCTGTCTGCAGTATATCACCCTGGCAGAACACCTCATCTCATTGGAACAACCTACATAGTGCCTTGCACGAAGCCGCAGTACTGACCATCGGGTACTCCAAGCGAATCAATCAGGATTGATTCGATCAGAAGGTTCCCGGCATACACCAACTACTGGAAAAAAAAAAAGATACTCTCCTAAGAAATCCCCAATCCAAAGGTCTCAAATCTCGTTTATCCAGCATCAGGGCCGATGTACAAAGACACCTAAGGTGCATGTAAAATGATTGGTGGAAAAAAGGCCTATGCAAATACAACAATATGCTGACAACAACAATATACATAGCTTCTACGATGCAGTTAAAACAATATACGGGACAGTGAGACGCGGGAACCATCCCATCAGATCCTCAGATGGCAATATATTGTACAAGAACAATGAAGAGATAATCTCCAGATGGGATGAGCACTTCAACAACTTACTCAACCAATCCAACCCTGCCACACTAAACATACTGGATCAGCTGCCCAATCTCCCCATATTACAGGAAATGGATAGAGCCCCCCAGCTGGCTGAAGTTATAAAAGTTGTCAGGGAACTAAAAAACAACTAGAACCCAGGGCCAGATGGCATCTCAGCGTCACCACGGGCGCCAGCAACATCGCCATTGGAGCCTTTCTGGAACAAGTCATTCACGGACAGCCACGCCCTTTGAGCTTCTTCAGCCGGAAACTCCTCAAGACTGATAGGAACTACTCTAGCTTCGACAGAGAACTTCTCGCCGTCCACCAAGCCGTCCGCCATTTCCGCCACTTCCTTGAGGGTGCAACATTCTCCATCCAGACCGACCACATGCCCTTAGTTCACGCCTTTACCAGACTGGCGGACGCCTGGTCCGCACGACAACACCGCCACCTCTCAGCTATCGCTGATTTTAACTGCACCTTCCGACACCTGCCAGGCAAGAAAAACCCCGTAGTCGACGTCCTCTCCAGAGTCGACATAGACGCAATACAGCTGGGATTCGACGACGACTACTTCGCCAAGTAGTAACAACGGGACCCCGAAGCACCAAGAGTGAGACCATCGTGCATGGCCTTACAGTGGAAGGACATACCCATGGGCAATTCCAGCACCACCATCCTTTGGAACGTCAGCACCGGGCGTCCACATTCATGGATACCAGCATCCCTTCGCCGTCACGTCTTCGGCCTCATCCACGACCTGTCACATCCTACACGACGAGCAACAGCACGGCTGATGTCACAGAAGTTCGTGTGGCACAGCATATCCCGCGATGCGGGGAACTGGGTCCAATCCTGCACACCCCGGCAGAAATCTAAAGCCTACCGACACACGGAGACGGGCTCCGGGCCCTTTCACCAACCACAGACGTTTCGCTCACATCCATGTGGACGTAGTGAGCCCCCTTCCTCCGTCAGCTGGACACCGTTACCTCTTCACCATCATAGACCGCTCTACAAGATGACCTGAAGACATCCCAATGTCAGACGCCGCTTCCACCTCTTGCACAGTAGCCCTACTCTCCGGATGGATTTACAAAGGATTACAAAGGCGGAGCATGCCGAGAGGAGACCTTTTGATCCATATCTAGGTCGGATTCGAAAAAAAAATATTATTAATAATAAAATAATAAATAAAAACTATGACCTTGTAAATTACAAATAAAAAATAAAATAGATAAATGCATAGGTATAGTTAAATAATAAACAGACAGGTAAATAGTAAATGATAATAAATTGACATATAACTAATAATAAATAAAAATCAGACAGAAAAATGATAACAAAACAAAAACAAATAATATAAGATAAATTATAATCATTACAGCATCTTACTTAGGTATTTATCTAAATGATTCTTAAAGCTTCGAACTGAACTACATTGCACTACCTGTGCAGGAAGTTTATTCCATTCATTAAACTACACGGCTGGCAAAGTTGTTTCTATCTACTTCCAAATTGAATCTATTTCCGGACAGTTTGAGACTATTGTTTCTTGTCTGATTCTCATTCAATGTAAAAATTTGGTCACTTTTGATGTTGTCAATTCCCTTTAGAATTTTAAAGACCTGTATCAAGTCACCTCTGAGTCTACGCATTTTTAGGGAAAACAGATTCGTATGTTTTAGTCGATTTTCGTATGACTTATTTTTTATATTTGGAATTAGTTTTGTGACTTGCCGTTGTATTTTTCCAAACTGTCAATGTCTTTAATGAGATTGGGTGACCATACGGAAACAGTATATTCCAAATGTGGACGAACTAACAGATTCGACATTCTAAAACATATCACGTCCGACCGCGGGAACACCTTCACGTCGCAGTTATGGACATCCCTGGGACATCTATTGGGTTCCTCAGTCAACCACACCACAGCCTACAACCCAGAGGCTAACGACATGGTGGAGCGATTCCACAGAACCCTCAAAGCGGCTTTGATATCACGCTGCAACAACGCGACCTGGAGCACTCAGCTACCCTGGGTCCTCCTCGGCCTTTGTACTACTCCGAAAGAGGGCCTCGACGTTTCCCCGGCCGAGATGGTTTTCGGCGAATCCCTCGTGGTACCCAGCGAATTCTTCCCTGACGCCCCTACGAACAACATCAACCGCCTACGAAGTATCGTCAAAGAATTCGCCCCCTACAAACAAACTTACAAGTCGCCAGAGCACCGATACGTCCCCCGAGATCTACACACATCAAACATGTCTTTCTCCACACTGAGGCTCAGACACCACCCCTCACCCCACCCTAGTCCGGCCCCTTCGAAGTTGTCCAGAGAAAGAAGAAAGCTCTCCTGCTACGCATTAAAGACAGCAACGATTGGATCTCCATCGACCGCCTCAAGCCAGCGTACCTACAAGACAACGACCCACCTCCGGTACGATTATCCAGGGCGGGCCGTCCCCTCTCGTACACAACAGAATATTCTCGCTGAGGGGGGAATACTATAGCGTCCACACCACAAACGACCGCTTTGCCACGCAGGCTAACAGGTAATTGGCTACTAGAGCCAGCCACCTCGCCGATCTCAGCGACTATTGTTAGGGATGCACTGGGATTGCAGCCCTTCAGGTTACGAGGCGATCACTGATTGGTCGATCGGACTGTCGCGTGATCCCGGAGCACTATATAAGCCTGTCACTTACACAATAAAGATAGAGTGGGTTGAGGCATTCATTCCTCACCACCTTTGATCACTCGACATGCACGTAGTCTGCCTGAGTAGCGCTCGCTACAAAGACAGTATTTTCTTCCTTTGCTTTTTGTCGTGGTAGTAAGAGGTAATGAAACAGTAATTCATCCAGTAATGATAAGTTATACTTCTAGTTGTGACATTAAGTATTAATAACAACTATGACAACCAACGGTTACACAAGCGTAAGAAATGCATTAGAACATTTAATAAGAAAGTGTTTCTTGTTCAGTAATTTTCATTAATGAAAGATTCTTCCAGTAGTAGCGTAATCCTGTAAAGATAAGGGTGTCATTTAAACTAGATTAAATTCTCTTGCATTAATTATAATGGGAAAATTTTAAATTAATATAGTTACTGTATCTTAATAGCTTGAGAAAAAGTAATTTTTGAAGATCATTTTCCCTCTATTTCTCCTGCCAAAAGAGTTCAAGGAAGCAATTGAAAGTCTATTGAACACCTTGGACCTATGTGCAATAATTATGCCACAATCAGAATTGTGGAGAAATCGTAACAATTACTTGAAAGTTATAAATGAATAAATAGAACAAAAACAAATTGAATACTTAGAAAATGTTAGTAGTACAGGCCAGATGATATAACGTAGATAGCTAGATGGTATTATAAGACATAATGATAATAAATGCGGCTGAACGCATTCAAAGATTCAAAAACTGGTGTGGACAAGTTAATTCTAGCAACACATAAGATGATGTTGATCTGGTCTATGCCGCCAGGTGATAAAAAAACAAAACAAGCCCGCTATTCATTGGTTAATCCTCAATAGACGCAGCCATAACAATCAGCTTTATTTGTTTGAGTGATGTCATTTGTATAGTTTGAGAAATATGAACTGATATGTTACTAAGGATGTTGAAATAGATTTGTGCACTAATCCCTTCCACTTGCCCTTTGCTACAGAAAGTATCTTTATTGTGGCCATGTTTGAAAGTTTGCAAAACAGATGCTGACGACACCAATATGAAGGATGGTTAGCAATTGCTTAGATCTTGTGGATGAAAGGAGAGCCAAGTTCATTCCCCCTCCCGCATTATCATGTGTCACTTCTTGGTAGTAATTTCATCTGTCTGGTTTGTAACCAGGACACCGTCTGCAGCAGCTAGGACAGTTTGACAGTAGAAAACGAGATTGGCTCAGCAGTGAAACCAAAGAATGGTGGATGCCTTTAGTAGAGGAAGTAAAGTAGGTGAGGATAAAGGAGGAAGAACATGTAAAACGGAAGTCAGGGGTGATATAGAGGATATTAGAGGGATGCGGGATAAAAGGTCACTAGTTTTAAGAAGGGATTAAAGGAAGGAGGAAGAGAAGAAGTTAAGAAACGATTTTCATTGGTGTGGAAGGAGATGAAGAAACACAAGTATTGACAATCAATAGCATGAAGAAATGGAAAAGGAAGATGACGAGGTAAAAGAGGAGGAAGAGGAATGGAACCAAAAAGTCACTGGTTTTGAATAATCAAAAGATATGGAAATCACTGGTTTTAAAGCGAGAGAAAAGAATGAAGGGGAGAGAGAAGAAAGCAGAAAGAAAAAAAGAGAGGGAGAGATGTAGGGAGGGAAAGGGATTTGATTATGAAAGTAGCTTTTCTGTAGGGAGGTTTGAACGTGAAGTAATGAAGAAATCAATCTACTTGTTGTTCCAATTCTCTTATAAGATGAACCCGGAGCCCCCAAGAAACCGGTTATGGACACAGAGTAGAGATCGTATGCTGTTTTCTGGGATGAATGAGTGCAGGACAGTGTCGTATATCATCCTTTGTGTCTTCTGCGTGGTTCCATCTGGAACAATCAGTGTTTATTGCCAGGCAGGTCATGTTGAAAACGTTTTAGCGCAAGATGGTTGCTTAAACGTTGACGTACCAGCCCAATATTGCTTGTACTAGGAGTGATTTCTCCGTTTGGTTAGCTTCTTGGAAAGTTTGGTGAAAAATAGAAATTATAGGTCTGGTAAGGGTTGTTTTTTATATATGGACGTATCTTGCGGCATACTCGAGTAAGGTTTTTGTTAATGATTATATAAAATATTGCTAGAAGATATTTCATGCTGCTTTTAGTGGGCTGCATTTGTGTAATGTCATAGATATGAGGGGTGTGTGGGTTCTAAAACTCTGTAACTAAAACTGTGTTATCATTCTTATGTGTTGCTCTGCGGGAATGATTTTTGTTTCTGATTGCAGATAGTCATTAGGATTGTTTTCGTGCAGCCAGTTATTCTATAAGCTTTATTTTGTGTTATTTGGTATCTGCCTTTCTTTGCTTCCTTGGTTATTGAATTCCACGCTATGAGTAGATATTATGGTTGTTCTTATGAGTTGTTTATACATGGTAGCTAGTATTTTTCTGCTATCTAAAGTTTGTGCCTGCAATTGTTGTGTTTAGTTTTTTGTATGCTTTTACAATAAGATATTTAATTTACTAGGTAAAAGGCATGTGTCAAATATAGAGCTTTTTTACATTGGGAAAAGCTAACCATCTAATTTAACCCCTGTTTCATACATTAATGGCAACCATGGGCAAGCAACGTCATTGAAGATTACTGAGGAGAAACAGACATCCTTAGTAGCAATAATTCTAGTGAAAATTATGTACAGGCGATAAAGGAGGAGAAATGGAAGTATGCTGGAAGTATAGCCAGATATGAAGTTAGGGGGTTGAGCGTGTTACTGACTGGACGCCGTCAGATAGGAAGCGTGGGCGATGGAGACCAGTCAGAGTATGGGAAGATATTAAAGTTTGCAATATTCGATCAATGGAAGAGTTTGGGAAGAGCCTTTGCTCAACAGTGGACTACAAATGACTGGTTCATGTATATTCGTACTTTCGTACCTTTATTCTGGTATGTCTTAGACCTGTCAGTAGCAATACACGAGACGTTCCTATTTTGTTCTGTCAATATATATATATATATATATATATATATATATATATATATATATATATATATATATATAATTTTCCTTTATTTACTCAAACCTGTTCCTCTCTCCTGCAGTGCTTTATCAATGTTTTGTTCTCATCTTATCTTTGGCCTTCCTTTTCATCTTCTTTTGTCTGATACCTAGATGTATATTCTCTTTGGCAACATTATCTCTTCCATTCTCGTCTTCCGTCTGGGGTATTGGCTGCTTGTTATTGTGGCAAAGTAACATGCAGTCGATACTTTAGGGTCTATATGGGGCGCCCCAACGGCCCAGAGCCACACATCATTTTGTCTATGATAGAAGAAATTCTGTTCATAGAGAAATGATGACACTTTTATACTACGACTGTCCCTCCGTTATGCTGTCCCCCAACCCCTTGTTGCTGTCCTGTACCATTTTTCTGAGTATTCTCTTTCTGATTGGGGGAATTCCCTGTGGTGGGGGAAAAGAATACTGCCACCAAGTTTTTCCCCATTGGATCGTAAGAGGCGAGAAGAAAGGGACGGGGAGAGGGACTAGGCATCCTTCTCCTTGTAGCCCCAAGGGGCAACTTCCTAAATCGAAAAGAAAAGGCATAAGGGGTGCTGGCGGGCCTCGGGCCAGCACCCTAAGGTTTTGGGTCTTTTAATGTGCGTGGATGTGGTACAGATGAGAGTAAAAGGGAAGAGATAGGTAGTATGTTTGTGAGAAGAAAGTTGGATGTGTTGGCTTTGAGTGAAACTAAGTTGAAAGGGAAGGGTGAGTGTATGTTTGGGAGTGTAAGTGGGAGGTTATCAGGAGTGAAGAGAGGGCGAGGGAGGGAAGGGGTGGCTATTCTAGTAAGTGAGGAGATAGGTAAAGGGGTAGTGGAGTGGAAGGAGGTTTCCTCAAGGATAATGTGGATGAAGGTGAAACTGGGAAAGGAGATTTGGGTCTTTGTAAGTGCATATGGGCCGGGCAGTGAGAAGAGCATGGAAGAAAGGGAGGCCTTTTGGATAGATTTAAATGAGTGCATAGAGGGTTTAGGAAGAAATGTCAATGTAATAGTACTGGGAGACCTTAATGCTAGAGTGGGAAATGGTCCAATCGATTAGTGGTTGGGAAGTGTGGAGTTCCAGGAAAGAATCGTAGTGGAGAGTTGATGGTGGAAATGTGTCTAGAAAGAGAGTTGATGATAGCAAATACAGTGTTTCGGAAGAAAGTCAAGCATAAGTACACATGGGAGAGGGTGGTGGAGGGAAGGGTGGTAGATAGAGCGCTAATGGATTATGTAGTGGTAAATAGGATTATGATAGGAAGAGTTAAGGATGTACATGTGCTAAGGGGAGAGGGTGGGGGAGTAATCAGATCATTTTTTGGTGGAAGGTAAGCTGAGAGTGGAGGATGGATGGAGAAGGAGGAAAGGGACAAAAGGTAGGTAGGGAGGTTCTTAGAGTGAACTCCTTGAATGAAAAGGAAAAGGAGAAGGAGTACGAAAAAGAAGCTGAAGGAGGAGTGGGAGGGAGTAAAGGATAGAGCAGAGATGGGTGTGGAGGAGGAATGGGGATGGTTCAAGGAGGGAGTCTTAAAGTGTGCAAGGATGGTGTGTGGAAACAAGAAGGACAGGGGGAAATAGAAGAAAGGGTAGTGAATGGTGGGATGAGGAAACAAAGAAGGTTGTAGAAAGAGAAGAAGCGAGCATTCACAGATTGGTTACAAAAGAGGACAGGGGAGTCATATGAGACGTACAAAGAAAAGAAAAGAGAAGTAAAGCAAAAGGTAAAGGAGGCAAAGAGGAGAGCAGATGTGAAATGGGGTAGGAGTATGACAGAAAATTTTGAAAGTAATAAAAAGATGTTTTGGAAAGAAATTAAGAGAGGAAGAGGAGGCGAATCAAGTAAGGAAGAAAAGGTAAAAGGTACAGATGGAGAGTTGATAATGGAAGAGATGGCAGTGAGGGGAAGATGGGCAGAATATTTTAGGGAGTTGCTGAATGTGAAGGAAGATAGGGAAGGAAAGATAGCTGCAGTGGGAAATACGAAGAAAATGAGAGTGATGAGTGAGGAGAATGGAGGAAAAAATAAGGAAGGATGAGGTGAAGCCAGTTGTAAAGATGATGAAAGCAGGTAAGGCACCTGGTCTGGATGGATGTCATGCAGAATGTCTGAAAAAGGGGGGTTCAGTGTTGGTGGACTGGTGGGCGAGTTTTTTTAATGTTTGCTGGAGAGAGGGTAGAGTACCGGAGGACTGGAGTAGTGCCTGTATAGTTCCTCTTTACAAGGGAGAAGGGGACAAGTGTGAATGTAGTAAGTTCAGAGGGATTAGCCTGTTGAGTGTAGTAGGGAAGGCTTATGGGAGAATCTTAATTGAGAGGATTAGGAGAGGAACAGAAGGAGTAATTGGTGAGGAACAGTGGTTTTAGGACGGGTAGAGGTTGTGTAGATCAGATCTTTGTGGTAAGACAGATATATGAGAAAGCTATAGGAAAGGGGAAGGATGTTTTTTGGGCTTTTATGGATCTGGAAAAGGCTTATGATAGGGTAGACAGAAAGGCACTGTGGGAGGTTATGCAGATTTATGGGATGGGAGGAAAGCTTTTGGGAGCTGTCAAGAGTTTTTATGTGAGTAGTAGAGCATGTGTTAGGATTGGAAATGGAGAGAGTGAGTGGTTTGAAGTAAAGGTGGGACTTCGTCAAGGATGCGTTATGTCGCCCTGGCTGTTCAACTTATACATGGATGGGGTGGTGCGAGAGGTGAATGCAAGGGTAGTGAGTCAGGGATTGGAGATGGTTAAAGAAAATGGAGAAAAGTGGGAGGTGAGCCAGCTGTTGTTTGCGTGACGACACTGCGCTTGTGGCAGGGTCAGAGGAGGGATTGAGGAAGCTGGTGGCAGAGTTTGGGAGAGTATGTGATAGAAGAAAGCTAAAGATAAATGTGGGTAAAAGTAAGGTGATGAGATGTACAAGGGGTGAAAGTGGCAGTAGACTGGAAGTGAACATTAAGGGAGAGCGACTGGAGGAAGTGGATAGTTTTAGATACTTGGGTGCAAGTGTAGCAGGAAAAGGTGGAGTGAAGGTGGAGGTAGAATGTAGATTGAGAGAAGCGAGTAAATGCCTTGGTGGTTTAAAGAGTGTAATGAGAAATAGACATTTGGGAATGGATGCGAAGAGGAGACTGTATGAAGGAGTGATTGTGCCAACAGCACTGTATGGGGCAGAAACGTGGAACATAAGAGAGGAAGAGAGAAGGAGTTTGAATGTGTTGAGATGAGGTGTCTGAGAAGTATGGCGGGGGTTACTAGGCTAGATAGAGTGAGAAATGAGGAGGTGAGGAGGAGAACAGGGGTGATATAGGTTTTGGGAGTGAGGGTTGATGAAAGAATATTAGGATGGTTTGGACACATGGAAAGAATGAGTGAAGAAAGACTAGTAAAACAGGTATGGAAAGGCAGATGTGGAGGGAGTGAACATGAGGGGACGTCCTAGGATGAGGTGGATGGATGGGGTGAAGGGGGCTTTGGGGAAGAGGGGAATGTCTGTTGAGGAAGGAAGGGAGAGGGCGGAAGACAGAGGTGAGTGGAGAATGGTTGTATATGGATGATGTTGTGACTGCATGAGGAGGAATGGGCGGGGGGGGTGGGGGGTGGGGTAGTATGTGTGAGTAAATTTTGACGCAGCCCGAAGGGATTTCTCCCCGTCCTCTCCTTATATGCAAAGGGGGACGGAGAGGGGGGGTCGCCGATTAAATGAAGCGGCCTTGCTGTGGATGTACTGTGTCTTGCGACACTGCTTCTGACCCTGGGCGGTGGGGGGGGTGCAGGTATGACCCGTCATCCTGGAGGTGCTCAGATGAGAGGAAGGGGGGGAGGGGTGTGGAGTGTATTTGGGGATGAAATGGGTGGGAGTGTTTTTATGCCTTTCCCTTTTTGGCTACCTCCCTTGGAAGGGGGAAAAAGCCTTGGTATATGTATGTATGTATGTATTCTCATTAAATGGCCAAACCATTGTAGTCGGTCTCTCTGGATTACTGACATTATTGATACTACTTCACATTCTCTCAACATATCCACGTTTCTTTTTCTGTCTTTTCTCGTTATTACATACATCATCCGTCATGCTCTCATTTCTGTTGCTGTTATCTCGTTCTCAGTTTTACTAGTTAATTTCCGCGCCTATGCTCAAAGTCAGAATTGGTATTAGAATTTACTTAGAGATGAGCAGCTTAACTTTTTTTAATGCTTTTCTCTACAAGCAATAGATAAACCTTATTTACCTGTTTGCTATATCTAGCGATCTAATTCTTTTATTTAAGTTTTTATAGAATTTTCTTATTGAACTTTACTCCGAGGTAATTGAAGTTAGTAGTTTCATTTATGTTTTCATTTTCAGTTCTAATGGTGGTAAAAGTCAATCAATCAATCAATCAATCAATCAATCAATCAATCAATCAATCAATCCATTAGTCAGTCAATCCAATAGTTAGCCAATCCATTAGTCAATCAATCAATCAATCAATCAATCAATCAATCAATCAATCAATCAATCAATCAATCAATCAATCAATCAATCAATCAATCAATCAATCAATCAATCAATCAATCAATCAATCAATCAATCAATCAATCAATCAATCAATCAATCAATCAATCAATCAATCAATCAATCAATCAATCAATCCATTAGTCAGTCAATCCATTAGTCAATCAATCAATCAATCAATCAATCAATCAATCAATCAATCAATCAATCAATCAATCAATCAATCAATCAATCAATCAATCAATCAATCAATCAATCAACCATTCTGAGGCCACTAATGAGTAAAGGCTTCTTCATACCATTCCATGACTGCACGACTGCATCCATCTCTGCCATGCCATTCTTGCAAACTTCTTTATTTTATCTCTCCACTATTCTGAGTCCATTGATGAACCAAAGCCTCTTCCATACCATTCCATGACTGCACGACTCCACGTATCTCTGCCACGTCACTCTTGCAAACTTCTTTATCTTATCTCTCCACCATCTGTCCGGTTTTCCTCTTGCACGCTTCCCAACTCGCGGCGTCCACTCAGTAACACACTTGCTCCACCGCTCATTATTTTGTGGTGACTTACATGTTCAATTCCACATCCTCTCTTTTTCAGTTTCCACAATATATTCCACTTCAGTCTGCTGTCTCACCCAACTTTCTATCTCTCAGTGTTATTCCCACTATTGATTTCTTCATTTTCCTCTGTACACTCCCTAGCATTGGGAGTATATAATGGCTGGCATTATGCATTGATCGTGAATTTTGCGTTTCAAACATAAAGGTAGAGAGCTTCTCGTCATATTTTTATACTTACAAAACATTTCCCAACCAATTGTAATACGTCTTTTTATCTTATTATCGTGATCTTTGGTCAGTTTTACTATCTGACCTAAATAATTTCAATCTTCAACTTCTTCAAGATTTTTACCATAAATCATAATATCAACTTTGACCTTTCATTTTGAACATTACTATGGTTTTATTCTGATTCATCTTTAAATGTACTCTGAGACTTTCCATGTTGATATCACTCAGCATATCTTGCAAGTCTTCTGCTCTTCCTGAAATAAGAATAATGTCATCCGCAAATCTTAGGTGGTTAAAACATTCACAATTAATTTTCAACTTTTCTCTTCCCAACTCAAAGTTCTGAAAATATTTTCCCAATGCAGCTTTATCGATGTTTTGTTCCCATCTCATCCTTGGGCTTTCTCTTCGTTCTCTTTCGTCTGGTATCCAGTTGTATA
>NC_134806.1:41578862-41581362 GCF_046742065.1 Oratosquilla oratoria
GTGTTGAATGATACTTCGAGATATATCAGAGGAAGGTATTTGTGTATATTGAGGAGGAAGGATGGACCTTTACTGTGAGCGTGCGAAGGAAGGAGGAGAGTATGGGAAGAAAAAAAAAAAAAAAAAATGACTCCGAAAAAAAAAAAAACTGAAATAGTTTCATCGGAAAAAAAATTGGGATTGTTTTAGAGAAATTAGCATCGTGTAGACCACACAGCCCTTGTAAATAGAGAGAAAAACATCTTTTCCCACTTCCCTTTCCGTCAATCTATAAATCAGTTTTTTTCGTCAGATTATTTCCTCAGTGATCAATAAGAAAAGTTATGATAATGATAACGAATTTGTCTCCCCAGTGATTTTCTCTTATATCCACTCCTGTTTTCTCTTAAATTTTAAATATTTTTTGACTGTATGTGTGTGATTCACCATGGTCTTGGATCACGTGTTGGACCAGTAATCGATAGGCATTACCCTCCCGGATGAGAGCACAGAGCTCATATTTAACATATCTATGGGTAATATTGTGACCTTACACACGCACACACATCCTACTCTCCGCCCACGAGAGTTGGAGTGCCGGCTCGTAGCGCAGTGATACTGAAATTATTTCAGCTTAGGGCAAGAATCGAACTCGGACCTTTATAGTAGCGGTTGCGAACGCTACGACTGCGCCGTCGAGTTGACTGTGTGTGTGTGTGTGTGTGTGTGTGTGTGTGTGTGTGTGTGTGTGTGTGTGTGTTTACCTAATTGTATTTACCTAATAACAGTATGCAATAAAAGAGCAATGCTCGCTGGGTCACGTCTACTCTCCAATTTTATTATGCCTAGCCTCAAATTCATGAGATGTGTGTGTGTGTGTGTGTGTGTGTGTGTGTGTGTGTGTGTGTGTGTGTGTGTGTGTGTGTGTGTGTGTGTGTGTGTGTGTGTGTGTGTGTGTGTGTGTGTGTGTGTGTGTGTGTGTATGTAATTCATCACGTTCTCCACGGTTTTGGATCACGAAATTGACTCATTATCGACAGACATTATCCTTCCGGATGAGACCTTAGAACTCTTATGTGGCCTGATCTGTGGGTAATTTTATGACCTTACACACAAACACATACAGTTCTTTGCTCATCAGAGCTGGAGTGCCGGCTCGAAGTGCTGTGATACTGAATTTTTTTTCCAGCCTTGGGTGGGAATCGAACTCAGATTGGTGAGTTAGTGGTCGAGATTGGCACCACTGCATCGTCGTGTGTGTGTGTGTGTGTGTGTGTGTGTGTGTGTGTGTGTGTGTGTGTGTGTGTGTGTGTGTGTGTGTGTGTGTGTGTGTGTGTGTGTGTGTGTGTGTGTGTGTGTGTGTGTGTGTGTGTGTGTGTGTATGTATGTGTATGTTTGTGCTTGTGTGTGTGTGTGTATATACATACTGTATGCATTGGCCCTTTTTGTTCGACCAAGTAAATCATCCGAGGTCAGCCATAATAAAATATATATCTCCACAATCGTCCAAAAAAGCGTAAAATGAAATTCAATGGAAGGCCAATGCGCTGACGAAAAAATTGCCCATAGGGAAGTGGTGTTAAAAACTAGAAAATATGGAAAAGGACGATTATTTTTGCATCGCTCGTTACTCTTCATGTATTAAAGTGTGCTTGTGTGTGTGAGAGAGAACGAAAGAACGAGTGTGTGGGGGTAAGGTCGTGCTTGCTTGCGCGCGCACATGTTTGTCTCTCATAATGTCCTTGGATCACGTGTTGGGTTCGTGATCGACAGCTATCAACCTTCTGGATGAGAGCTCAGAGGTCATATATGGCCGGTCTATGGGTAATGCTGTGACCTTACACGCACACTTCCAACTTCCCACTCACGAGAGTTGGAGTGACGGCTCGCAGCTCAGTGATACTGAAATTATTTCAGTCCTGGGTGGGATTCGAACTCGGACCGCTGGAGTAGAAGTTGCAAACGCTACTACTATGCGCTCGAGGCTTGTGTGTGTGTGTATGTATGTATGTGTGTGTGTGTGGTGTTAATCATTGAAACCCTTATCTGAGTGTCTGAATTGAAGGTATTCATCAAGTTAGCTTCAAACTATTGAGTGTGGTGACACGAAACTTCATCTGAATGGAACATTTTGCCACTTCCTTAAACCAAACTTGTAAATACCATCACCGGGTCAAATGATTAATTTCCAAGCCAGGGTCTTCGAAAAGTCAAATTGTTGGAACCAGAGGGAATGATCGCGCCGCCAATTTTGCTGTGAGTCAGAACCAGTATGAATACACACACGTGTCGGGTTCGATCGTGTTAAAGCACTCTTCTTGCTGCGACCTTTGTCGTCCAATTTTCGAGACCCAATTGACCTTATTGTTGCAGGGCAATTTTCTCAGACAGACAGAATTACCCGGCGATATTCGGAATAAGACCCTCAAGACGCGTATAGTAGCAAAGTAGTCAAAGTAGAATTCAGAGCCTTTAGATAGAAGAGGATTTATCTCATCAGATTAGAATTGTCTGGTGAAAG
>NC_134806.1:41586362-41598862 GCF_046742065.1 Oratosquilla oratoria
AATTCAAAAACAGCCAACAACATTACCAAATACTTACAAAAAGCAGGAATGAACATTGCCGTCACTTCAGGACTTGGTCGGTCATAAAGGTGAGATCAGGACTGATCAGGTCAACAAAGAAAGCAAAGTGTACAAAATTCCATGTGGTGATTGCCAACGAGCCTACTATGGAGAAACGAGTAAGGGGACTAAGGTAAGAATGACACAACACAAATCAGACTTAAGACATCACAGAACATCAAATGCTATAGTAGTACACGCAGAGGAGTATGGACATCTACCGGACTGGAATAACATAAAAACAATTCACACAGGAATGAGTAAGAAAATCAGGAAAGCAATGGAAGCAGCATATATTAATAAGGAAGAGTGTATAAATAATAGAAAAGGGTTTATCAGTTGGTCTAAAATAGGGGCGGAATTAGCAGTACACGACTGGCCAAAGGAAAATGAGGAGGCGGAACATAGAGCGGATCAATCGTCCGCGGATCAATCGTCCGCGGATCAATCGTCAGCGGACCAACCATCCACGGATCAATCGTCAGCAGCCCGGTCGTCCACCAGGCCATTAACTAGGAGACGTCCTCCGGACGATGTATAATCTTGTAACCCCCTTGTACTACTTAGTCTCTCTGAAGAAGGTGTAAATAGCCGAAACGTTAGAGAAATAAACTCATCTCTGACTTGTGTGTTTCTTAACCACCCTCCTATCTTCATATATATATATATATACAACTCAGCCATCCTTTTTAAGTCTCACTGTAGTTTCCGGAGGGAAATTGTAGAATCCTCTTTTATAAACATTTCCCTAATCTTAACACCTCTAAAGGCCATTGGTCACCTGATTGCATCAGATCTTTAGCAGTCAATAAATTGTTATCAACTGTCCCAGGACCGGAAGCAAACAACCATCGGTCACTCCACTCAGGTCATGTTACTTGAACCTTTTATCCCCATTCCTCAGTGTATACCAACTCTCTCTCTCTCTCTCTCTCTCTCTCTCTCTCTCTCTCTCTCTCTCTCTGTATATATATATATATATATATATATATATATATATATTACACTACTGTAGGTATATATATATACATATAAATATTGTAACGTAATATTAGATATTACGTCATATGTGTAATTATGTTATAGAATTGTGTTTCTTTGTATTACATAACTAATGTTCATATTTCTTGTCTATCTATGTATTGTAACAATGTTAAGCAGTAACGCCCGTCCACTATATGTAATCTTGCCTACGTGCGGAGAGGTGCGCACTCTTGTAGAACAAACAGACAAGCGAAATCCTGAATAGTTCGGAGCGCACAGATTTGACAGTTACTAAATAAATAGATTGTTCAAGCGAGTCGAGGGTCCTAAAACTACCCATGTTGACGTGGTTAACTTACCCTCCTCCTCACCACCGCACCCCTTAACCGGAAGTATCCCGCTTCCGGTCCAATGGTATATAAGCGGTTGAAAACCGCTCATTCCTTGTCATATTCCCACATATTGATCTCTTGATAAAAAACTAGAAGGTTTAGATTCATGAGACGTTTGGTGTGAAGTGATCACCCTTTTTGCCTACATTACGTGTCTGATATACATTGGCATTACTTTACTTATATTTGTACTTATTACTTATTTTGATGCATGTTCCTGATCTCTGTGTACTTAGATAGTACCATATTGTATACTTATCTTGTGTTTCTTATTTGAACGATAATTTCCATATTCTTATAATCATGTAACGGTCCCATTGACCCTAACTGCCCATTCTCTTTGTGTTGATTGCCTGTAAATATTTTCCATTAATAATTTCGTTTACTAGTTTTATCGCTAGTTTAATATTCCTTTCCTGGAATCTTCTTTGTTACCTTTACTTCTAGTCCTTACGAATTATCTAGGCCCTGACCAGATAGTTCAGTCCTACAGTGGCTTCTAGAAGTGAGCTGGTTCTTAAGCACTTAGACGTTATACTTAACGTATCTTCACATACCAGCAGCCCGTAACAAAGTGGCGACCCTTGCCAAGGATATTGGATCAGGTATTTAACACATTCTTATAGAGATGGATGATATAGTTCAAGAATTCGTTCAAAATCCCAAGGTAAGTTTCTTAAAGAAACAAACTAAAGACACTTTGATAGAAATAGGCAAGCACTTTGGAGTAGACATTGATACAAGTTTGCGAAAGAAAAAAATACTTCAGGAACTCGTTGAAAATCTGATCGAAGATGAGATCTTATCTCCAGAAGAGATTACAGCTATACAAATTCCTTCAAATAGGTTAGAAATAGAGGCACGACTAACCGAACTTAAGATTAAGGAGATTGAATTAAAGGTCAGGAGAGTAGAAATTGAGGAGGAAGCTAAACTGAAACAAATGCAAATTGAGGCAGAATTTAGAGCTAGAGAAGAGGAAGCTAAAGCGAAACAAGTAGCTAAAGAGGAGGAAACTAAACTGAAACAAATGCAAATTGAGGCAGAATTTAGAGCTAGAGAAGAGGAAGCTAAAGCGAAAACAAGCAGCTAAAGAGGAGGAAACTAAACTGAAACAAATGCAAATTGAGGCAGAATTTAGAGCTAGAGAAGGAGAAACTAAAGTCAAATTGGCAGAGTTAGAATTAAAGAAGGCAGAAGTAGAAGCTAGGATTGTTGATAGACAACCCGTAGTTCAGGAAGGTCATATAGATATTTCCAAGTATGTAAAACTTTTACCCAAATTTTCAGAAGGAGAGCCAGAAATTTTCTTTCTTCAGTGGGAAAAATTGGCCATTAATCATTCAAACACAATTTAAGGGTAAGGCTCAGCAAATTTATACTTCTCTTTCAGAAGCAGAAAGCGAGTATGATAATATGAAAGCTTGTATTTTAAAAGCTTATGAACTAATACCAGAGGCCTATAGACAGAAATTCCGTAATTATAGGAAGACACCTCAGTTAACATACGTAGAATATGCGGCTCAACAAGAGAGGTTATTCAATAGGTGGTGTTTGGCTAGTGAAACGGACACCTTAGATAGACTTAAACAGTTGATTTTATTGGAGCAGTTTAAGAATACCTTAGAGACAGATCTTAGGATTTTTATAGATGATCATGTTCCCGAAACTTTAACTAAAGCTGCTGTATTGGCTGATGAGTTCACACTAAATCATAAACCTAAGTCAAGACAAATGGAATCCCAAAAGTCAAAGTCACATATTCCAGATTCAACAAAATACTCTGATCCTTGGTCCCCAAAGAAACACTTTGAAAATCAGTCTAGCCCATCACATTTCAGTTACAGGTCTGATTTCAATCAATATCCTCCAAACCAACCTTGGCAAAGAATGGAAAGGTTTAAGACTAATCCCCCTGTAAACTTGTTCATATTTGTAAACAGGTTGGCCATCACATTTCTAATTGCAGAAAGAGACTGACACCCTCATTCTCCAATAAGACACCAACTCTTGTAAGTAATATAAAATCAGATGATTCAAAATCCTCTATTCAGGATAAACTACCAAAGAAGCCGGTATTGTCAAGTAATGTAGAACCCCCCTCATCAAATCATGATCCTTGTTTCAAACCATTTGTATCTTCAGGAACTATATCTCATAGTAGTAGTTCACAACAATATCCTATTTCCATACTCCGAGACACAGGAGCAAAGCAGAGTCTGAATTTTAAATTCTGTCTTGCAGAATCTGGGTGAGTCATATACAGGTTATGATATATTGATAGAAGGAGTTGGAGGAATTGTAAAATGTCCATTACATAATGTTTTCTTGCGGTCTGATTTAACAACCGGAATGGTTAAAGTAGCAGTAGTAGACTCTCTTCCCATAGTAGGAATATCCTTATTGTTGGCAATGACATCGCTGGAAGCAAAGTCATTTCTCCCTTAATAACAAATAACCCTAAGACCTCAGTAGAACCTTCAGATAACTTACAGTTGTTTCCCCGCTTGTGCTGTAACCAGAACTCAGTAAAAGAAATCTGAAGAGTATACCAATAATTTAGAATCCATATTCTCCCAAACTGACCCATCGTCTTCTTCACCAGTTTCTCTATCTAGAGCAGAATTAATCCAAAGAACAGAAGTCAGATCCTTCTCTTAAAAATTTGTACGAGATTGTTTCTTCTCCAGAAGAAGTTGAAAAAATGTCACGAGGTTTCTATATAGAAAACGGAGTCCTAATGCGAAAATGGAGAGCATCCACCGCAACCGCTGACCAGCCATGGCAAGTAAGGAATCAAATAGTCCTCCCTCTTGGTTTCAGGAATAATGTTCTAAGATTGGCTCATGATACTCCCTTAGCAGGTCACTTAGGGGTAAGAAAGACCTTGTTCAACATAACCCAACATTTCCATTGGCCCACGGTTGTCAAAGATGTTGCCCAATATTGTAAAACATGTCATACATGTCAACTTGTAGGTAAGCCCAACCAGAAAATTGGTAGAAGCTCCACTCCATCCCATTCCTGTAATGGAAGAGCCATTTAAAAAAGTTCTTATTGACTGTGTAGGACCTTTACCTCCTTCAAGTAAAGGAAATCAGTACATTCTCACAATCATGTGTATGAGCACTCGTTTTCCAGAAGCCATTCCTTTGAAAAATATTAAAAGCTCAAAACATAATCAGAGAAATGTTGAAATATTTCACTATGGTAGGATTTCCTAAGATTTCTAAGAACATTCAAAGTGATCAAGGAAGTAATTTTCTTTCCAACAAGTTTTAGAGAAACTCATGTAACACTAGGTATAAATCATGTAACTTCCTCCGCCTATCATCCTCAATCACAAGGTGCTCTAGAGCGCTTTCACCAAACGCTCAAGACAATGTTAAGAATCTTCTGTGCTGAGAACACTCGAAATTGGGAAGACGGACTCCCCTTTTTGTTGTTCGCCACCCGAACAACAATTCAAGAAAGCCTTGGATTCAGCCCGTCAGAATTAGTCTTCGGTCATGAAGTGCGTGGCCCCCTAAAGATACTTCATGAACAATGGATGAAAGAAGAACCACCAGTTCCTTCTTTGAAATACGTGTCCCAGGTCACCGAGAAGTTGTTAGAAGCTTGGAAGTTGGCAAGAGAGAACTTGGCGAATGCTCAACGAGAAATGAAAGGTCGGTATGATAAAAATTCTAAACTTAGAACTTTCACTCCAGGAGATCAAGTGTTACTTTATCTTCCCATACCAGGAGATCCATTGCAGGCTAAATACAAAGGACCCTATGAAGTCTTGTCCAGAGCCAGTGATCTCAACTACATAATCAAAACTCCAGACAGAAGAGAAAGAGTTCCCGTCTCTGTCACATAAATACCTTAAAACCTTATCATTCCAGAGATCCAATTCCAATTTGCAGCTCTACCACAATAAAATCGGAAGAGCCTCCTGATAACCTGCCTAATCCTCCTGAGATTCCCTTGGAAAACTCCCAGATACTACAAAATCTTCACTTATCTGAGAAACAAGATGTAGCAGAACCATGGACTGACCTGTTGAGAAAAGACCACGACTTCGTGTGGACGCCTACCTGTGAGACGGCCTTCAAAAACCTGAAGTCCCTTCTCACTAACGCACCAGTTCTAAGGGCACCCGACTTCCAACGACCCTTTCTTCTGCAAGTCGACGCCAAACGACACCTGTATCGGTGCCGCCCTCTTGCAAGAACACAACGAAGTTCTTCACGCTATCGCCAACTACAGCTAGAAGCTGTCCCCTGCGAAATAGTTCTACTCCATACTTTCTAGAACGTTGCTTTTCAAATGAAAGTGAAAAGCTTTCCCAAACGGTGGAGGTGTAACGTAATATTAGATATTACGTCATATGTGTAATTTATGTTATAGAATTGTGTTTCTTTGTATTACATAACTATGTTCATATTTCTTGTCT
Source organism: Oratosquilla oratoria (assembly GCF_046742065.1). NCBI lineage: Eukaryota > Metazoa > Arthropoda > Malacostraca > Stomatopoda > Squillidae > Oratosquilla > Oratosquilla oratoria. The sequence continues at coordinate 41,592,237 of NC_134806.1, forward strand.
ATCTATGTATTGTAACAATGTTAAGCAGTAACGCCCGTCCACTATATGTAATCTTGCCTACGTGCGGAGAGGTGCGCACTCTTGTAGAACAAACAGACAAGCGAAATCCTGAAATAGTTCGGAGCGCACAGATTTGACAGTTACTAAATAAATAGATTGTTCAAGCAAGTCGAGGGTCCTAAAACTACCCATGTTGACGTGTTAACTTACCCTCCTCCTCACCCCCACCCTTAACCGGAAGTATCCCGCTTCCGGTCCAATGGTATATAAGCGGTTGAAACCGCTCATTCCTTGTCATATTCTCCACATATTGATCTCTTGATAAAAACTAGAAGGTTTAGATTCATGAGACGATTGGTGTGAAGTGATCACCCTTTTTGCCTACAATTACGTGTCTGATATACATTGCATTTACTTTACTTATATTTGTACTTATTACTTATTTTGATGCATGTTCCTGATCTCTGTGTACTTAGATAGTACCATATTGTATACTTATCTTGTGTTTCTTATTGAACGATAATTTCCATATTCTTATAATCATGTAACGGTCCCATTGACCCTACTGCCCATTCTCTTTTGTGTTGATTGCCTGTAAATATTTTCCATTAATAATTTCGTTTACTTGTTTTTATCGCTAGTTTAATATTCCTTTCCTGGAATCTTCTTTGTTACCTTTACTTCTAGTCTTACGAATTATCTAGGCCCTGACCAGATAGTTCAGTCCTACAGTGGCTTCTAGAAGTGAGCTGGTTCTTAAGCACCGTTAGACGTTATACGTAACGTATCTTCACATACCAGCAGCCCGTAACAATATACACACACACACTAAATATATATCTATTTATATATATATATATATATATATATATATATACACACACAGATATACATACAGACAGATATATATATATATATATATATATATATATATATATATATATTGTTTCGCATTTGTGTGTGTTTTGCGTATTGATAAAGACAAAGAATAATTTACAATAATTCTGACATGCGTAAGTTTGGGGTTAAGCGTGGACATATTCTAAAAGAACTATATAGGAATTTTTTAATATATGTGATTTTTTCTGTAAAAAGAAGTACTGATACTGTTGGGTTATCACAGAAGTAAGTTAAAAGCTCAACTATCTGATGTTATGTTGGAACCTAGAAGTTTTGTTCGGGAACTGATGTTTGATGTCGTTTTAGAAATGAAGACGGGCATATGGCATATAGACGTTCACCACAATCACATGTATTTGATATATTGTTTCCTTATTTCTGGATGTTACCTGTATATTTAGAATTTGCCTTTCGCTCGTAAATGGTGAATACTATTTTAGTGATTGAAAGGCAGCTCTCGATCAACAATATTTCATAGTATTGTTTCTTTCCATTGTAAAGGCTTATAATTCTTATTATAAATCTTAGAATATATTGCATAACATTTCTATATAATTTTCATTTAGAAAAAATGTAATTAGATGGCATGATAAAACCTCGGGTGTAAGCAAACTTTTCTCATAGTTGTAGAAACGACTGTAGGCCAGACTTGATTCAGCTATCGAACGATACAGTCTATTGTAGATGTCAAACTTGATATCTGATATTTTAGTCACTCTGAGGCATGAACAACTCTCTTTGTAGATATCCAATTTCCTATCGTAAAATCTTACGACATATCTACGTATATAGCCACTAACTACTCGGGCTTTGGTCAAATCCTGAGGTTGAACCCTTCTCGGCCTATATGATTTGTCTTGCTGTTGAACTACTTTTTTGTCGTAGATTTTTTTTTATTGGTCAGAGTCCTACGGTCTGGACGCTTTACTTTTGTTTCCCATTATCTTCATCAAACTTGTCAATTTTTTGTTATGTGTATAATGAACCTTTTCCCCCTATTTCTATAATTACCTTCCCTTGTGCAGGAAAATCAAAACAACTTCTTATAGGATGGTGGTCGTGTACACAGGTTCATGATGTATACCAGAATCCCAGTGAGGATCGGGGAAAGAGAACTTTATCTACACGACCGTAATAAGATAGTGGCGACCGTGACAGGATTCATCGGAAACTTGGCAGTATCCGAAGGTTTAACGGAACAAGGATTGATACTCAACCGTTCGATCGAGCTACGATACAAAGCCATATGTCACCTTACGCATCGACAGAAGCAGAATCGTAGTAAGTGTAAATGGATACTTCACCTTTGGAGAGTTTCTATCTGACCCTAGTGTCAAGAAACTAAAAACATTTAAGAAGAAAGGGTTGATAGACTTTACTTCACATTATGACATAGAGTTAGATAATCCTAGTGATCATAAAAATTAAATGATTAGAGGAATAGTTGAATACCTTATACAGGAAAAAGTGCTTCTTTTCGAAGCCCTTAATGAAGTGTCATGTTCCAAAAAGAGTTTAGAATTACAGCAGAAGCAAAATGAGTTAAAGTTACGCGAAATGTGTATCTCAATCTAAAATATTAGCAAGAGGAAACTAAGCAGCGGCAACAAGGAGAAACAAAGATAATAGAACTACAGCTGCAACAGTAACAGAAAGAAACCAAGAGAAGACTAGCGGAGGCAGAGCTTTGAGAGGAGGAGTAGAACATGGATCACCATCTGGTAAATCCCGACATGATGATGTAAGCAGGTTGTAAAATTACTACCTCACTTTTCCGAGAAAGCACCAGAGTTCTTTATTACACAGTATGAAAAAGTTATGGATCAGCTATGCATTGACATGCTGTGTCAGTCTAAGTTGTCAGAAAAGGCCCAAGAAGTATAGTCTTCCCTTACCTTAAATGGAAGTAATTATGACACTGTTAAGTCCAGATTCCTACAAACATACGAACATATCCCGGAGGCTTACCGCCAAAGATTCAGAATGCACAGAAAAGCTGCACATACAACTTATGTAGATTTTTCTTCCCAGTAAGCTAGATTGCTTGAGAGATGGTGCTTATCCAGTGAAATGAAAAATTCAGAACAAGTTAAGGAGCTCATATTATTGGACCAGTTCGAAAGTTGTATAGGCTTTGATGTAAAGATTTATCTGCATGAGAACCGCCCTAATACTCTGAGTAAAGCAGCTGTATTAGCTGATGAATATATATTACAACATAAGAATATGATAGTGTCAAAAGTAAAACACCCTCCTATGATCAATCAAAAATATCCGGAAAAAAATCACTCCCCAAAACACATTTTACCTACCCTTAGGTTAAAGATGAAAATACATCAAGACCTTCCTCATACCCGATCCCAAGAGAAATTAATTGTAGTCAAAGCCCACCTTGTGCCTATTGCCTTAAGCCAAGTCATATTTCTAAGTGTAGAACTCGTTTAGCTCATGTTTCTAGTTACCCTACATCTAAAATTCCAGTCTTAACACATGAAGCAAAGCAAACACCTGTAAAACAGATGGTTCCCCAAGCATCAGACAAGATGCTGGACAAGGTACGAAAAACCTCTTCTGTATTGGTAAATAATGCAAATATCAATGACAAATATTTAATGGGCATAGACCTTTGTTTTCAAGCATTTACAGCTAAAACTTACGTGTCTTTAACTAAAGATGGAGAAAGGTATCCCATCACAATACTGTTTCCCCTTCAACCCTGTTTTTAACTCTTTAATTTCTTCCGAAGTTCTCTCTTTAACTCTTTAACTTCTTCCATAGTTCTCTTTGTTCTTCCACCCCTTCCTCCTTTATCATTCCCTAATCTCTTCTCATTCCTACCTTTCCTCTTTCGATTACTTCCTCTCTCCCCTCATTTTTTACCATTTCTGGTGCCTTACATCATCCTTTCCCCCTTTTCTTTAACTCTGCTTTCAACCCCTTCCCCTCTTTCTTCCGTAGTTCTCTTTCCTTCCATCCCTTCTTCTATTCTTCCCACATTACCTATCTTTTCTGTTGTTTTTTTTCAATTTTCTCTTCCTTCGTCACTCCCCCTCTTCTTTTACCGTTTCCGGTGCTTTACATTCCCTTCCCCCACCCCCTTTTTTTTACTCTCTTTCACCTCCCTTCTTCCGTAGTTTTCTTTCTTTTCAACCCTTCTTTCCTCTTTCCTTCCTTCATCACCTTTCATTCCCATTTTTTCCATATTCTCTTCTCTCATCTCTTCCTCTCCTCTTATACAACTTCCGGTGCCTTACCTTCCCCATTCTTTTAAACTCTTGTTAACCGCCCTATCTCCTCTCGTCCTCCTTCTCTTTTCATCTATACCTTCTCGCGATCGCTCCGGGCCTGGGAAGCGATGCCAGTACAGGGCCCAGCTCAGGCCACACGACAGCGCGCATTCGCTATCCAACCGCCGCAACGTCTAGGTCGAAACGTCTGTGCGTATACGTTCACCTCCATCAACATCGTTCTTGCTACCACATCTTTATCACCCTACCACCATCTTTCAGTATAACCACTATTATCATCTAACACATTTTTACATCCTGCTTCTTCTCTCCTTCCTTTTGTTCTTCCTCCTCTTCCTGTTCCTCCCTCCCCCTCCTCACTTTCCTTCTTTCCGTCCTGCTTCAGTTCCAACTCTATCATTATAGTCTCCTGCACTACCATCTAGAGTGGTATCGTCTCGGTCTTATTTTCTGTTTCAAAAGAACTCCTAACCAGACACATCCGCCTGTTTGACCTCGTGCCTCCGATAGACAGGCAGACTTGCGTGTGTTAGAGTTACTGACGAGAGGAAGGAACGTGATTCTGAAGTACCGTTGTTTTTGTGTTTTGTGAGATCGAAGAAATAGTGAAATTTCCCTTGGGGATTCTTGTGAAAAATTGAAAGTGTTTTGTGAAATTGTGTATGATTCATCAAGGAGAAATTACAAAGCAAAATACGGTTCAAAGGATTACCCTAGTGAATAACCCATAGGAAGTTTATAAGTGAGGAGTTGCTTTAAACTGAAATATTCTTCGAGGATACTTATTTAACCTTTCCCGAAGGTTAAACAATCTCAGGAGTATATAACTATTCCCGAATCATTATCGTCCGGAAGTTGACAATATACTCAAAGAAAAACTTCATTTTGATTTCGAACTCTCTTAGGATTCTCAGCATCTTTTGGATTACTCAAAATGGCACTAAGGATGAGTTTGGCGCTTCTGATCCTACTAACTGCCCTCATACACCACGGCACCCGAGCCCGAAGGCAGAGGACATACTTCGTACGAGCTGACGAACTACGAGGTAATGTGGAAGTACTTCTTTTACCGCTTTCTTCCCCTCCCACCTTTGAATAGCCTTGTTAAGCTCTTGACTTTCCTCCGTTTAGTGATCAATTTTCCAGCCTCTTTGCCACGATTGACACCCTTCTGCAGTGTTCGGCTAACACCTAACGATTATGTTAAGTCAGTGGCAGGCCTAAGGCTAACTGGGATCTTGATCGATCAAAACCACAATTTGTCTGGAGTTGCTCTGTCAGTTTAATCAAATCGAATTACATTAGACAAAACAGAATCTTTGACTCATGCTACTGTACTGGAGGGAAGATATCCACTCTTCGTACATTTGTTTCAGGTCCCTATTTCACTCTCATGCCATCTCTATCTTGCTCATCACGTATTTTTCGAAAGCACTCCTAAACCCATCTACTTTGATTATCCCCTTTCAGTTGAATGAAATCGACAGGTGTTAGCAGTACAATGATTCTAAAATTACCCCTCATAAAATAAAATTGCCTACTGTTAGCTAGGAAATTGCGTTACCCTCATTACTATTATGATTATAATCTTTATTAGACGGAACAAAACAGGTAAGTAGGAAAGATACAGGCACTATAAGTTGTCTTAAAAACAGCTCACACACACCTGAAACGTAGGCATGAATATAAGGAAAAAAAAAGAAAGGAAATGGAGAAATGTAAGAAATAGAATTATGAAAGTGAACACAGCGAAAATGATTGTGACTAAAGAGCCAACTCACCCTCTTAGAGAGAGCTGAGACGGTTCGTCCTTACGAGCAAGAGTCGAATTGCCTCCACTTCTGACCTCCCCGACAATTAGCAACACTCTAACCTGGTTGGCCAGCGAGCTTCCCCAAGAGGCTTAAACAGAGTTATAGTATCACAAATAAACGATGAAATATTTATTTGTATCACATCATAAATAAAACAGAAATTCATTCAGCAAACTGTTACCTGCTCATTTGAAACTGGATATGTTATCCGCTCCGCAAGCATCTCTGTCCACGTAATTCCAAAGACCAGCAGACATGGGTAGGAGACATTGTTGATACTGGCTCTCGCACCTCATCGGTCGTAAACTGCAAGACTGCACAACTGACATAAGCCTCATACTTCTGGAGAGCACGTACAAACCCAGAAAATAATCATACAACGAATAGATAGGATTTAACTAATCTTTATATAATACAAACGATACTGACATTACGACGATAATTAAGATCGCACACTTCACACCCACAAAGAAAATTGATCTATGCAAAAACCACGACCAATCAGCATCAGGTGTGAGTTGAGGCACACGAGCGTAATACTCAAAAGCGCCAAAGTTTAACACTAGAAACAGGTGGCCGAAATGAAAGCATTATGAAATATCCTGCAAGGCTTTCTTAAAATACCCAGTTTACGAGCAGCAGAAACATATGTATGTTGAATATG
>NC_134806.1:41601362-41623862 GCF_046742065.1 Oratosquilla oratoria
CCTGTATTTCGCCTACTGCCCTTAGTCAAATGTTATGTAGCAAGACACAGCACATCCACAGCAAGGCCGTATATACCTACAGTATATGTATATATTGTATGTATATATATATATATATGTATGTATCATACAATCCATGACCGTCGCGCAGAGGATTCGAACCACCGCCTATAGACTCAAGAGAGTCCACAGCACCCGCCTTTAACCACTCGAGTGGTTAAAGGCGGGTGCTGTGGACTCTCTTGAGTCTATAGGCGGTGGTTCGAATCCTCTGCGCGACGGTCATGGATTGTATGATTGATGTCGCTGTCCACTAGCGAATTATTCAAATATGTATGTATATATATACATATTATATATGTATATATATATATGTATATATATATATACATATATATATATATATATATATATATAGACATACAGTATAGACACACATATAAAGGAATAATAATAAAATAAGTTGATAGATAAATTAATAAAAAGATAAATAGAATATGTAATATTTTTAACGGAGTACTTTGATAGTTATCCATGATTGATCTTCCAAGTGACCAGCTTATCCTCGTTAGTGTTGTGATGGCGACTGCCACTCCACCAATTTGTTAGTTTCTGGTTAGTGTTCGCGTAATGTATGTCAATCTAACAAAAATTCTTTGAGTTCAGAGAGGCAGTAAGAAGAAGAGTGGAAAGGCAGTTGGCATCTGCAACAACAATACAGAGTTGCTGAAATTCAAGCAGGGAAGGGAGAAGGGAAAGGATAGCTGTGAGTGAAGAATGTTTGTGACTGGACGATAAATTGACGCAGCCCGAAGGGATTTCTCCTCGTCTTTTCTGTTTTCGTTTGACGGGGCGAGGTGAAAGGGTTTCCAAATGAAGTGTCTGGCGCTGCAATGGATGTGCTGCTTTTTTGCTGCATCGCTACTGACCCGGACAATGTGTGGGAGACAGGGATGACCCTTCACCCACAGCGAACTAATGTGGCAAGAAAACAAATGGGAGACGGATAGGAGTGGAATGGGTGGGGGTGGGTGCCTGATTTGGCTAACTTCCTCATAAGACGGAAGAAGTATTTGGTATATATGTACTGCATAAAAAAATATATATATATATACATATATATGTGTGTGTGTGAAAATATATCTCTTCCAATCGTCTCCTTTCGTTGATTGCGAATTTTGCCGCTGAGAGAGACCATGTGGTGAAACGTCCTCGGTTGTTATTGGAATAATTTCAATGATTTCTGCAGTTTCTATAATTTTTCTAATTTTATTGTTGAGTCCTTGATGTAGTATATCTATGCTTCTTCAATTTGGTAGGTGTTCTGTTTAGTCTATGTGTGTTACAAGTGAGTTGCTGGTTCTGTATTATATGACGTCGTTTTTGTGTTGTGTCCGTTTAGTCCACTCTCTCCCTCGTATTATTGATCACACCCGGTAGTGGGGATTTTGTACACATTACTATTTTCATTTTTAAAAAAGGAAGCAGCAAACAACACGCGTAATATATATATAACTGTGTATCTATTCTCTAGATGTAGTTTACCTTGAAAAAGGCAGTGCTGAAACGTCGGTAATAAAACAAAGCCCTTTTCGTGTTTCCGTTTCCTCTGTCCTCAAATTTGTCACGATGAATGATCATCATATATTTACACACACGCACACACACACACACACACACACACACACACACACACACACACACACACACACACACACACACACACACACACACACACACACACACATACACGCACGCACACACACACACACACACACACACACACACACACACACACACACACACACACACACACACACACACACACACACACACACACACACACACACACACATATATATATATATATATATATATATATATATATGATATATGTGAGACAGAATGAGTGGAAAAGTGGTGAAATAAACATCAACGAGCACAAAAGCGACGTCAGAATCCAACGGACTTCAAATTCGTTAGTGGTCCACCTTGACAACTTTGGCCACCTACCAGACTGGGAGAACACAGAGGTGCTTCACAGAAGACTATTAAAAAGGAAATAAGAATAATTGAGGCAGCATACATCACTTCATACCCATGTAGCAACCACCCAAATGGATTTATCAAGCTGGGCGGAAGTGTGGGAGGAGCGACGTTGATCAGGGAGGAACGGAATAAGCTGGGAGTATATAAGCTTTCAGTGAATTTTTTGTGTACACTCTGAGGAAGCCCCTATAGTATGAAACGTTAGTAATAAAACTCCAACGGTTTTTGGTGTTAACTTCATCACCCTACCATTCATATATATATATATATATATATATATATATATATATATATATATATATATATATATATATATACTCATATGCATGTATGTATGTATGTATATATGTTAATTCCTGCCGGGAATCTAACTGAGGCTCATATGATTCTAAGCGCTAACCACTGACCAATTAACAACAATCTATGTTTGAAAGATTTAGTTGAATGTGACTAAATTTTTGTAACACTTGTCATGTTTCAACTATTTCTATAATATATTCAACTTCCTACCTCTTTTATATCACAACTCTGCTCCAAAGATCAATGTGGGCATAACCTTTTCTTTCCATTCATCACCAATTTTTTTCTGTACTATGATTTGGTTGTCTATGGTGATTCACTGGCTGCAGCTGTATCTTCATGTTTTTGTGTTGTGTCTGATAATCTTGTTTGTTATGACATAGTGAAAAATATAACTACTGTTAGCTACTGTACAGATAATCACAAAGTTTTTCTTTGTTGCTATGATGTTAGAATCTACCTTACAAACATTTTGTGCTATCTGAATTGTTAGATAATCAGTCAGAATTGTTTAACTTTTCCACGTTTTAATTCCATTGTTGCTATCCCTATTAATTTTCATTCTCCCCTCCTCTCTTTCCTCTCTGCGTAAGTGTGCATCCCTATCACTAAGTCTTGGTCTCTTTTTCTTTTTTCCAATGGTTTCGTTGGATGGGAGTTGCCCTCTGGTAGCTTAGCGAGCTTGCGCTTTTCCCCACTTTACTTTCTGCGTTATTTTCAGTAATAACGACTCTATCTTTACTTTACTATTCACATCCATATTAATCTTCCATTCAACACCACATCCGACATTAGGCCTCTCATCTTTTACACACACATTCAATCTGCCACCATTATTATTCCTTGCACATGTCAATTATTTACTTTTCTTCAGAATCATTTGTAAATTTCTTGTTTCATATCTCTCCAAACTCAGTCACCAATTCCTTTAGTCTCTCTTTAGAATCATCCATAAAGGTAATATTTTACTTAAAATTCAATTAACTAGTCCACTATCCGTGATCTTCCATTATCGCCCACCAAAAATTCCAGACCCCTGCCTAGCACTTTAACGTTTACCTTCCCATACACTCGCTGAACAATCTTGGCGACATCACACAACCCTGACTTATCCCCTCATTCAAATTAAATAAATAACTCCCTCCATTCCTGACCTTCACATATGCCTTACTTTTCATTTACATGCTTTGACTGCCTTAGCATATTTCATATACTGTATTTGTAACTCTCCACTCAAAGTGTCTGTCAACCCTAAGTCTATGAGACAAAAAAAAAAAAAAAAAAAAATTACCTTTTCCAAAATGCTTCTGACATACCTGTCTTATCACAAAAAATTGGTTTATTCACCATCTCATACAACCATCCTGCTTCTCCAGATTATTCCCTCTGCTCCCTTAAATTGTTATACGCCATAACACTTTACCGGCAACACTTAACAGACTGATCAATCCAAAGCTTCCATACGCATACCTGTCTCACTTCCCCCAGCATAGCAAAAAAAATTGCGCACTCCTCAAATCCATATGGACACTTCCTCCCCTAAGAAACTCATTAAACCATTTAACTAGCTAATCCGCAATTATTATTCCACCCTTTGCCAGAATTTTTGACATGATATCCACCTAATCCAGGAGCATTTCCTGCTCCGATTTTTCCAATGCTACTAGTGCTTTATTTTTTTCACAGTGGACTTCTCCACGCTCATCGCAATCATTCTCTTATGATTTCCAACGTAATAACCAAAGTTTCCCTGTCCTTTACTGTACCAAACAATTTGAAACACTTTACCCCAGCCTTCTTTTACTGTCAATCTATTGCTTCTCTACCTGGTTCAACTCCTCTCTTTTCTCTACTTTCTATTTTTTCTTTCACAATTCTTAACGAACACCTGCCCAACTTTACATTCGCTTTTTTCATGACGTGCCTCCCCTTGCACTATATCTCCACCCCCTTTACAGTCCTCTGCTACCCTTCTTAAATATCACTTTCACCATCTCTGGCTACAACTCTTCGGTGAGTTATTGTCCCTAATGATAAAATAATTATTTACTGTTGATGAAATACAATACTCCATCTCCACCTTCTCCTCCTCCTTCTCCTCTCCTTTCTTTCCTCTTTTTCATTCACCTCCTATTTCTCTTCCGTTTCTCTCTCCTTTCTTCTTCTCTTCCTCTCTCTTTTTCCTCCTGTCCTTCCATTTCCTTTTCCCCCTCCTCTTCCTCTTCTTCTCTCTCCCTCTTCCTCTTCCTCTTCTTCTAATTCTTCCTTTTACTCTTCCTCTACCTCTTCCTGTTATTCTTCCTCTTCCTCTTCCTCTTCCTCTTCCCATTTCCCTTCCTCTTCCCATTTCCCTTCCTCTTCTCCTTCCTCCTCCACTTCCTCTTCTTTTATATCTTCCTTTTACTCTTCTTCTTCCTCTTCCTCTTCCTCTTCCCATTCCCCTTCCTCCTCCTCTTCCCCTTTCTCCTCCTCTTTTTCTTCTTTTACCTCTTCCTTTTACTCTTCCTTTTCCTCTTTCTCTTCCTCTCCCTCTTCCTCTTCCTCTTCACATTCCTCTTCCTCTTCATTTACCTCTTCCTTTTACTTTTCCTTTTCCTCTTCCTTTTCCTCTTCCTCCTCCTCTTCCTCTTCCTACTTCTCCTCTGTCTCCTTCTCCTCTTCCTCTTCCTCCTCCTCTTCTTCTTCCTCTTTCTATTCCTCTTACTCTTCTCCTTCCCCTTCCTCTTCCTCTTCTTCCTTTTCGTCTTCTACCTCTTCCTCTTCCTGTCCTCCATCTTTTTCTTCCTATTTCTCTTTCTCTTCCTCGTTCCTTTCCTACTCCTCCTCCTAATCTTCATCTTCCTCTTTGTCTTCCTTTTCCTCTTCCTCTACCTCTTCCTCTTCCTCTTCTTCTTCAACTTCCTCCTCCTTCTTCTCTTCTTCTTCCTCTTCTTATTTCTCCTCCTCTTCCTTCTTCTCTTCCTCCTCTTCTTCCTCTTTCTCTTCCTCTTCCTATTCCCCTTCCTCTTTCTTTTTCTTCCTGTATACTCATGGCATAGGAAAAAAAATTAAATGAACTAGAGCATGGATTAGTGACAAAAAACATCGGGTCATCATTAACGGTGTAGTTAGTGAAGTCCCCCAGTTTTTTTTTTCTTCTTTAAAACTAGTTTATTTTTCTCGGCTCTGAAATTAAATTAGCTGTGTAACATACTAATCTATGGTCACTACCTATATTCACTTTATTTACATTTGTAATACGTTCTTTGTTCTTCCATCTGGACTTCCTCAAGTCCACTTACGACCTATACACTTCTTCAAGAAAACTTTCATCATTCTCATGGTGTAGTTCTCTACAAACTTGCCCAGCGTTTCGTTTGTCATTTCTTTTACCTACTCCAATTTTTTCAGTGCACAATTTTCTCCATGCTATTCCCCATTCTTATATCAATTACCTATTACCAACACCTATTTACTTTTTCCATCCATTACCTTACTTAAATCAACACAGAAGGACTCATTTTCATCGTCTAAACTATGTATTTCTCTACATAACTGACTAGCATATCGCCTGTCATTTCTTTTACCTCCTCCAAATGTCTCAGGGTACGATTCACCTCCCAAGTTCTTCCCCACTTTAACATCAAATTTATTCAACGTGTATTATTTTTTATCCAATACCTGACTTAAATCATTATAGAGGGATTCAGTTTCATCGTCCGAACTCTGAAACTCGTAACCTGCATTATTTTCAGGATAAATGTTCAACATAGCCTAGCCACAACGCAAACTACCTTATCTACTAGATTTCACAACATTTTTTTTTCTCCTTCAATCCTTTCTCTCTTTCTTTCTTTCTTTCTCTTTCTCCTCTGCTTCCTCTTTCTCCTCTTCCTTCTTTTCTCCTTCTTCTATTCTTTCTCATCATTCTCTTCCCCATTCTCCTCTTCTCCTTTTCTTCCTTTTCCTTCTCCTCCTCTTCCTTTTCTTCTTTCTTCTTCTTCTCCTCCTCCTCATCTTCTCCCTTCTCCTTTTTCTTCCTCTCCTCCTCCTCTTCTCTTCCTTCTCATTTTCCCTCTTCCTTCACTGTTAGCACGTCTTGCCTTGGTCAAGGTCTACACCTATTCTTGTTGCTGCCGTCGTTCAGGGTGACATCAGCGAGTACAGTCATGCACAAGATTCAAGGCTTTTCTTCTTTTTTAGTCCATGACAACATTGGTATTCCTGAATATACTATATATCGATAGTCATTAAAACACTTAGCCTCTATCTATTTCTTTTTCTTTTTCTTAATTTCTGTATACTTTTCTTCCATTTCGTAACCCCATCTTTCCTTTTATACTTCCCTCCATCTTTCCTTCTTTACTTCCTTCAGTCTTTACCTCTTTACTTGTTTCCTTTACTTCCTCAATTTCTTCTTTCCTTACTTCCTTCTCTTTTCTATTTTTCTTAGCCTTTCCTAATTTAGTCTGCATAACATTCCTTGATATCCGTCGCCTCACCTGCTCACTTTGCAACAACGAATAACATAAGCTCTTTCTTCTCGGTTGGTTTCCGATTCCACGGCAGCTATTTACTCCAGTGAAGAGTTGTATTTTTTTTAGGCCATTAAAGGTTTGAATAGCGCGTTGAACTTGTTGGAGTATTCTTCGGTTTTTCAGCAGCACATTAATGCGGTGTTCCTTTCATGATTAGGAGAATTGATAAAAGGGTAACTCTTCACCTTGGGCCACAATTCAACCAGGAAATTTTCTGTCCCGGTATTGGCACATTTCCATCACACAGCTCGTTCAACCACTTTTCTGAATAGCTGTGGATATCTAACTGAAAACAGAATACATGACATGATTGCGGAGAATGTATACTAAATATACAAGGTATTAGAGAAACAAGGTGAAGAGAAACGTGAAAGCAAGGTAGCTATAGCTTGATTAGCCAAACTATTCAATAAATTTGAATGTTGTTTCGACATTTTGGGAATCGTGTATGAGATGACTGTAGACATTTCGGGACTCCACACATTATTTTGTAGTGTATATTATGGGAAACAAAAATAAATAAATTTTCGGAATAGACATTTTGCAAAATTCCTTCAAGTTCGAACAAGGAAAATAATCGAAAATAGTTTATAAATACGAAGTAATGTCACTAAGATAAACATCTTGGCTACAAATAAAACTCACCCTCGAAAACTTAATATCAGCAGATCAACTTCATTGGAAAAGCATGACATCTGGGTTGAAACTATTTTGTTATTAATGATCATGAAAATTTCGATGTTTCGGAAAAGTTGACATTAAATTATTGTAAATACGCAGATACTGTCATGCAAGAATCTGCCATACGATATATCTATTCATTAACTGAAAACATAATGTCAGCAGATCAACTTCAACGAAAAAGCATAACAATTGGGTGGAAACTATCTTATATATATATATATATATATATATATATATATATATATATATATATATATATATATATATATATATATATACATATAAGGTCTATTGCTACAGCATCAAAGGACTTAGAAGGCAGGGGATAAGTTAAAAAAAGGGGCATGGCCGCGAATATGACGTTTGTGAGAAGCACAAGAGTGACACACATCTATCTGAGCATTACTATCTTTCCTCGTTAACCAGAAGTAATACAATCTGGCTTGGATAACACATTCATCCTTGCCAGGGTGTGCTGTTAGAGGGGAATTATGAAGAGGCAGTTGCACTTCAGGAATAAAAAATGCAAGATACTGTGACAGGGATTTCGCATAAAATTCGACTGGGGGTACTTACCAAAGAGTTCAACAGTTCAGTAAGTAGACAGCTAAAGAAGTAGCCGGAAGTATGAACGGAAGGACTGAAAGTTATCAATATCTCTACACCTTTAATCTGGAATGCTCTTGACATAAAAGAATAATTGAAATTACCAATACGAGTGGATGGAATTAGAAAAAAGGACTGTAACCTCTGTGGACGAGGGGTTTATTTAGAGCAAAATAAAATTGTCTGGAGCAAACCAATAAAGAATCATGAAATATATATATATATATATATATATATATATATATATATATATATATATATATATATATATATATATATGTGTGTGTGTGTGTATTTATATATATGATATATATATATATATTTATATATATGATATATATATGATATATTAATACACACACACACACACACACACACACACACACACACACACACACACACACACACACACACATATATATATATATATATATATATATATATTGCTATAGTTGGGCAGCAGATCCTCTTTAAGGCAAATGTCATTAAAATTTGCAGCAGCTTCTGCGTTCACGAGTTTTTTGCTGACATTCTCGACTTTTCTTATGCTGGCGCGCTGAGTCGTGCTAAGTTCTTTAATTACCTGACCAAATAGCATTGGAGGTATAAGTAAAGGCATCGGAATTATCTTCTCAAATTTTATGCAGAGCTTTCGCCTAACAGTTAGGCATCTTCAGTGCTAATGAGTACAGTGTGTGGGAAATGATCATAAATACACAATACACAGATCACCGACACTTCCGTGCTGATCCGGTTGACCAATCAGCGGGCAGGACGTTAAGCTCCGCCCCCAGGCCTAGCGGCTGCGTCATTCTGTCGAGCTCTGCGTGGGTTCGAGCCCAGTCGCTACAGTGCGTCAGTGCCCTTCTGACATAAGCATCGATTGTGGACCTCCGGTAGCGTTGAGGGCATTCACTGTTGCCGTTGAGGCAGAGTCCTGGGTTGGTGGGCTTTGTATATACTCCGGTCCTAAAACCTTGAGAACTGGCTTCAACCTTTACATCTAGGAAAGGGAGCTGCTTACTGATATTGTTCTCTGTTCGCTTATGTCAGAAGGGCACTGACGTACTGTAGCGACTGGGCCCGAACCCACGCAGAGCTCGACAGAATGACGCAGGTCCTGGTAAACAATGGCTTCTCTAATAGAGAGGTGCAAATCGCCATCAATAAACACCTTGACAGATGGTATTCAACCCCAGCAGAAAAGCCAGTAGGAGAAGCCAGGATCAAAATTTTCTACCAAAACACCATGTCCACCCATTATAGAGCCGATGAGGAAGCCCTTAGAAAAATCATCCACAAAGACGTGAAACCCACCAACGACAACGACAAAATAGATCTGGTCATTTTCTATAAAAACATGAAGATATTCCAACTCCTTATAAAGAACAACCCCTGCCAGAGGACACCGGAACTTCAGCGTAGCCATCTCGTGCAGAAAAGAGAACTGTGAAGCCCTCAACGAAACATACATAGGGATGACTACGACGAAGCTCACGAGGCGTCTCACCCTTCATCTCTCCAATGGCGCTATCAAATGACACCACGAAGACGTACATCAGACCCCACTGACAAGAAAGAATTTGGAGGAGGGCATCACTATTTTACAGACAGAAACAAACCACACACGCCTTCATATCCTAGAAGCCTTATACATAAAAGATAAAAACCCTACGATGAACAGACAGACTCCGGATCCATTTATTATTCCCACATCAAAAGACATCGAGGTCAGCTTACGGCTCAGCCGCTAGGCCTGGGGGGCGGAGCTTAACGTCCTGTCCGCTGATTGGTCAACCGGATCAGCACGGAAGTGTCGGTGATCTGTGTATTGTGTATTTATGATCATTTCCCACACACTGTACTCATTAGCACTGAAGATGCCTAACTGTTAGGCGAAAGCTCTGCATAAAATTTGAGAAGATAATTCCGATGCCTTTACTTATACCTCCAATGCTATTTGGTCAGGTAATTAAAGAACTTAGCACGACTCAGCGCGCCAGCATAAGAAAAGTCGAGAATGTCAGCAAAAAACTCGTGAACGCAGAAGCTGCTGCAAATTTTAATGATATATATATATATGTATATATATATATATATATAATATATATATACATACACACACACATACATACATACATACATACATACATACATACATACGTACATACATACATGCATACATACATACGTACATACATACATACGTACATACATACATACATACATACATACATACATACATACATACATACATACATACATACATACATACATACATACATACATACATACATACATACATACATACATACATACATACATACATACATACATACATACATACATACATACGTACATATACTTATGGTAAGCGGACAGTTGCGGCCTTGACAATTGCGAATCATGACAATTGCATATCAGGGGAACTGCGCACTAGGACATTTGCGTGCCAGGTAATTGCTTAACTGGTTAATTGTAAAAATTATAAACAATAAGGGATTCAAATATTCAATACTCTAATATATTTACGTTGTTTAACGAAAAATTAAAGAATATAAAGTTATGATTGTAGCTTTAGAAATGCTCACCACCCGCTCACCATCCTTTCTTTAGGATAACAGTCCTATCAAAGCCAAGCCCCCTCCGCTCACTATAGTCTTCATAGACGTTGTTGGCTTCAACCATCTCCCTCGAGGTCCCATTTATTTCACAAGGCCTCGTCGATGTTGTCATTCCATCTCTTTCTCGGTCTGTAGTTACGCCATTGAAGCGGTTGTTTGTTGTAATAGTTGAATCTAGGACATTTGAGTCCCGGATAATTGCATCCGGGACGATACCGTCCCAGACAATTATATACCAGGACAATTGCGTACCTGGACAATTGCGCACCAGGACAATTGTGTACATGGACAATTACGTACTCAATTACGTACCAGATAATTGTATAACTGGCTAATTGGAAAAATTATAAGGAATAAGGGATTTAAATATTTTATACAGTAATGTTTAACGAACCAAAATTTTGTGTTTCTGGCTAAATGTGTATTTGCGTAAACCAGGTGGTATTTAAAAATAAAAAAAGGAACAAAAAGGTCAAGATTATTTCAACTGTTACATTTTTTTAAGATATATCAATAGAGTAACATTATTGAAATATATATGAACAATAATTATTAATACTTCTGTTTAGACATAAGTGTGGCGCAAAATTATGAGCAAAATAATAATAATGATAATAATATAGCTCAAATAGAATTTTGTGTTTTCTGTCTCCATCGAAGCACATTTCTTCCCAGTGATGAAAAATATAGCAAATGGACAATTGATAATTATTTTCCTTGGTGAGCATTGCTCCAACAATACATTTTGTTGGTTCGTATTCTGAAAATGAAATGGTTTTCAACCGGGAAAAAGCTTCTTGTGCTTGGACTTTAGCAGAAGAGGATCCATGGTAATGTTTACGAATATGAGTCGTTACTTCATCATTTACTGTATGAATTTTTGCTTTGTAAGATCTCTCTACGCATCTTCAATACGTTTTTTAATTTTCCTTACTTTTTATGAAAGTTATAATGATAGAGTCAAAAGTATCAAAAAATTTAATTTCTTTAAAATACACTAATAGAGTAACATTATTGTTTGAGCCGTTATTAAATATCAAGATCCCTTATAATCTTTACAATTAACCAGATATGCAATTGTCTAGTTAGGCAACTGTCCTGGTACATAATTGTTCGGGACGCAATTGTCTCGGACACAACTTTCATGATTGTTTTATTTTTCGTACTACTAGTACTACTACTATTACGACTACTACTACTGCTACTATTACTACTACTACAACTACTATTACTACTACTACTACTACTATTACTAACGAAATATAGAATAATTCAATAATTAGATTTATTTATTTGAAAACATAATATTTATTAGAATAATTTTCTCTCCTTTTCCTGGGAGTTCCGCGGACCGGATTGCAATAATGATGCCTAGCAGGGTGGCGGGCCGGACACTAGGCCTTCGCGGGCCGGACGCTAGGCCTTCGCGGGCCGGATGTTGCCCGCCCCTGATTTAAACCAATTAGATATTCTAGAAGATTGAGATAAACTGCAACAATGGTCTGAAAAGTGGCTAGTGAAATTTAACACAAGTAAATGTAAGGTTATGCACATAGGTAAAGATAACAATAAGTACGAATACAAATTATTTAGAAATTCGTGAATAAAGGGGATAGTGAAAAGGATCTTGGTGTAATAATCGGTAATGATCTCAAATCATCTAAACAGTGTATTTCCTCCTCAGAGAAGGCAAATAAGATTCTATAACTGATTGCACGATCTTTTGATTTTAAAAGTCCACCTGTCATTAACAAGCTATATAAATCGTTAGTACACCCACATTTGGAATATGCTGTATCCGTATGGTCAGAGAATCTCATTAAAGACATTGACATATTGGTAAAAGTACAACAACGAGCCACAAAACTGATTCTAAATATCAGAAATAAATCATACGAAAATCGACTAAAACATACGAATCTATTTTCCATAAAAAAAAAGCGTAGACTAAAGGGTGATTCGATATAGGCCTTAAAGACTCTAAATGGAATTGAAAACATCAAAAGTGACAAATTTTTCACAATGATTGCGAATTAGACAAGAAATAATGGTCTCAAACTGTCAGGAAGTAGATCTAAGTAAAAGTAGATTTAAGTAGGTAGAAACAACTTCGTCATCCGTGTAGTTACTGAATGGATTAAACTTCCTGCAGATGCAGTGCATTGTAGTGCAGTTCAAAGTTTTAAGATTTATTTAGATCAACACCTAAGCAACATGCTGTAATGCCTGCCACTTATTTTATTGTATTTATTTATTCATTACTATTTATCTACTTATTTATTTATAATTTATCTGTTTATTTCTTATTATTTATTCGTTGAATATTTATTATAGATTATTATAAGTTATCTGTGTTTATTATTTGTCATTCCTTATTTACTTTATTTATTTACTTTTTTCATTTTTCATATGTATATTTCTCTATTTATTTTTTCGCATCCGACCTAATTGTGGACCAAAAGCTCTCCTGTCGGCATGCTCTTCCTTTGTAATCCTTTGTACATAAATAGATATATAGGGTAGTATTACTAATAGAGTTCATAGGGCTCTGTTTTGGGTCCTCAATTGTTCATTATGTATATAAATGACTTAGACATTAGGATTAATTGTGATGTTATTAAGTTTGGGGATGACACTATGCCATATTAGGTTGGGCAAGGATGCTGAGATACTGCAGAGGGATCTGAATAGATTATTTGCAACGTCATCATATTAAGACAGCAGGGTAGGTCTCATAGTAACAGATTTAAATGAATAATTTAAAGTGTAGGAGAGAAATAGACAAGAATTGTTTTTCACCAACAGAGTGGTTAAGGAATGAAACAATTGGTTGTTTTACGAAAAGACTAGACAACTTTATGGATAGGGATAACAGGTGGTAATAGGCATGAAACTGCCTAGTGTAGACCTTATGGTCTCTTGCAATCTCCCCCATTCTTATGTTCTCGTTCCTTTGTGCAAAAATAGAAAATGACGAGGAGATATCTATTCGGAACGCGTCAGTTTATATTCCATTTACAACAATATTCCACTCCTGCTTATCCCCTGCCTCCTCCCTTCCTTGCTCAACAGATATTCTTCTCTTACTCAAGGCTCCCTTTACCACATCCATCCATCACATATTTGTTCTTCCTCTTAATCCTAAACTATCCACCTCTACCTTCCACACTCTTTTTGCTAGTCTTTCCTCAATCATTCTTTCTATATACTCAAACCATCCAAGTATTCTTTCATCTACTCTATCTGCCAGCTCCATTTCCACCCCGCTCTCCCCCTCACCTCCTTATTTCTCACCATCCATCCTCGTAACACCCCCCATAATTCTCAAAGGCTTCATCACAAACACAAACAAGTCTCTGCCCCATACAGTATCCTAGGCACAATTATCCCTCCACACAGTAGACTTCTCTTCACGTTCATCCTCAGTTACCTATTAATCATGACGCTTTTAATTTTCCAAAACGTTCATTTAATTCCCTCACTCTACAGTTTACCTTCACCCCTACTCCTACATTCTCTGCTGTTCGCGACCCTAAATATTTAAAACTATCCCTTTTCTCTAGCTTTTCTCCTTTAAGACTTACCTCCAGCTTACTACCACCCTAACCTCTTCCACTTCGCATTACCCTTTTCTTAATATCTATTTTCAACTTCCTCTTATTCCATATCTTCCTGAACTACGTCACCAACAGCCTCAGGCTTTCCTCTGAGCCAGCCTCAAGCTAACCTTCCATTTACACTATCTCTAACCATCTCCAGTTCGCTGCCCATCACCCTCGCATCTACCTCTCGTACCACGCCATCCACGCACACATTGAACAGCCAAGGCGACATAACATACCCCTAGTACAGCTCCAACCTTCTCCTCAAACCACACACTCTCACCTTTCCCAACCCTAACACAAGCTCTACTACTCATGTTAAATTTTTTATTACCCTTATCTTCTTTCTCCTACCCCGTATATCTCCTATAAGACTTATCTCCATCTTGCTGCCACCATTACTTCTTGCACATCTCCTATCCTATATATCTCCCTTGAGACTTATCTCCAGCTTGCTGCCACACTTACCTCTTGTACATCTCGTCACCTTGTTTTAACCCATACTTACTTTCAACTTCCTCTTACTCCATACCTTCCTAAAATCCGCCACCTAGCCTCAGACCTTCTGACCCAGCCGCAAGCTCACCTCCCACTTTCCTGCACTCTCTTTAGCTATCTCCAATTCTTTGCCTAGCATCCTCGTATCACCACATCCACGTACACATTGAACAGCCAAGGCGACATAACAAACCCCTAGCGCATTCCCACTTTCTCAAACCACTCGCTTTCAACTTTTTCAACCCTAAAACAAGCTCTATTATTCATGTGAAAGTTTTTGGCGACCTTTAGCATGTTTCTCCTGCTCCATATATCTGCAATACCTATCAAAATACCTCTTCTTGTCTACCCTATCATAAGCTACCTCTAAATCCTTAAAGGGCCCAAAAATCCTTATCTCTCGCCAAAAACTTCTTACAAGCCTGTTTCACCACAAAATTTTAATCCACACACACTCCCATTCCTAAACCCACACTTACCTACATTGCCTGGCAGAATCATACCAACAGCACCTCGCGACATAGATTCAAAGAGAACAGGGCTGAACCTCAGAGAAAACTCCTCGCCATGTATTACTGATGTTGGATAAAAAAGCGGATGAAATATAATTTTACGCAGACAGCTATTCTGTTCTCATCTGATGGTTCTGCCTTTATCGAGAACAAGGAGGGAATCAGTACAAGATAACAGGATTCCTTCAGCCAACTTCTCAATCAGCCATCCACTGTTGTCCAAGCTGACTTACAGCAGATCCTTCAACAAACAGTTCTGGGAAATCTTATTATTCCACTCAGAGGAAGAGTTCAGGATTGTCATTAACCAAATGAACTGCGGCAAAGCGCCAGAAAATTATGAGTTTCTGCAAAGCTGTATAAAGTACTTGAAATGCCAGCCTTTGAGGCATTTCATGATGTCGTCTTGACAATCTGGAAAAAAATATATGCCAACATACTTTCGAGACGCCATTATAGTGACACTATACAAGAACAGAGGAGCAAAATAGATTCATCACTAACATCTCAAAGAACAACCTGCCTAAAGCTTAGTGTGGCTTTCGTCCTAGTCGCAGCACAATAGGTAAGATATTTGCTGTATGACAGATACAGGAAAAGTGTCTTGAGCAACGGGTGGATTTATATGCAGTGTTCATAGATAAAAAAAAAAAAAAAAAAGTCCCGACATGGTTAAAAGGAAAGCTTTGTGAATTATCCTTTTGAAGCTGGGCTGTCCATGCATGTTCACTTCCCTGATTCGGCTCTTCCACGATAACATGACTAGACAAGTCCTCTCAAATGGTGCCTACACACGAGTTCCTTCATTATCACAAAAGGAGCCAAACAGGGTTGTGTTCTCACACCAGTATTGTTCAATCTATCTTTTACACGTGTCTTACTCCGTGCCGTGAAAAACCTTTATCTGGGCGTGTACATTAAATATTGCAGATATGGATTTATTTTTTACCTCTGTCACCTATTTACTCGAAATAAGGCCTTTGAAAAGCTTTTCCTTGAATCTCTCTTTGTAAATGACTACGCTGTCACGGCACACAACAGAATCAATTATAGGTCATTGTCAACATTTTTGCAGAAGCATCAAGACTGTTTGGATTGACAATCAGTCTAGAAAGGACATATTTTGGTCCAAGCCGTTCCAAAAACAATAATACCAAACCCAATCATCACCACTGACGGAATCCAATGGAAGTGTGTAAAAAGCTTCGAGTAGCTAGGAAGTACAATTTCAGCAGATGGATCTCTCGATAAAGAGATCACATCAAGGATTAAAAAGTGAGCCAAACACTTGGGAGGTTGAGTGTGAAGATTCTCCAGCAAAAGGGCTTAAGACAGTTCACTTAGCTTACGATTTACAAAGCCGTAGTCATTTTTACAATATCATATGGATGTGAAACGTCGACCTTGTGTCGTCGGCTGATCAAACAGCTAGAAGAATTCCACACAAGATTGCTATGATCATGAATATCCACTGTTGAAACAGAGTCTCTAATCAAAAAGTGCTGGAGAGAGCTAACTCAAGAAGAATTGAGTCAATATTACTGAAAGCTGGAGGAAGTGGATAGCTTTAGGTATTTGGGGTCACATGTGGCAGGAAACGGAGGAGTGGAGGTGGAAGTAAATTGTAGGTTGAGAGAAGAAATAAATGCCTTGGGGGAGTAAAAAAAAAAAAAGAGAAATAGGCACCTGGGAATGGGTGCAAAGAGGAGATTGTATGAAGGAGTAATTATGCCAACGGTATTGTATGGGGCGGAGACTTGGACTTTGAGAGAGAGAGAGAGATAGAGAGAGAGAGAGAGAGAGAGAGAGAGAGAGAGAGAGAGAGAGAGAGAGAGAGAGAGAGAGAGAGAGAGAGAGAGAGAGAGAAGAAAAGTATAAATGTGTTTGAGATTAAAGGTCTGAGAAGTATGGTAGGAGTTAAAAACTAGGAGAGAATGAGTGATGAAAGATTAATAAAAGAGGTGTGGAAGGCAGAGATGTAGAGAGTGAACTTGAGGGGACGACCAAGGATGAGATGGATGGATGGGGTGAAAGGGGCGTTGAGCAAGAGGGGAATGTCTGTTGAGCAAGGAAGGGAGAGGCAGGGGCGGGGGATGGGGGAAGGGAATGCTTATGTATAAATGATATTTTGACGTAGCCCGAAGTGATTTCTCCTCTTCTCTTTCTCTGCATCAGTGGACGGACAGGAGGGTCGCCGATTAAGTGAAGTGGCCTTACTGTGGAAGTACTGTGTCTTGCTGCATTGCTTTTAACCCATGACAGTGGGCGGGATAGAGGGATGATTTGGCTACCTCCTTTATATGGGAGAAAGAGCTCCTGGTATATGAATATAGATAGACTACTGAAAGCCCAGCTACACTGGACCTGTCACATTATGAGAATGAACAACAGCCATATCCCACGGAGTGCTCGAATATGGCTCAATCATAACTGAAAGGCCTAAATTAAGTTACAAACAAATAAAAAAACAAAAGAGCAACCTCAAGTGGTATGGCATCCACACAAACTTAAGGCCACCGCTGCAGACAGGACAGCCTGAAGGTTAATCACCTTCACAGCAACCACTGCATTCTAGGAAGTTCGGCGATAGCGCTATACTACCGCAAGAGAGGCAAGGGACAGATGACAAATAGTGGGACCTCCTTCTGTCCTAATTTCTGATTTCCGATGTCACATCTGTGGGGGTTTGTGAGTGCCCAGCTTCTGGGTGCGAAGCCATTTGAGCTCACAACGCTGAGAGCATAGACTGTTGTCTTCGGATCCCGATGTAATATCATTACACACACACACACACACACACACACACACACACACACACACACACACACACACACACACACACACACACACACACACACACACACACACACACACACACACACACACACACACACACACACACATGTATATCAATGGCTCTTTTCCCCTTATAAGAGAGGTAGCCAAGTCAAAAGACAAGTATCCACTCCCACCCATTCCACTCCCATCCACCAGCCTTTCCTCTTCCTCATCTTAGCTCGCCGCTTCTCATGGATGACGGGTTATCCCCGTACCCCGCCCACTGCTCTGAGTCAGAAGCAATGCAGCAAGACACAGCACCTCCACAGCAAGGCCGTGTCACTTAATCGGCGACCCCCCCTCTCCATACCCTCATACAGAAAAAAGAGATGGGGAGAAATCCCTTCGGGTTGTGTCAAAATATCCTTCATACATAACCACTCCTTGGCCCTACCTTTCTTGCATCCCTCTCTTGTATCACAGTATCATCTATATACAGCCATTCTCCACTCACCCCTAGCTCCTCCCCACTCCCTTCCTTGCTCGACAGACATTCCCTTCTTGCTCAACGCCCCCTTCATCCCACCCATCCATTTCATCCTCGGTCATACCCTAACGTTCACCCCCTCCACCTCTGCTTTCCACACCTCTTTTACTAATTTTTCTTCACTCATTGTTTCCATGTGTCCAAACCATCCCAATAATTTTTCATCAGCCCTATCTGCCACCTTCTTCACTCTACCGCTCTCCTCCTCTCCTCCTCGTTTTGTACTCTATCCAACCTCGTAACCCCTACCATACTTCTCAGACATTTCATCACAAACACATTCAAAAATGTCTTCCTTCCTCAGATTCCATGTTTCTGCCCCATACAGTACCGTCAGCACAATCACCCCTTCATATAGTCTCCTCTTTGCATCCATTTCCAAATGCCTATTTGTCATTACACTTTTTAATCCCATAGGGCATTTACTTGCTTCTCTCAATCTACAATTCACCTCCACCTCCACTCCTACCTTTCCTGCCACATGCGACTCCAAATACTCAAACCTATCCACTTCCTCCAATCTCTCTCCTTTAAGACTTATTTTCAACTCGCTGCCATCCTCTTTCCTTGTGCATCTCGTCACCGTACTATACTGACATTTACCTTCAGCTTTCTCCTATCGCATGCCTTCTCAAACTCCGTCATGAACTCCCTGTGTGTGTGTGTGTGTGTGTGTGTGTGTGTGTGTGTGTGTGTGTGTGTGTGTGTGTGTGTGTGTGTGTGTGTGTGTGTGTGTGTGTGTGTGTGTGTGTGTGTGTGTGTGTGTGTGTGTGTGTGTGTGTGTGTGTGTGTGTGTGTGTGTGTGTGTGTGTGGTTCAACAGTGGGGCCGACATCAGTCAGAGTTTAAGTAAATTTTCTAGATCCTTCCACACACTCTAAAGCACAACTTGTCCGTTATCCCACAATAAGAGTGCGATTGGACACATATTTTATTTAAGTGACCAGGCTGTTTTAAAGTGTATATAATGCTTCTGTTCCTTTTTAGTCGAGTCACATTTTTATTTATTTCAGCGTGAACATGTTATTCACACCTCCCCTTCCCTCCCCTGTTTACATTATGCATTCTACCTTTCTCTTTGTGTTTATTTCCACTGCAGTATTGGCATTCTACGCAAAGCCTGGCTGAGGTGCAAGCTTTATTTTTTTGGAGGAGGTGTCTATACTTGATTAATCAGTTGAAGCTTATGAAGAGGCTACCAATATGAACCTATAACCCCGCGTAAAATTTATTACACCATTCATATCTAGGTAGATTATTAGTTTACTAACCCCAAGCATGTATATATTTTATTAAATACAAAGTAGGTAATATATCTTATTACAAATTAGTTACACATCATTCACAATGTAATACATGGACCCAATATCTGATATAATATGTATCTAACATCTAGATTTTACAAATTGATTCACGTTATGAAATTGTAAATACTTAAGATTTTTCACAACAACCAATCCCTTATCTGGCTCTACAGGCCCTTGGGGACCCCTGGCCGTCTTAACGATCCCTCTCCACGTTCCTTGTAACCAGGCAAAAAGATCTTTATTAATACAGTATCGAGGATATAGAAGGGAACAATTAGGTATGTAGACTTTGTCTGCTCCTAACCCTCATTAAAGGCTGTGAGCCATCCCGCCAGCTTTCCTTAAATATTAAAGCCTTCCCCTAACCCTTATAACTTTATAGATTTTTAGAGAAACTTTATTAGTTAAATATTCTATTTGGCAGAAGGGCGTGACCAAACTTAAAGCCTTATTTTGCCTTTAGCTAAGTAAAATTAATAGGATTAGTTCTGAAGATATCTAAAAGGAGTTAATGGTAGTCCGCCCACTACCTATTTGTTTTCCCTGAATATACGTACTGTAGGTAGCTATAGCCCGCCTGAACAGCACTTTGGCATACTTTACAAAATTTGTCTTGACATAAGCTAAATTATTTCCTATACTTATGGAAAATCAACTTCAAAATCTATAAAGTATGCTAAAAGCTAAAGACCAACTAACTCGATTACAGAGTTATTTGCTTTGATAACTGCTTTCTTATGCTTCCACCATACTAAAAACTGATATCTTTGATAGCTGCTTTCTTATGCTTCCACAGTACTAAAAACTGAGGATGGTCAGATTTGATATCTAATAAATCCATCCTTCTCTCCTTCTTTAATGATCAAATATGACATACTTTCATATCTCTTTCTCTTGCATTCAAATACAGGATGTCTCAAATGTTATAATTTATTCTATAAATAGGAGGCTTTACGACATGACACTACATATACATTAAAACAAAATAGGTCTAAAAAACATGTTGATTTGAATTCTAAATACAAGTACATGTGCACTATCGAGGGTGTTAAAGAGAGGGATCAACTTGTAATATTTTTCTTTCTTAGAATTTCACAGGTTAGAAGAATAAAAGCAATTGACTTTCAGAATCGTATTAGTAAAGCTGTTGTGAATGACAATGCTTGACATTCTTGAAGGTCTATGTAGATAAGATACAGACTCTTTGGAATTCTGCAGGGACACTGACGGTACATATAAAAAATATATATACAAAATAGGCCCAACTAAAAACAGCGAAGATATCATGATAGAATCGGAGGAAAAAATGAGTGAGGCGTTTAGTAAATCTTTCCTCTCAATGTTTACAAAGATGTTATATATGGTACTTGAGTGCGATCGGATTTTCTGTGGGGACGAAGAAATTAGACTATCTAATATCAACATTAGTAAGGTAAAAGTAGTCAACCAGATTAAAAAAACTTAAAGCTACAAAATCCCCGGGCCCAGACGAAAATTTTCCGAGAGTGCTTAATGAGTACAAATTTGAAATCTGCGACCAGTTAACAGACATATTTAATAAGTCGGTAGACACTGGTTTTATGCCTATTGCTTGGGGGCAGGCTAACGTTGTTCCTGTTTTCAAAAAGGGAGATAAATCGTCTATATGGAATTACAGGCCAATCAGTTTGACATCAGTTATAGGTGAAATGCTTGGATCAATAATGACTGATAGAATCAGAGATCACATCGAGAGTTATAATATGATTTGTGAATCACAGCATGGTTTCTCCAAGGGTAAGTCATGTGTGACTAATCTTCTTTTTACACTAGTGTATACAAGGCGTCAGATGACAATGATACGATGTCAAAGGCATAGGAGAACAAATGTTTCAATGGATTAGACCTTAGATCAGTGACAGAAAACAGCGGTCACCATATATGGTGTAAAATCCAAATGGTGGAGTGTTTCTAGTGGAGATCCCCAGGGCTTGGTTTTGGGTCCCTTATTGTTCATTATGTATATAAATGACTTAGATAACGATATTGATATTGATGTTAGTATTTTTGCGGACAACACTAAAATAGGACGCCTAATATATATATATATATATATATATATATATATATATATATATATAATATATATATATATATATATATATATATATATATATATATATATATTCTGGTAACCACTAAGGAAATCGGAAGAAAACAGTAATTCCCAAGCGCTTTCGTATGATTCACATCTTCAGATGTGAATTACACGAAAGCGCTTGGGAATTACTGTTTTCTTCCGATTTCCTCAGTGGTTACCAGCAAAATTTGTGGATCACGTGTTGTTTTTAGTGATCTTTCTGCACACACACACACACACACACACACACACACACACACACACACACACACACACACACACACACACACACACACACACACACACACACACACACACACACACACACACACACACACATATATATATATATATATAT
>NC_134806.1:41628862-41631362 GCF_046742065.1 Oratosquilla oratoria
AACTGCTTAAATGAGAAAGAAAAGGAGAAAGCGTATAAGAAGAAGCTGAGAGAGGAGTAGGAAGGAGTGAGGGATAGAATAGAACTAGGAGTGAAGGAGGGATGGGGATGGTTCAAGGAGGGAGTCATAAGATATGCAAAGATGGTGTCTGGAACAAGGATGATGGGAGGAAATGGAAGGATAGTGAGTGGTGGGATGAGGAAGCAAAGAAGGGTGTACAAGAGAAGAAGCAGTCTTTTATAGATTGGTAACAAAATATAACGAAGAAATCATATGAGAGGTACAAAGTAAAGAGAAGTAAAGCATAAGATAAAGGAGGCAAAGAGGAGAACAGATATGAAATGGGGTAAGATAAATTTTTGAAAGTTATAAAAAATGATTTGGAAGGAGATTAAAGGAAGAGAGGGCGAATCAAGTAGAGAAGAAAAGGTAAAAGGTGCAGATGGAGAGATGATAATGGAAGAGAAGACAGTAAGAGGAAGATGGGCAGAGTATTTTAGAGAGTTGCTGAATGTGAAGGAGGATAAGGAGGGAAAGGTAGTTGCAGTGGAAGGTGCTAAGAAAATGACCGTGATGAGTGAGGAAAATGGAGGAAAAATAAGGAGAGATGAAGTGAAGGCAGCTGTTAAGATGATGAAAGCAGGTAAGGCACTTGGGTTGGATGGATGCTATGCAAAATGTCTGAAAAAGTGGATACAGTGGTGGTGGACTGGCTGGTGAGGTTATTCAATGTTTGTTTAAGAGAGGGTAGAGTGCCGGAGGACTGGAGGAGTGCCTATATAGTTCCACTTTACAAGGGAAAAGGGGACAAGTGTGAGTTGAGTAGTTTCAGAGGGATCAGTTTGTTAAGTGTAGTTGGGAAGACTTATGGGAGGGTCTTCATTGAGAGGATTAGGATAAGAACAGAGAAAGTAATTGATGAGTAACAGTTTGGGTTTAGGAAAGGTAGGGGTTGTGTAGGTCAGCTTTCTGTGATAAGACAGATATGTGAGAAAGCTATAGGAAAAGGTAAGTATGTTTTTATTTTTGAGGGAGGGTTATGGATCTGGAAAAGGCTTATGACAGGGTAGACACAGGGTATAGAGGAAGGCACTGTGGGAGGTATTACAGATATATGGGATAGGAGGAAAGCTGTTAAGAGCAGTCAAGAGTTTTTACGAGAGTAGTAGAGTGTGTGATAGGTTTAGAAATGGAGAGAGTGAGTGGTTTGAGGTAAAGGTGTGATATGTCGCTCTGGATGTTCAATTTATACATGGATGGGGTGGCGCGAGAGGTGAATGCAAGGGTAGTGGGTCAGGGATTTGAGATGGTTAACGAAAATGTAGAAAAATGAGATAAACCAGTTGTTTACGGACGACACTGCTCTTGTGGTAGGATCAGAGGAGAGATTGAGGAAGTTAGTGACAGGAGTGCGAAGGAAGAAAGTTGAAGATAAATGTGAATAAAAGTAAGGTGATGAGATTACAAGGGGAGAAAGTGGCACCAGATTGAAAGTGAGTATTAAGGGAGACTGGATGAAGTGGGTTGTTTTAGATACTTGAGTGCGGGAAAGGGAGGAGTGAGGGTGGAGGTAGAATGTAGATTGAGAGAAGCGAGTAAATGCCTTTGTGGATTAAAAAGTGTAATGAGGAATAGACATTTAGGAATGGATGCTAAGAGGAGATTGTATGAAGGAGTGAGTGTGCCGACATCACTGTATGGGGCAGAAACATGGAACATAAGAGAGGGAGAAGGAGTTTGAATGTGTTTGAGATGAAATGTCTGAAAAGTATGATAGGGGTTACTAGGCTGGATAGAGTGAGAAATGAGGAGGTGAGGAGGAGAACAGGGGTGGAAAGGGAGTTGGGAGATAGGGTTGATGAAAGAGTATTGGGAGCGTTTGGACAAATGGAATGAATGAGTGAAGAAAGATTAGTAAAAGAGGTATGGAAGGCATAGGTGGAGGGAGTGAACATGAGGGGGCGACCTAGGATGAGTTGGATGGATGGGGTAAAAGGGGCATTGGGAAAGAGGGGAATGTCTGTTGAGGAAGAACGGGAGAGGACAGAAGATAGGGGTGAATGGAGAATGGTTGTATATGGACGATGCTGTGATACATGAGGGGGAGTGGATGGGGGATGGGGTGAGAGAGTGTGTGTGAGAAATAAATTGACACAGCCCGAATAGATTTCGCCCAGTCTTCTCCTTTTCTGCATGAGGGGACGGAGAGGGGGGTCGCCGAATTAATGAAGCGGCCTTGCTGTGGATGTGCTGTGTCTTGCGACACTGCTTCTAACCCAAGGCAGTGGACAAGATGCCAGGGATGACCCGTCATCCAGGAGGTGCCAAGATAAGAGGGATGAAAGAGGGTAGAGGGGAGTGGAGTATGTAGGGGATGGAATGAGTGGGAGTGGTTTTTATGCCTCTGTATTTTAGCTACCTCCCGTGCAAGAGTGAAAAATCCTTTGGTATATGTATGTATATATGTACACACACACATATATATATTTTTTCTCTTATG
>NC_134806.1:41638862-41656362 GCF_046742065.1 Oratosquilla oratoria
CAGGAATACCTTTCATCCATTTGGTTATGCGAATATTTAGAATACCTATAAATTGTCTTTCTGAACTTCAAGATATCATCGATATTACTTTGGGTATTATAATCTAGCTAACGACAAAGGGTTTTATTTGTGTGAGGAGAAAAGCTTTGGCTCAAAAGAGTGAGGTGACGCTATCATTTATTTATTTATTTTTTCTTCGGTCGCATTCCAAGAGGTGAATGCACATATATTTCAGACGTTCCAGACGTCATTCTCGCGCAATGCGGGAGATGCGCGCAGGGTTGCATCGGATGGAATTCTATGTTGTTGACATTTTCTCTTCGGCGTGTGGCTTTAGCTTCTCTTCATTGCATCAGTTCTACTGGTTTTTATTAGTATTTTTTCTTCTTTCTTCTCTTCCTCTTATCCTTCATCTCTTTCTATCCTTTTTTTTTTCGCTTCTAAGCAATTTTCAATATTCTTATTCTCGTCTATGATTCTATCTTTCATAATTTTACTTTCCACCTTGTTCTTCGTTTTCTTCAACTAACTTTATGTCTCGTTTCTTCTTCTTCCTCCATTATTCTTGTACCTATTATTTCACCCATTTCTTCGTCTTTCTTCTCCCCTCTTCTACCCCACCTCTTCATCTCCTTCTTTCTTCTTCTTTCTCTACTCTTGTCCTTTTCTTCTTACCCTATCACTCCTCTTGTTCCTCCTGTTCTTCCTCCCGTAACCGGTCCCTCTGAAGGTCTGTTAGACAGTTATTATTGAAAGTCCTCGACTCATCACTAATGTCTCGTCCAAACTTTTGTCTCTCTTCGTTCATTATCTTTTGTGAATTGGGAACTTTCTTTTCTAATTATTTTCCTTTCTTTCATCCCCAATTTCATCAATGACTTTTTTCTTCTCTTTTGTCAAATTACATGCCTTTACGCTTTTTGTTGTTATATTAATATTGTATAATATATCATGACTTTTGAGCCAAGTCCTGAATTAATTCAAGATTTAATTTTTCTGATAGATTCTGCTCAAGCTTGTTCTTGCCACACCTTGATGTTTTAGAACACTTTCATTATTACAGTTATAATCAGTCTATCATTCTAGCCGTTACTCCATCGTATAAATATCATTATTAGTACTATTATTATTGTCATTATCATTACTATCATTATTACTGTCTTCTGTGATGTATCTATTTATGTTTCTACTATTGACACTACTGTTATTTTTTTTTATTTTTTTTTTTTTAACCACTGGATTCGACGGAGAGACGTGCGGACTTTCTTGGATAAAGTGGCAGGAACGTAGAGATTTTATAGATTACTGGACGACTGGATATGCCCAAGGCAATCATGGATAATTTCAAATTAGGTACTCGACGGTGTAAGTGCCTGTGCAGGAAAGCTAAGACACGTCTTGAAGTCCTGGTCTTGTTGTGCGAATAGTTATGAAACGTGTCTCATGTTGAAGCTGTGAAGATAGGAAGAAATGGTCAATTTTGGCACGAAGTCTTTGCCTTCCTCATAGTCCCGTAAGTTTGAAAGTACTTTAGGGTCTTCGTCTTTTCCCTCTTCATCTTCTACATTTACCACTGTGGGTGTAAAAGAATTGTATCTATTGTTGTCATCATCAACGCAACAAGAATCACAAACATTCTACTACTGCCTCTATTGAACCACATCACCAGTCGGTCATTTGCTACCCTTAGGTCTTTTGCAGGAAACCCATGGACCCCAAGCAACCGGCAACGGCCACCGGGTGAGTCCACAAGCCATCCAGAGAAGAAGCACTTTGTTGTTACTAATGTGGCGCATCGTAGAATGAAATGCTTCGCGTCTTCTGTGTGATGGTTGTCTGTAGGAGTTTTGAATTTGTTGCTAGGTCTATTCTGTGTTGATATAGTTTTAGTACTAGTGTGGGTCTTACTTCCCTCGAGAGGGATTTTCCTGTGGGAGTTGTGTGTGTGTGTGTGTGTGTGTGTGTGTGTGTGTGTAAGGTCACAGCATTATCCATAGATCGGTCATATATGAGCTCTGAGCTCTCCTCCGGGAGGGAAATAGCTGTCGATCACGAGTCTAACACGTGATCCAAGACCATGGTGAATCACACACACATACACACACATACACACACACACACACACACACACACACACACACACACACACACACACACACACACACACACACACACACACACACACACACACACACACACATACATACAGACACACACGCATACATTTGTTCACTTCGTGAGTAGATGTCGCCCACACGCACTGAGCCCTTCTTCTTCTTCTTCTTCTCCCTTATAAGGTATTCCAAGACCTTATTCGTTCCCAACATGTTTGTTCCCACCATTGCCCCGCGCCGTCGAAGGTGGTACGATGTACATGAAATATAGTTAGTTTTCACTTGTTATATCCACACACATACACACGAGCACACACACACACACACACACACACACACACACACACACACACACACACACACACACACACACACACACACACACACACACACACACACACACACTCACGCGCGCGCGCGTACATACATACATTTACAGACACCCACACACCCGTACACAAGCCCGCCCCCACACACACACACACACACACACACACACACGTATATGCATATATATATATATAATATACATATATACCTATATGTATGTGTGTGTGTGTGTGTGTGTGTGTGTGTGTGTGTGTGTGTGTGTGTGTGTGTGTGTGTGTGTGTGTGTGTGTGTGTGTGTGTGTGTGTGTGTGTGTGTGTGTGTGTGAAGCAATGTAGTAAGACACAGCATATCCACAGCAAGACTACTCCATAAAATCGGCAACCTCCCCTCTCCGTCCCCTAATGTATAAAAAGAGACGACGTGTAGAAATCCCTTCGGGCTGCGTCGAAATATCATTGACACATAAACAGCCCCAACCCTTCCATCTTCCGTCCCTCCCTTCCTTGCATAACAGTATCATCTATACACAGCTACTGTCCACACATCCCCATCTCCTGCCTTCTCCCTTCCTTGCTCTACAGACATTTCCCTCTTGTTCAACGCCCCTTTCACCCCATCCATCCATCTCATCCTGGGTCGTCTCCTCAAATTCACTCCCTCTACCTCTGCGTTCAACACATCTTTTACTAATCTTTCTTCACCCAGTCTTCCTATGTGTCCAAACCATTCCATGTGTCCAAACCTTATATACGTATATATATATATATATATATATGTATATATATATATATATATATATATATATATAAATATATGTGTGTGTGTGTGTGTGTGTGTGTGTGTGTGTGTGTGTGTGTGTGTGTATAGATGCCACTTAAGAGATGAAATATACCGTATGTATATATAGATACAATAAAAAATAATAATAGAAAAATAAACCAGGAAAACGTAGATCCACATGGTTGCCACGTGTCCACATAAGAAAAGATAAATCAGTTCACAATCACTTCTTAGACAGGCGGAAAGCTTCTTAGCCACATCATCACTATAATGTGCTGTAACATATTTTCTTTTGACTGACGATAGAGGTGATTTCATTACTTAAATTGTGGTGTCATCAGTGACTGTCACGATTACTCCTTTCACAAAGGAAAGTTTTAGAAAGAGAAGAAAAGGTAAAAGGTGCAGATAGAGAGATGATAATGAAAGAGAAGATAGTGAGAGGAAGGTGGCAGTGTATTTTAGAGTTGCTGAATGTGAAGGAGGATAAGGAGGAAAAGGTAGTTATAGTGGGAAGCGCTAAGAAAATGACCGTGATGAGTGAGGAAAATGGAGGAGAAATAAGGAAAGATGAAGTGAAGGCAGCTGTTAAGATGATGAGAGTAGGTAAGGTACGTGGGTTGGATGGATGCCATGCAGAATGTCTAAAAAAGGAGGTACATTGATGGTGGGCTGGCTGGTGAGGTTATGTAATGTTTGTTGAAGAGAGGGTAGAGTGCCGGAGGACTGGAGGAGTGCCTGTATATTTCCACTTTACAAGGGAAAAGGGGACAAGTGTGAATGTAGTAGTTTCGGAGGGATCAATTTGTGTAGTTGGGAAGGCTTATATGAGGGTTTTGATTGAGTGGATTAGGAGATGAAGAGAGGGAGTAATTGGTGAGGAACAGTGTGGGTTTAGGATAGGTAGGGGTTGTGTAGATCAGATTTTTGTGGTAAGACAGATATGTGAGAAAGCTATAGGAAAAGGTAAGGATGTTTTTTGGGCTTTTATGGATCTGGAAAAGACTTATGACAGGGAAGACAGGAAGGCACTGTGGGAGGTATTGCAGATATATGAGATAGGAGGAAAGCTATTAAGAGCAGTCAAGAGTTTTTACGAGAGTAGTAGAGCGTGTCATAGGATTAGAAATGGAGAGAGTGAATGGTTTGAGGTAAAGATGGGACTTCATCAGGGATGTATTATGTCGCCCTGGCTGTTCAATTTACACATGGATGGGGTAGTGCGAGTGGTGAATGCAAGGGCAGTGGGTCAGGGTTGGAGATGGTTAAAGAAAATGGAGAAAAATAGGAGATAGGCCAGTTGCTGTTTGCTGACGACACTGCGCTTGTAGCAGGATCAGATGAGGGATTGAGGAAGTTAGTGACAGAGTTTGGGAAGGTGTGTGAAAGGAGGAAGCTGAAGATGAATGTGGGTAAAAGTAAGGTGATGAGATGTACAAGGGGAGTAAGTGACAGCAGACTGGAAATAAGTATTAAAGGAAAGAGACTGGAGGAAGTGGATAGTTTTAGATACTTGGGTGCAAATGTGGCAGGAAAGGGAGGAATGGAGGAGGAGGTAGAATGTAGATTGAGAGAAACGAATAAATGCCTTTGGGGAATTAAAAAGTGTAATGAGAAATAGACATTTAGGAATGGATGCTAAAAGGAGGTTATATGAAGGAGTGATTGTGCCAACTTCCAACAGCACTGTATAAAGCAGAAACATAGAATATAAGAGAGGAAGAGAAAAGGAGTTTGAATGTGCTTGAGATGAAATGCCTGAGAAGTATGACAGGGGTTATTAGGCTAGAGAGAGTGAGAAATGAGGAGGTGAGGAGGAGAACAGGGATGGAAAGGGAGTTGGGAGATAGGGTTGATGAAAGAATGTTAGGATGGAAAGAATGAGTGAAGAAAGATTAGTAAAAGAGGTATGGAAGGCAGAGGTGGAAGGAGTGAACATGAGGGGGTGACCGAGGATGAGATGGATGGATGGGATAATAAGGGCATTGGGAAGGACGGGAGAGGACAGAAGATAGGGGTGAATGGAGAATGGTTGTGTATGGTTGATATTATGATGTATTAAGGGGAGTGGGGTGGGGGATGGGGGTGAGGGAGTATGTATGAGAAATAAATTGACGCAGCCCGAAGGGATTTTTCCCCGTTCTTCACTTTTTCTTCACGAGGGAACGGAGGGGGGGGGGGGGTAGCCGAATTAATGAAGCGGCCTTGCTGTGGATGTGCTGTGTCTTGCGACACTGCTTCTGACCCAGAGCAGTGGACAAGATGCAGGGATGACCCGTCATCCAGGAGGTGCTAAGATAAGAGGGAAGGAAGAGGGTAGAGGGGAGTGGAGTATGTAGGGGATGGAATGGGTGGGAGTGGTTTTTTATGCCTTTGTTTTTTGGCTACCTCCCGTGTAAGTGGGAAAAAGCCTTTGGTATATGTATGTATGTACAAAGAAAACGGAGAAGGAAAAAAAGTAAAAAGTAATCCTTTGTAAAAGAAAGTTGAAAGACACAAAATGAAAAAATTGAAACTTTTACATATAGTTATGAGCATATATTCCCGTAGTAAACACTGAGAGTATCAAAATACTCACGAGAAAAAAAATATATTCTGAAATAGATTAAACGTTCACAACAGGAAGGTCTGTGAAATTTAGAAAAGCAGAAAGTAATTTGGAGGAAAAAAGAAACATCAGATAATGAAAAAATATCATTATGACAATATTGCTGATAGTAATTATGGTAACAGTGATGATGATGGTGAAGGCTATGTTAATAGAGAATGTTGTCGATGGTGATGACGATGACAATGGTAAAGTGAAGGTGGTGGTTGTTATAGTGATGATAACGGGGATGGTGACGCTAACAGTGATGATGATGATGATGATGAAGAAGACGAAGAAGATGACGAAGACGAGAGAGATAGAAAATTCAACGTATAGAAAAAAAAAAAATCTTCCCTTCCCTGAGCCTTACATTTCATCTGAGTGAGAAGTGATTCCAGCGAGTCGGAGTGGGACGCGGGTGGGAAGGGAGCGGAAGGAAGGAGGAGGAGGAAAGAGCTCAGAGACTGAGTGAGACGCGGGTGGGGAAGGGAGTGGAAGGAAGGAGGAGGAGGAAAGAGCTTAGCTTGCAAATGAGGTAAGGCAACCTTGAGCCAAACAAAATGCCGAAGCAACACAAGCCAGTATATATTTTTTCAGTAGTTTCGGCATTGTACAGCGCAATCCTCATCAACATCATTACTACCATCACATCATCACTATTACCGGAAATGCTGTCTCCGTTGCCATCACTATCACTGATGCCGCCACAACCGTCGCTGTTTTCGCAACTGCTATCACCATCATCACAATCACCATCATCATCATCATCATCATCATCATCATCATCATCATCATCATCATCATCATCATCATCATCATCATCATCATCATCATCATCATCAAAATCATCATCATCATCATCGTCATCATCATCATCATCGTCATCACCACCACCACCATCGTCGTCGTCGTCGTCATCGTCTTCGTCATCGTCGTCGTTATCATCATCATCATCATCATCAACTGAATACTGACCTGAAAATTAATTTCGATGTCATTGGCACTCAGTGCTTTCGAACAATTATAGAGTATTACTGGCATGACTTTGTATCATACCAGCCACTGGTCTGTAAGATTTATTCAAGACCTGTTACCAGTGTAACTTGCGAACGTCGTTTTTGGCCGTAGCGTTTCCGTGATGTTGATCTACTCACAACGCTGTCACTACAAGAAACAACTTTCGGTGGAGGGAGGGAAGAAGGGCAAAACCTGACCGATATTTTTTCTTTCAAGATTCTTATAATCAATTATAACCATTCTACTTTGAACTTCAGAGATTAATATTACTATGATTTTACTCTTATTCATATTCAAACCTACTTTGAGAGTTTCCTTAAGATCACTGAGCATATCTTGCTTGGTTTCTGTTGTTTCTGAAATGAAAATTATGTCATCTGTAAATCTCAGGTGATTGAAATATGTCCCATGCTCAAACTCTTTCTGA
The DNA here is from genome assembly GCF_046742065.1 of Oratosquilla oratoria. Lineage (NCBI taxonomy): Eukaryota > Metazoa > Arthropoda > Malacostraca > Stomatopoda > Squillidae > Oratosquilla > Oratosquilla oratoria. Next base: position 41,646,122 of record NC_134806.1, read on the forward strand.
TCCAATTTATCTCACTATTGAAAATAATTTCAAGCCAGCCTGTATACAAACCAGGTAAAAATTTATTGAGCTGCCTTTCCTCTTTTTTTTCTGAGGTCAAATCACTGCAGTACCATCTGCACGTTCGTTCTGTAGAATTCTTACATTGAGTGTCTTTGAATTTTGTTTACTCAATAATAATAGTTTTTTTCTAAAGAATCCAAGGCATTTTCGTTGTCTATAAAATTAAAAACAAAGTTTTAGCCGTTTCTGTAATTTTCTCGATTAAGGAATGATCAATAGTGGAGTATTCTTTTGAATACTGATAGATCTTATCCAAGGTTCTCATGTAAAACTTCACCTAGTCTATTGGTAAATATCTTTGGAATTTTTTTATATAATTGCTATTTTTTTTTGTAATCTCCTTTCTTATGAGGAAAATTAATACAATAATTTACTATGATTCAAGATCGCTTTCGTTACGTATACACTCAGTATATTGTTGAATTGCTATACAATAAAATTCCATCCTTTTTATAAGATGAATCAATATGCCATCTTCCACATGTGTTCTTTCTAGTTTCATATGTAATAAAAAAAGTCACTTTTACTTATGTAACATCTTTACATTGCTATAGTTACAGAATAAATCGTGTTTTTTAAGGAGTAAAGCTCTAGGTAATTTTCTTCTAATAATTTTTTCTTTTTGTCATTGTCTTCATTTACAATGGGGCTTAATCAGAGTCCTATGATCAGTACTTGTTTTACAAGGACCGTGAGTTTCTGACGTGGTGGATGGACGCCTCAACCCCGTTGAAGAGTTTCCATGGTTACAGCAATCATAGCAACGCTAAAATCTGCTGGTCTTCGATACTCAATAATGTAACAACCTACGTCTAGAAAATACTTAGCCAGGGTGTTCATTGAAATGAGCCCTTTTCCACATCAAAATATCCTGTCTGAAAAGACACTCACGAATCTCATGACCAGAATGCAAGGTAAGATACATTGATTCACCTTCCAAAGAAATAGTTTGCTGTTTCCCCAAAACTAGTATACGCTAGTATACCTTCCCGACAAATTTCCTTTACATAATTCATGTTTCCCCTTTTCTTTTCTAATGTATCCTTGTCCAGTTCACTTTCGCCGCTGATTTGATCAAAACACAGGCAAAAAACAGCTTTGTAAACAAAAACAATCAGCAAGCCTCAAAGCACAAAATGTTAATACCCATACGAACTAGGAACTCACTTCTGGGTCACAGAGAGTGAGTGCGCACTCAAGGCGACTTACAAACCCCAACAGATAACAGCAACAATCCTGGTAAGGTTGCCGGTGTAAAGGCAAGACCAGGAACTACGTTCTCTCGGCCAATCCAGGAATATAAACAATGAGGAACTAGGTTCTCTTGGTTAATCCAAGAGGTGCTCAAATATCTGCTAGGGTATGATAACAGTACAAGAAAGTCTAAAAATACATTTAACAAATACTCAACACAAAATTGATAATAAACCATAGATTACAACCATTAACGACAACACTCCGTAGCAAAACAAATACAAATACTGACAAGTAGTAAAGAAATAATTCATCATCTTACGGAAACAAGGGTTCGATAATGAGAGACATACGAGAGGAACGTAAGAACAACTAATATACCTGAATTACCTGTCAGTGAAGTAACGTGGCAATACAAATTGATGACTTTGATGGGGAGAGTCGTAATGAGCCCAATGAGAACGGCGAAGGCAGGCAGACTAGAATACGTGTTGAAATGCAGTTATAATAATGAGTACCCAGCAATTCACAGAAGCAACGAGGGTGCTTCACTGTTCGTCTCCTAACTTCGTTCTGCCTTTCGGTGACGAGGGGAGGGGTATTCATACCTAGATACTGCCAACGTGACCCCTTATGAACGCAGTGCTCCACGCGTCATGACGTTACACCAATTGGGTCGTCTCCACAAATTGCGTCTTTACATCACCAATGATGTTCTTATAACCCTTTGTGTCCTTACATCACCAATAATGTTATTACGAGCACTTGCATCCTTACTTGGAGGTAGTAGTAGAAGACACTAAGAAAATGACGATGATATAAGAGGAAAATGAAGAAGAAATAAGAAAAAAGAATGAGGTAAGTAGCTCTGAAAATTGTGAGAACAGGTAAGGCACCTAGATTAGATGTATGTCATGCAGAGTGTCTGAAGAATGGAGGTACAATAATAGTGGACTGGCTGGTGAGGTTTTTTAATGTGTGCCTAAGGGAGGGTAGAGTGCCGGAAGACTGGAGAAAAGGGGACAGTTCTGAGTGTAGTTTGAGTGTAGATGGGAAGGCTCATGGGAGGATTTTGATTGGGAGGATTAGGAGAGGAACAGAGGATAGGCAGGGGTTGTGTGGATCAGATCTTTGTGGTAAGGCAGATATGTGAGAAATATTTAGGAAAAGGCAAGGATTATTTTTTAGCCTTTATGGATTTGGAAGTCTTATGTCAGAGTAGACAGGAAGGCACTGTGGGAGGTTTTGCAGATATATGGGGTTAGGAGAAAGCTATTGAGGGCAGTCAAGAGTTTTTACGAGAGTAGTAGGGTCGTAGGGTCTGTAGTAGCATGGGAAATGGAGAGAGTGAGTGGTTTGAGGTAAAGGTGGGGATGTGTTATGTTGCCATAGCTGTTCAATGTGTACATGTGGTGCGGGAGGCAAATTTGAATGTAATGGTCAGGGGCCTGGAGATAGTTAGAAATGGAGAAAAGTAGGAAGTGAGCCATTTATTATTTGCTGACGATACTGCGCTTATAGAAAGGTAAGAAGAGGGATTAAGGAAATTAGTGACTGAGTTTGGGAAGATATACGGTAAGAGAAAATTGAAGGTCAAGGTGAGGAAAAGCAAGGTGATGAGACGTACATGAATAGAGGATGGCAGTGAGTTGGAAGTAAATCTAAAAGGAGGGAGGCTGGAGAAAGTGGATAACTTTAGGTATTTGAGGTAGCATGTGGCAGGAAATGGAGGAGTAGAGGTGGAGGTAAATTGTAGATTGAGGGAAGCAAGTAAATGTTTTGGGAGATTAAAAAGTGTCATAAGAAATAGGCAGCTGGGAATGGATGCTAAGAGGAGATTGTATGAAGGGGTGATTATACCGACGAGATTAAATGAAGCAGCCTTGTTGTTGATGTACTGTGTCTTGCTACATTGCTTCTAACCCAGGGCAGTGGGCGGGACACAGGGATGCCCCGTCATCCATGAGGAGCTAAGATACGAGGGAGGAAAGGGTGATGGATGGGAGTGGAATAGGAGGGAGTATGTATGTGCGTTTGACTAAGCTACCTCCCAGCTCCTAGTAGATAGATGGACTATTATTACTAATGTTTTCATTATCATTATCACTATTATTACTATTATTATGATTATTATTATCATTATTATTATTATTATCATTGTTATTATTATTATTATTATTATTATTATTATTATTATTATTATTATTATTATTATTATTATTATTATTATTATTATTATTATTATTATTATTATTATTATTATTATTATTATTATTATTATTATTATTATTATTATTATTATTATTATTATTATCATTATCATCATCATCATCAAGTGAAACTAAATGAAAGGGAAGGGTGATTTTTATTTTGGGAGTGTGGTGGGAAAGGGTGTCGGGAGTAAGGGGCGTGGGAGGGAAGGGATGACTCTGCTGGTAAATGATGAGATGGCAAAACCCGTGGTGGAATGGATGGAATTATCTTCAAGGTTAATGTGGGTGAAGGTGAAACTGGGATGGGGGATGTGGGTTCTTGCAAGTGCATATAGTCCTGGTAGTGAGAAGAGGGAAAATGGAGGCTTTTTCGATAGGTCTAAATTAGTGCTAAGAGAGTTTTGGAAGGAATGTCAATGTAGTAGTTTTGGGGGAAATTTAGTGCTGAAGTAGGAGATAAGCCAATAGATGGAGTAATGGGGAATTTCAGAGTATATGGCAAACTTATAATGGAGAGTTGATATTGGAGATATGTCTAGAAAAAGGGTTGATCATAACAAACATATTGTTTAAGAGAGTCAAACATAAATATACATAGGAAAGGGTGGTGGATGGAGATATGGTTGACAATTTTTAATGGACTATGTAGTGGTATACAAAGGAAGGACAGGAAGAATTCTGGATGTCTATATTCTAATAGGAGACAGTGGGGAAGTGTCAGATCACTTCAGGTAGAAGAAAAAATGAAAGTCGAGGATAAGTATAAGGTAGAAAGGTGCTTAGAACAAAATTTTTGAGTGAAAAAGAAAAGGAATACCAAGACTATCTTTAAGGAGGCAGCAAATTATATCTTTAAAAGATAGAAATATATACATTATTAAATGCAGAGACAGTATGGTAAAAATATTAGAATTTTTTTATCAAGAGCTTTACTCATTATATACCATAGAGGAGTTAGCAAATTCATCTGTAGACGTTACATTACCTCAGAAGCTACAAGAGTTATCATTGGCTCTAAAAACCACGAAACCAAGAAAAACACCTGAAGAAGACAGCATATCAATAGAAATTCTGAGACACAAGGAAAGAGTTTAATTGCATACATCAAGAAAATATTCCAGAATCATGGTGTAATACCATAATGATTTTATTTTAGAGGAAAAGAGACAAGGGAGACTTTAGTAATTACCATCTGATATGTTTATCAAATGTCTCAGAAACAACGTTGAACGAAGCTGCCCATGCAGTACTGATGAAGTGACGGCTGATTGATGGGAGAAAAATTTGTACGAGTAAATAGAAATTAACAATATTAAAACCTTCTTTTTTTCATCCACATATAAGGAAAACGAAAAGGCAATAAAGATATAATTGCCAAAAATATGACCCCTAACGACACTGGCACCTATCCATTACAAAATATGAAATTCCGGAATCATCATGAGAAATAATTGCCTTCCAAAGACAAGGCCTTTCAAAGAAATGATTCTTATGCATTAATATTTCTGCAACAATAGTGACTACAGTTACCTTAACTTGCTATATACAGGTTCCACAACTATTACTTTGTCTAGAATTATAACAGCACATTTAGAGAATAGGGTAATTCTCTCTCTCTCTCTCTCTCTCTCTCTCTCTCTCTCTCTCTCTCTCTCTCTCTCTCTCTCTCTCTCCCTCCCACCCCCTCTCTCATTGGATCATGAGCTGGATTCGTGATTGAAAGTTATTACTCTCCCGAATGAGAGCCTAGAGTTCATATATTGACTGATCACAGGGTGTTGCTTTGACTTTACACATACACACACACACACATACACACACACACACATACACACACACACACACACACACACACACACACACACACACACACACACACACACACACACACACACACACACATACACACACACATTCACACACACACACACACACACACACACACACACACACACACACACACACACACACACACACACACACACACACACACACACACACACATACACACACACATACACACACACATTCACACACACACACGCACACACATACACACACACACACACACACACACACACACATACACACACACACACACACACACACACACACACACACACACACACACACACACACACACACACACACACACACACACACACACACACACACACACACACACACACACACACACACACACACACACACACACACACACACACACACACACACACACACACACACACACACACACACACATGCACGCACGCACACACACAAACAAACAAACAAACAAACAAACACACACAACTCTCTGCCCACCAGAGTTGGTTTGCTAGCTCGCAGTGCAGTAATGCTGATATGTTCAGCCCTAGGAGGGGCTCGAACTCGAATCGCCAAATGAGCGGTCGAGAGTGGTACCTCTGCACCGTCGAGCCGTGCGTGCTTAGGTGTGAGTTTTGCTCTATTTCTTGCTTATTTTCATGCACGTTGTCCTGCCCTAATTATTAAAAACAAAAATGAATTTTATTCCTCATTTTCTCATACTTATCAATATTTCAACATAAAGATGTGCTTTGAATCACAGGCAAGGTGTGTAAGTCATGGTAAAATGCAGTTTAGTTTGTTTTCTACTTTAAAACATTGTTTTCAGCCCGCGAAGTCCCCAAAATTCTATACTTTCGTGACTCTGCGTCACTGGAATGTTTCAAGCAGGATCTAATGTTTCCTGCCACACACAGTTGACCTTCGGAGGGTTGGAATCTCCGTTGTTATGGTGTTTATGCCCAAATAACCTTTACTCTCAGTATGCGTTGACTGCTGTTCCATGCAGCATGTATAGCATTAGGTATAATAATCTGTCTATCATGGAATCGTTCCGTCTATCACCAGTATCCTCGTTGAAGCATAACCTTCGGCAGAACTCGTGTTAACACGTTAGCATTATCAAGTCGATGTGTCCTTCAAGTTCAGTCACGAGTATGATGAGGAAGAAAGGCGCCTCTGCCAAGTATTCAGCTGTGGTTGATGCCGTTACTTTTGTTTTGTTTAACATCCACTTGTGCTTGCAATCGAACACAGAAATGGATACCCTATAGGCCTCAATGCCACGCATTCCATCATCAATGCATTAGATGATGGAATGCGTGGCATTGAGGCCTATAGGGTATCGATTTCTACTAAAGATATATGAAATACTCAGCAGCCAAATATATATTGTCATTGAACACAATATTGTCTCCTTTTGTGTGAATCTCTATTCTAAAAGCGAGTACCCGTTTTCTTCAGTCTTATAAGAACACGATCGAGATTGCATTTCCTCCTTAGTACGTCCTTAAACCGAATGAAATCGTCTGGCGTCAGATATAACCGAATATAGAATTTTTGACTTTTGGTTGAAATTAGTTAATGAAGTCCGAAAAAAGTCATCTTTCTCAAGCAAAATATAAAATTTTACTGAACTGATAAGTATTGAATTGTTAATTAAACTCATGCATCTTGTATATCCGGTTACACGCAACTTTCCGTATGTAACACATCTCTCATCCGGATGCTATTCCTCACAATTTTTCGTTATGTCACGAAGATCCTTGTGTGGTGTAGTGATGTGTTTGGTTTCGACCTTGCAACGGCTACAAGTGATAGTCATTTTCCATGTCTGTCCTATCTCTTAAAGATGCATTCGCATGCGGCTAATCGACTCCGAGCGCATCAGTTCTCGACCTTTAGGTAACGTGGTTATAAACATGATTTTTCGAGACGTTGGGAATAAACCTTATTCAATTTTGTTTTATTCTTATCTTTTCTATCTATTTTCATCTATTAATCTCTTCTTTTATCTAGCAATCTATATATCTATCTATCTATTTATTTATTTTGTAAACATGTGTTGTTCTACTTTAGTTTGGAGGCGTTGAGATAAACAAAATAAATAAATAAATAAATAAATAGATAAATATATATATATGTATATATATATATATATATATATATACATATATATATATATATAGATTGCTAAATAAAAAAAGAGATGAATAGATGAAAATAGATAGAAAGGATAAGAATAAAACAAAATTGAATAAAGTTTATTCCCAACGTCTCAAAAATCATGTTTATAACCACGTTACCTAAAGGTCGAGAACTGATGCGCTAGGGGTCGATTAGCCGCATGCGAATGCATCTTTAAGAGATAGGACAGACATGGAAAATGACCATCACTTGTAGCCGTTGCAAGGTCGAAACCAAGCTCATCACTACACCACACAAGGATCTTCGTGACGTAACGAAAAATGGTGAGGAATAGCATCCGGATGTGAGGTGTGTTACGGAAAGTTGCGTGTAACCGGATATACAAGATGCAAGAGTTTAATTAACAATTCAATATTTATCAGTTCAGTAAAATTTAATATTTTACTCGAGAAAGATGACTTTTATCGGACTTCATTAACTCATTTCAACCCAAAGTCAAAAATTCTATATTCGGATATATCTGACGCCAGACGATCTCATTCGGTTTAAGGACGTACTAAGGAGGAAATGCAATCTCGATCGTGTTCTTAGAAGACTGAAGAAAACGGGTACTCGCTTTTAGAATAGAGATTCACACAAAAGGAGACAATATTGTGTTCAATGACAATATAAATTGTGTGCACGCTAGTATAGAATGAATCAACGACATTCAATCTGCTAGCTTTTCTTGCAACATTTTCGCTTATGTGATTTTTCAAGACAAACGGAATAATTTACCTTGTTTTATTTTGCTAAAGTCAAGGTAAATAACATCCTAACTATCATTGCTATCTGACGCCTTATATACGTTAGTGTAAAAAGATAGAAGATTAGTCACACATGACTTACCCTTGGAGAAACCATGTTGTGAGTCACAAATCAAATTATGTCTCTCGATGTGATCTCTGAGTCTATTAATTATTATTGATTCAAGCATTTTACCTATAACTGATGTCAAACTTATTGGCCTGTAGTTTCATGTAGACGATTTATCTCCTTCTTTGAAAACAGGAACAACGTTTGCCTGTCCCCCAAGTAATAGGGACTCGGGGATTTTGTGGCTTTAAGTCTTTCAATCTGTTTGACTGCTTCTACCTTACTAATGCTGACTCATATAAATGAAACATTTTTTTTAACAATTACAATAGTTCACAAAACTGTACATAATGAAAAATGCAAACCAAACAAATTATCATCGGAAATTTTTCCTAGAAAGAAAATCCTAATGTTCTCGTCTTTCTCTGTTCCTTATCATCTCATTGCAATCTACCAACACTAAAAAGATTTCCTAGTTATGACAGAGGCCCCACTTAAATCAGTGGTTATGGATTTTTGAAAGTATTTGATAACATTAACTTTTTGTACAAATACCAAGAAACAGGGCTTAAGTCCAGTAGCTCGATGCCGCACTTTGCAGATTCTGCTCCGCGTATTCCCAAGTGAGGTTGAAGAGTACACCCGCCACAAGTGAAGTCTTGATCGATCGGGACGCTAATTTGTTCTGAGTTTCCCCTCCTCCCTCTCTTTCATCTGAATGAAATTCTAAGTAAATGGTTATAATTTTTTTTATACAATATTCCATCAGGTTTAAGGGACTGAAACTTTCTTGGTTCAACAATGAACATTAATTTAGATTATAATTCTTACTGTGGCTTCTGGCAGGTGATTTTATACAGCCGAGTGAAATTTCTCAACGGCGTCTTGAAAAAGAACCAAGCGTTTGCAAGATTTACCGTCGACCACTACTGCCAGTTTCAATATATTTCAGATTCGTTTGACAATTTCAACACCGTAACACCATTTTGCTGAAACATCACCATCATCATCATCATCAATTGGAAGCATACGCCAGGGAGTGTGTTGCTTCACTCACGCCGGCGCGGCGCCAGTAACCACTCTTTCCACTCCAAATAACCCTCAACAGGTTCAATCAACTTGCTCTAACTATGAATTCTGTGGGTGACCCCTTCACCTCCTCCGTCGACGATAGTCTCTTGTGGAGGCAATCATATGAATGGGATCAACATTAGGGATATGTGCCACATGCCCATATAGCCGGAGTTCACGTTCACGAAGTGTGTTGGAAGTAACTGGCCTAGACTGAGTCTCACAGTCCATCCTCTGGATTTAAACAAAGTCACTCCAACGATACACCATGATTCTCCGAAGCCAATTGATATCAAATACACCGAGACGTCTCTTCAAGTCAGCATTCAGTGCCAATGTCTCACAGCCATACAGCAAGATAGGGAACAATAGTGACTTGAAGATTCGGATCTTAGTCCTCCTGCATGAATATTGACAACGCCATATACTTTGATTGAGTGTATCCATAACACCTTGAGCAATGTCGATCCTTCTAAGGACTTCCTGACATGACCCATCAATGTTATGTATTACACTATCAAGGTACATGAATTTCTGTAAGACCTCTTCGCTACACGCATGGGTAGACTAGACTGTGTCATCCAGTAAACTTGCAATCGCCTGGACCTTGAAGTCCATGCGGTCTCGCCTCCTTGGGCAGTGACTTGAGTATTGAAACCAAGGCCTCCAATGATTGCGGAAGTATGGGCTCGCTCACATATGCCTAAGTATCAGAGACTTGGATCCTTGCACTTGGTGTTTTTGTGGATCGCCGACACGAGTTTTAAAAGAGGCCGCTTGCATTCAATAGTGATCTCAAGAAGTTTGACTCAGAATCGTTGAGTGTTCTGGGATATTTCTCGGATCCGTAGGATTTATGCAACGACTATT
>NC_134806.1:41686362-41713862 GCF_046742065.1 Oratosquilla oratoria
TTCCAGCACGGTTTTCCTCTTTTTCTCTTTTCTTTTACCTTTCTTCCTCTAATTCCCCTTTTCTACTCCCTCTTTCCCATAACCTACTCACTATCTCTTGATTTCCCCATCTTGTTATTACTTTTCTCCCTATTTCAACCTCTACACATTTCCCTCTCCACTTAGCCTACGTTAGTTCCTTCCCGTTTTCTTTGCGTGTAACACGACTCCCTGCCCCATCCTCATCCGAACTCCGGCTACACCTTTGCCCCTCGACTTCAAGCTCACCTTCACCCTTACCCTCACACACACCCTAACCTTCCTTGTCCAACTTCCTTCCACTACTAGATCTTTTTTATTTCCTGTGACATTACTCCTTTCCTGACTGCCCTCCTTTTCTTCCTCTTTTTTTATTTATTTTCCTTTCCCTTCTTTATCGCTTTTTCTCTTAATTCATTCCCTTTTACTGTCTCAACATCGTCCTGTCTTTTTGTTCTATTCCCTTGTTTTCTTCTTCCTTCTTCTTATGAATTCATTCCTTTTCCTCCATGTCGTTCTTCTTCTTCTTCTTCTTCTTCTTCTTCTTCTTCTTCTTCTTCTTCTTCTTCTTCTTCTTCTTCTTCTTCTTCTATCCTTTCCTTCTTGCAATCATTCTGATATCGCTTTTTAGACTCCAAGTTTTCATTCATTATTTCATTTCACCTTTCTGACTCCCTTACGTCTGCAGAATATCTCTTTCCTCTACTTTCTCTTTGACTAATTTGTCTAATGTGATCCGTCAGGAATGTCGACTTCCCTCCTCCCTCGTCGCATTTTATTTCTAATCCATTTTCTCCTCTTTTTCTCTTTTTCTTTCTTCTTCTTTGCTTTCTCTCCACCTCCTGTTACTTTACCTCCTCTTTCTCCTTCTCTTCCTCCCTCTCTATTCCTCCTCTTCTCCTCCTCTTCCTCTTCCACTTCTTCCTCCCTCTCTTCCTCCTCCTTCTCGCCTTCCTTCTATTCTTCCTCCTCCATCTCCTTTTCCTTTCATTCCTTTTCCTTCATCTCCCTCAAGACATCCTCCTTCTATTTTTTTTTCATTTCTCCTCACATTCTCTTTCTTCTTCTCTTTCTCCTTCTTCTCTTCTTGTTTCTTCTTCCCTTCCTTTTATTTTTCCTTCGTTTTTTTTCTTCGTTTTTTTTTTACTTTGCTTCTTCGTTTTCTCCTTTTCTAATTCTTCCTATTCATCCTTCTCTTCTTCCCTTTCCTCATTCTCTGTCGTCTTATTCTCGTTATTCTTTTCCTCTCTTCCTCCCACTCGTTTTCCTCCACCGCTCTTCGTCTTCCTTGTCTCAACTCATCACGTCCCTATCGACCTCATTTCCTGTTCTTCTTCCTATCCTTATCCACCCCCACTTCCTCCCCTCCATCCGTCCCTCCCTTCCCTCTTCCCTCCTCTCCTGATTTGGCCAATATAAATATAGACACTGTCACGCTTGAGATGTGCATACGCATTTTACATGCGTATGCACATCTTGTGAATGTATGAGTGTGTGTGGTTGGGCCCACACACACTGATAAGTAAAATCACCCTCCAAACGGGCTCACATCAAAAACCCGTGGGAGCTTCACTCCCTAATTACACACACACACACACCTCTTCAGCCCCTGAAGCAGCAGCTGACAGTGCAAAGCTACATGACACCTATGCACCCGTAAGACGAGAATGGTTTGTTCCCTGCGCTCGTAGGGTGAGTGAAGTGGACTATAAGAAAATAAGATCGCATCGAATCTTCATAACGTACTCCATATATTATAAGCACTATGCCTAAATATAAGTTTTCTGATGTTTAAGGTTAAGGATTGAGCGTTGTTCACTCGATGTGTATGAGATTGAAAAGCCCTTATTCGACGTCAAGTGTCCAGTACTTGGCTCCCCGGCCAACCTCGTTCACAATACACAACACTCCCCAAACTCCGAACCCGTATTACAAAAAGCACATGGACACTTGATACAAAGATGAAAAACTTCTCCTCATAATCATCTCACGGAACGTCCATCCTATTAACACAAAAAACAAAACTCCGTCTAATCATCTACTACAAGAACAACTTCCTACTTGCTACCGAGAGCTGGACAAATTCCCGACTGTCCTGACCCTCATTACCCCGACTACCAAAATCCGGACAGTCAAAATCTCGACATAACTAGTGATATTGGAGGACAGTCAATATAATCATGATTTTCTATACTTAATTTAACAATAAATTTATAACTTAATGTAAGATCAGATACAAATGTGTAATTTAAAGTAAATCACAAAAGTTCAACAGTTCATTTATAATCTAAAAAGATAACCATGGTTTTCCATGCGCAATTATTATATCATAAGATATAGATATATGATTAGAAATAAATCGCTTGAGTTCAACATTTTATTTATCATCTAAAAACTGAAAATCAAAACCAACATAAGTGGATATTTGATGGTGAAGGATAAAAAATGAAATGAATCTTATTACATGCATATACCAAGGGCTTTTCCCCCTTACAAGGGAAATAGCTAAAGTCAAAGGCATAAATCCACTCCCACCCATTTCATCCCCAAATACTCCACTCCAGTTCTCCACCCCTCCTTCCCTCTTCTTCTTTTTTCTATTTATTTATTTTATTTTATTTTTTTATTTTTCTATTTTTTACTCCTCCTGCATCTTGCCCACTGCCTTGGGTCAGAAGCAATGCAACAAGACACAGCACATCCACAGCAAGGCCGCTTCATTTAACCGGCGACCCCACCCTATCCGTCCCGCATACAGAAAAAGAGAAAACGGGGAGAAATCCCTTCGGGCTGCGTCAAAATATTTTTCACACATACTCCCTCACCCCCCTATCCCCCACCCACTCCCTTCCATGCATCACAGCATCATCCATACACAACCATTCTCCCTTCCTTACTCCACAGACATTCCCCTCTTTTCCAAAGCCCCTTTCATCCCATACATCCATCTCGTCCTTGGTCGACCCCTCATGTTCACTCCTTCCACCTCTGTCTCCCACCTCTTTTACTAATTTTTCGTCACTCATTCTTTCCATGTGTCCAAACCATCCCAATACATTTTCATCAACCCTACCTCCCAACTCCCCTTCCAACCTCGCTCTCTTCCTCACCTCCTCGTTTCTCATTCTATCTAGCCTAGTAACCCCTACCACATGATTGTAGAGGTGTGTATCCGGGAGATAGATCGAGTCTATGTCCGGATGCCACGTTGGGATCGCTCTTAGTTCTCCCCCAATCCTTAGGCATTAGGGTACTTAAGCCACCGCACGCTGGGGCTACAAAGACTCCCCAATGTGCCCATCTTGTCATAACTCACGCCAAGATACAGACCATCTCGTACTGCACTGCCCAATCACAGCAGTGTCTGGGGGTTACCAGACTATCTATGAAGCAAATCAAACATTCATAGACTGGCAAGCAAATACAAAGTTGGAGGTGTAAGAAAGCCATACGATACTACTATCCCTACCACACTTCTCGGACATTTCATCTCAAACACATTTAAACTCTTCCTCTATTCCTCTCTTATGTTCCATGTTTCTGCCCCATACAGTGCTACCGGCACAATCACCCCTTCATACAATCTCCTCTTAGCATCCATTTCCAAATGTCTATTTCTCATTACACTTTTTAATCCCCCAAGGTATTTACTTGCTTCTCTCAGTCTACACTCTACCTCCACTTCCACTCCTTCTCCCGCCACACTCGCACCCAAATATCTAAAGCTATCTACTTTCTCCAGTCTCTCTCCCTTAATACTCACTTCGAATTTGCTGCCGTCCTCTCCCCTTGTACATCTCATCTTATACATCCCAGAATCTTATTACAGGTCCTGCAGATTTCGCAAATTGGATAACTACAAAGCCAGAACAGTTACTAATCTTCTAAATGGACAGCATTTACTTACAATATTTGTGAAGCAAAATTATGCCTCTTGTGTAAGTGCTGCTTGTGTTGTAAAAATTGTACATGAGGAGAAAATACAAGCAAAAGCAACAAAAGATGGCCCATGTCAAATCATTCCATGGTACTTTTAAAATAGTTCCTACATTATTTTACCAATTTTACACAATTCACACACCTGTAGGATATGGAAATCTAAAGGTCTTCCCACTTACCTATGCTTTGATGATAGGGAAGAATGGGGTCATATATATATATATATATATATATATATATATATATATATATATATATATATATATATATATATATATATATATTATTTAGATATGGAAATAATGATTAGATTGACTACCCACCAATATCATTAAAGAAAGGAAAATGTTTCTCTATGTCGGGATTTTGTGAGAGTGTGTGTGTGTGTGTGTGCGTGTATGTGTGTGTGTGTGTGTGTGTGTGTGTGTGTGTGTGTGTGTGTGTGTGTGTGTGTGTGTGTGTGTGTGTGTGTGTGTGTGTGTGTGTGTGTGTGTGTGTGTGTGTGTGTGTGTGTGTGTGTGTGTGTGTATGTGTGTGTGTGTATTCACCTTGGTCTTTGGATCGCGTGTTGGACTCGTGATCGACAGCTATTTCCCTCCCGGAAGAGAGCTCAGAGCTCGTATGACCGATCTATAGGTAATGCTATGACCTTACACACACACACACACACACACACCCAACTCCCCGCCCACGAGAGTCGGAGTAACGACCCGAAGCGCAGCGATACCGAAATAATTTCGGCCCTGGGCAGGATTCGAACCAGGTACTGCCGCACCTCCGTACTAGCAGTCCAGTACTCTATCAACCGCGCCACCGAGAGAGAGAGAGAGAGAGAGAGAGAGAGAGAGAGAGAGAGAGAGAGAGAGAGAGAGAGAGAGAGAGAGAGAGAGTGTGTGTGTGTGTGTGTGTGTGTGTGTGTGTGTGTGTGTGTGTGTGTGTGTGTGTGTGTGTGTGTGTGTGTGTGTGTGTGTGTAATACAACCACACAAGTTCACACGAAGCTCAAACTCGTGTGCACAAGTGGATATGTGCTATGTGTGTATGAGAGAGAGGGAGCAGGAATTAGAGATAAGTGGAAGATAGAAGAGACAAATGGAGGGAGCGTTCCCAGTTCTTGCGTGTGTTCATCGCTTTTTCCCTCTCCCTTCTCCTCCCCTCCCTACCTCTCACCCTCCCTGCTCTTCTCAATCTCTTTGTTTTTTATCCCTTCCCTCTCTGATCTTTCCTCTCTTTTGCCTCCTCTCGCAACCCTTTCCTTCATCTCCTCTCTATTTTTCTTCATTCCCATTCCCTTTCCCCTTTCATCTTACCTGTTCTTCCCCTTCCCTAATTTCTCGTCCCTTCCTACCCTCACCCTTCCGTACCTTTCCCTCCACTCCCCCCACTCCTTTCTCCTCCTTTTCTATTCCTTTCTCTTTTATCCCTTCCTCTTTCCTTGTCTCTCTACAATCATCATTTTGAACACGACCTCCTGTAGCATTCACTCTCCCTTCATAATCCGCCACCGCCATGACTGTGACCTCTACTCCCCACGATTGCCGAAGGGTTTTTCCGGTACCTTCCCGCCTTCTTGACACCTTCATCCCTCTCCTGGCTCAAAACGTCGCAGGTGTCTCACATATGTGGAGGTGGGTGGTTGTCCACGGCGAGAGGTATAGAGGGACCCCTCCAATAAGGCAAGACAGTGTTTAGAGGAAGGAAGAGAGAAGATCGTACTTTTCTCAAGAGAAGGTGTCACGGAGGACTTAAGGGGTCATTGGGATACTTATCTTCCTACATCCTGCCTCCAACCTCCATTTGAATAACTAGAATATGATATGACTCCTCTTTCACAAATCTAGAATTCTCTAAGAACACCTCAATATTCACATAGTTTTACAATTTCTTAACTCATCAGTCAGCTTTGTTATATTTGACGGAAGGATAATTCGATATTTGGAGATTTGAAAAATAAGATATTTTAGCCGAGGTCGTTGTCACTCAAACAAACTCTCTACGTTTGGTGCTGGTGAATCCCGTGGAATCCCAGTGTGGTAATTCAAGTCTTGGTGTACTTTGCATGACTGGGTTGTGTGACGACGTCCTTATGATGCGAAGATGGTCGCTGGTACTTAGCGGTCCGGGTATGACATGTCTATTCAAGACCTCGGGAGGTCTGTGTCCAGGTGTCTTAGTCTCCCTCTCATTATGTGATCATGTAACGTCTGACCGCCATTGTTGTGGTTGGCATGTCCAAATATTGCGTGGTGGGCATTCAAGTCGCCCATGATGTAGATAGGATTTCTGTTCCTGAGTAGTTGTTTAAGCCTTGTTTCGGAAGGTAAGATCACCATGGTGGTAAGTACATGGTGCACACAATAATGGAGCCTCTGCTTGTCTCGCTTTGTACTGCTAGGATAGAACCCTCAAAATCCATGAATGCCCTGTGTTATAGGCTTGTTTTTACAGCAATGGTCACTCCATAATTTACTTTATCATTCACGTTTTGCTGGTATACTTCATATCCAAATGTTTTCATGCTGTTGTTATTCCCCTTTAGAACATAAGAATAAAGGAGACTGCAAGAGACCATAAGGCCTACACTAGGTAGTACCTGTGGACGAAGAGAGACCCACCACACCGGACAGCTCATAGGACTAACACATAGTTCACAAGACATATACAGGGTGTCCCAGAAAAATGTACTCATTCCATGACATCACGGGTAACTGTAATATTGGATATACGCATGGGGTGGGGGAACTAGACTGGACTGGACTGGACACCCTGTATGTCACAATGCAGATGTACACAACAACAAACAGGCCCCAGGAAGGAGTCACACCACACAAAAAAAAAAAAAAAAAAAAAAAAAAAAAAACCATATATATATATATATATATATATATATATATATATATATATATATATATATATATGTATATATATATATATATATATATCAGGAAAGGGAATATCAAATGGACTTGTAGCTATCCTACATTCACAAAGTATTTGGTATATGATAACTAAGAATTTCTTGACTAGATTATAAAGAATATACAAACAATATCACAAGAACACTATCAAGCTCTAGAAAGTGGGTCAGACATACAGAGACCAAGGATACAATCTTGCAAATGGACGCTCATAAATTGAAAATTTTACAACATAACGTGTGACACCGGTCCTTTACTAGACGCAATGAATTAAACTATATACTACCAAATAAATTCCGATATCATACTCCGAAACAGTACTGGGGTTAAAAAAATGCGGATCGGAACTCTTTCAAAGAAAAGCCCAAGAAGAAGTAATGATCTGATATCAAGAACGCTCCATACATGAATATTTATGATGCGGTGATTTTTTATGTCGATATACAGGAGGAAATAGGCCACATTATACTAATCACCTTTCACAGAACAATTCCACACCCTCACACCAGTCATGCACTATTTCTACTCAAAACTCAGTACAACAATATACATGCTTCGGGAAGAGGGTTTTCCTTTTGTTGACGAGTGCAGTGCATCATGGGTATTTTCAACTGCCTTGAATCGGAGAGGTCGTCCAGTAGCATTCAAAGTATTGGGTTGCGTTCTTCATCAGTGGAAAAGGAGGCCACTGCATCACTGAGGCAGTGTGTAGATGTAGTTGTTTTCTGGCTAGATGGCATTTTATTTTGATTACTGACAAGCGCTCTATGCCATTTATGTTGGATAATGCGAGGCACATTAGAAAAAATAATAATACAGGAATGGAGACTGGAACTAGCCTCTTACAGTTATACGACTAAGTACTGGCCTAATTAACAGAATGTGGTTCATAATACCTTGACAAGGATTTCTTGCACTGTTTTTTTTTTTTTTTTTTTTTTTTTTTTTTTTGCGCCTGATCTCACAAACATTCATGAGAGGCTCTGTCATCCAGCCCAGGTGATCAGCCTTCATAATCTTTAATACTCCTTGTATCTCATCTATATTTACATCCCTGTCATTTTCTTTTTTCATCACATTCATTTTCCTAGTTCTTTCCACTACAACGATCAACCCCTCCCTAACCTCCTCCACGTTCAATAATGCTCTGAAATACTTTACATATTCTCCCCCTTATTGCCTTATTTTCCAATAAAATCAATAAAATTTGTCCCTCTGCAATTTTATCCTCTTCCTCTCTCCCTGACTCACACTCCTTTTATTCTTTTCTACTTCCTAAAATAGAAATAAAAGAATAAAAAAAATTCTGTCATACCCCTTACCTACTGTACACCTTCTCTCCTCTTTGCCTCGTTCACCTTACGTTTCGCTTCTTTTTTATTTATCTTTCACATGCTTCTCGAGTCCTACTTTGCAACCATTCCACATAAGCTCGCTTCTACTACCACCTACACCTTTTTACTCCACCATTCACTAACATTCCTTCTATTCACTCCCATTCTCGTTGTTCTACGTATCATTCATGTACATTTTGTCAACTTTCTCCTTAAAACATAACCATTTTCTTCTTCTTCTTCCTCCAATCTCTCCCTTTTCACTTCCCATACCTCTCTCTATCTGATTCTCCTGGTAATCCTTCTCTTTTTCCTTACCATTAAAATGTGTTAACTCTCATCAACTCTCCACCTTCTACCTTTTCCCCCGTCCACTTTTCCTCCACTCTCAATTTTTCTTCGACTAAAAAAAATATCTGACAGTCCCTTACTCTCTCCCTTGAGAACATGAACATCCAGAACTCTTTCCCTCCTTCCCTCTGTTACAACTACATGATCCATTAATGCCTTGACTACAACCTTCCGTCCGCCACCCTTTCTCATATACCGGTATGTATATGCTTGGCTCTCTTCTTAAACATTGTATCTGCTATCAACAATTCCATTTCTGAATACATCTCCAATATCATCTCACTACTAAGATTCGTACCTGGTACCCAAAAATTCCCTACTGTTCCATCTATTGGCTCATAGCCTACTCCACCATTGAAATTCCTCTACATCATTGCAAAAGGATTACAAAGGATTAAAAAAGGAAGAGCATACCGAGATGAGACCTTTTGATCCATAACTAGGTCGGATACAGGGAAAAATAAGTAGATAAATTAACCAAATTAACAGATAATGACAAATAATAAACAAACATAAAAATAACAATAATTTATAATAAAAATAAATTAAGAAATAATAAAAATAAAAAGATAAATGATAATAAATAAATAATAAACACTCATTTAAATCTATCCAAAATGCCTCCCTTACCTATTCCCTTTTCTCATTACATATGCACTCACAAAAACCTACATCTCCTATCCCAGTTTCATCATTACCTATATTAAGCTTGAAAACACTTCCCTTTACTCCACCGTGTATTTTTCTTTCTCACCACTTACCAGCAGAGTCACTCCTTCCCTCAATCACCCCCTTATAATTCCAGATACTCTCTCCACCACACTCCCAAACTCAAAATCACCCCCACTCTTTCAACTTAGTTTCAATTAGCGCTAACACATTCATCATCCTTCTCACAAGCATACTACTAACCTCTTTCACAACCATTCGTATTTAATTTCCGAAGTCTTGGGTTCTTCTCCCATATCTTCTTATGCCTTGACTTCTCGTAGGATGAACATACAAGGAGCAGGATACCTAATTATTATCTTTCTCACCTTTGTCACCAAACTCATGTTAAACATAATGTTTGTTAGTCGTTCTGCCTTGTCACCCACCTTAATCTGGGTTTTTCTACAGATCTTGCTCCTTCCGGTCTCCACTCAAAATAGTGAACCCGGGTTTTTTTCTGGGGAAGCCTTCGGTACACTGCCACTTGGCGCGGGTAAGATAAAGCCTGGGAGGGATTTCTTGGTTTATTCGACGAGTTATGTACGGAGCGGGGGACCAGGTCCCGTCAATATGAAATGAAACATCTGAGCGGTACAGCCGCCCGTATAAGTATGAACATATACAACATTTGCCTATTTGGCGTTTTACCAAAGGGGTGTCAGTTCGGCTTAACATTTTTTTCTTTCGTGTTAGTTACAGTATTAGGGATTGAGCTACTATTAGTAAATGTGTCTCGACTTTATGTATGGCTCTCCTTTTTTTATTATTATGTCTTCTAGTAGATATAGGAATGGTTAAGGTACGTCTGGCGAAACTATGTATTCAGATTGGTAGTTTTCCATGGGGATCGCCTAGATTTGGCGATGGCGCCAAGAGGTTGTGAGCGTCTTCTCTTACTTGTTATGTGCATGTGAATTTATCCATAGTGTATTAAGGGTTTATATGGTATGCGATTTGCATATGGTTATATATGGTAATTGGTTAAATGGATACAAGAGTTTCTTGGATATATGTTGATATTCATTCATTTTATATGTAAGAACTAATTGTCCTCTTTCAACAATGTTCAGGATATTTTCCACATCTAACTCTTGCCTAATGAGAACATTTCGGATCAAATATCTTCTAGAGACATTCCTCATCAGTCTTTATCTTTGTGTGTAACAACTAAAAGACAAAATAATAATAATAATAATAATAATAATAATAATGATAATAATAATAATAATAATAATAATAATAATAATAATAATAATAATAATAATAATAATAATAATAATAATAATAATAATAATAATAATAACAATAATAATACATACATACATACATATACCAAGGCTTTTTCCCCCTTTCAAGGGAGGTAGCCAAAAAGGGAAAGGCATAAAAACACTCCCACCCATTTCATCCCTAAATACACTCCACACCCCTCCCACCCTCCCTCTCATCTGAGCACCTCCTGGATGATGGGTCATCCCTGCACCTTGCCCACCGCCCTGGGTCAGAAGCAGTGTCGCAAGACACAGCACATCCACAGCAAGGCCACTTCATTTAATCGGCGACCACCCCCGCTCCGTCCCCCCGTGCATATAAGGAGAGGACGGGGAAAAAATCCCTTCGGGCTGCGTCAAAATTTGCTCACACATACTACCTCACCCCCCACTCCCCCGCCCATTCCTCCTCATGCAATCACAACATCATCCATATACAACCATTCTCCACTCACCTCTGTCTTCCGTCCTCTCCCTTCCTTCCTCAACAGACATTCCCCTCTTCCCCAAAGCCCCCTTCACCCCATCCATCCACCTCATCCTAGGACGTCCCCTCATGTTCACTCCCTCCACATCTGCCTTCCATACCTCTTTTACTAGTCTTTCTTCACTCATTCTTTCCATATGTCCAAACCATCCTAATATTCTTTCATCAACCCTATCTCCCAGCTCCTTTTTCACCCCTGTTCTCCTCCTCACCTCATCATTTCTCACTCTATCTAGCCTAGTAACCCCCACCATACTTCTCAAACACCTCATCTCAAACACATTCAAACTCCTTCTCTCTTCTTCTCTTATGTTCCACGTTTCTGCCCCATACAGTGCTGTTGGCACAATCACTCCTTCATACAGTCTCCTCTTCGCATCCATTCCTAAATGTCTATTCCTCATTACACTCTTTAATCCACCAAGGCATTTACTCGCTTCTCTCAATCTACATTCTACCTCCACCTTCACTCCACCTTTTCCTGCTACACTTGCACCCAAGTATCTAAAACTATCCATTTCCTCCAGTTGCTCTCCCTTAATGTTCACTTCCAGTCTACTGCCACTTTCACCCCTTGTACATCTCATCACCTTACTTTTACCCACATTTATCTTTAGCTTTCTTCTATCACATACTCTCCCAAACTCTGCCACCAGCTTCCTCAATCCCTCCTCCGATCCTGCCACAAGCGCAGTGTCGTCCGCAAACAACAGCTGGCTCACCTCCCACTTTTCTCCAATTTCTTTAACCATCTCCAATCCCTGACCCACTACCCTTGCATTCACCTCTCGCACCACACCATCCATGTATAAGTTGAACAGCCAGGGCGACATAACGCATCCTTGACGAAGTCCCACCTTTACCTCAAACCACTCACTCTCTCCATTTCCAATCCTGACACAAGCTCTACTACTCTCATAAAAACTCTTGACAGCTCCCAAAAGCTTTCCTCCTATCCCATAAATCTGCATAACCTCCCACAGTGCCTTTCTGTCTACCCTATCATAAGCCTTTTCCAGATCCATAAAAGCCCAAAAAACATCCTTCCCCTTTCCTATAGCTTTCTCACATATCTGTCTTACCACAAAGATCTGATCTACACAACCTCTACCTGTTCTAAATCCACACTGTTCCTCACCAATTACTCCTGTTCCTCTCCTAATCCTCTCAATCAAGATCCTCCCATAAGCCTTCCCAACTACACTTAACAAGCTAATCCCTCTGAAACTACTACATTCACACTTTTCCCCCTTTCCCTTGTAAAGAGGAACTATACAGGCACTCCTCCAGCCTTCCGGCACTCTACCCTCTCTTCAGCAAACATTAAATAACCTCACCAGTCAGTCCACCATCACTTGACCTCCCTTTTTCAGACATTCTGCATGGCATCCATCCAGACCAGGTGCCTAACCTGCTTTCATCATCTTGACAACTGCCTTCACCTCATCCTTCCTTATTTCTCCTCCATTCTCCTCACTCATCACTCTCATTTTCTTCGCATTTCCCACTGCAGCTATCTTTCCTTCCCTATCCTCCTTCACATTTAGCAACTCTCTAAAATATTCTGCCCATCTTCCCCTTACTGCCTTCTCTTCCATTATCATCTCTCCATCTGCACCTTTTACATTTTCTTCCCTACTTGATTCGCCTCCTCTTCCTCTCTTGATTTCTTTCCAAAACATCTTTTTATTAATTTCAAAATTTTCTGTCATACTCCTACCCCATTTCACATCTGCTCTCCTCTTTGCAACCTTTACCTTTTGCTTTACTTCTCTTTTCTTTTCTTTGTACCTCTCATATGACTCCCTCGTCCTCTTTTGTAACCAATCTGTGAATGCTCGCTTCTTCTCTTCTACAACCTTCTTCATTTCCTCATCCCACCATTCACTACCCTTTCTTCTATTTCCCCCTGTCCTTCTTGTTCCACACACCATCCTTGCACACTTTATGACTCCCTCCTTGAACCATCCCCATTCCTCCTCCACCCCCATCTCTACTCCATCCTTTACTCCCTCCCACTCCTCCTTCAGGTTCTTTCCGTACTCCTTCTCCTTTTCCTTTTCATTCAAGGAGTTCACTCTAAGAACCTCCCTACCTTTTGTCCCTTTCCTCTTTCTCCATCTATCCTCCACTCTCAACTTACCTTCCACCAAAAAATGATCTGATATTCCCCACCCTCTCCCCTTAGCACATGTACATCCTTAACTCTTCCTATCATAATCCTATTTACCACTACATAATCCATTAGCGCTCTATCTACCACCCTTCCCTCCACCACCCTCTCCCATGTGTACTTATGCTTGACTTTCTTCCGAAACACTGTATTTGCTATCATCAACTCTCTTTCTAGACACATTTCCACCATTACTATTATTATTAAAAAAAAAATAATAATATTAATAATAATAGTAATAACAATAATAATAATAATAATAATAATAATAATAATAATAATAATAATAATAATAATAATAATAATAATAATAATAATAATAATAATAATAATAATAATAATAATAATAATAATAATAATAATAATAATAATAATAATAATAATAATAATAATAATAATAATAATAATAAAGTCTACGGAACAAACATGCCTTATTTCAACCATTCAGTTTTGCGTGACACACAAAATAAATAACACACACGCTCGTATTAATATATAGATAATAATAAAGTCTACGGAACAAACATGCCTTATTTCAACCATTCAGTTTTGCGTGACACACAAAATAAATAAATAACACACACGCTAACACACACGCTATTGTATTAATATATGATCATAATAATAATAACAATAATAATAATAACAATAATAATAATAATAAAGACGGAGTTATTGGAAAATTTCCTTTAGGAGGCTCGGTAAGCAAAGACAAAGAATAGAATTAAATAAAAGTATATAAGAAAATAAACATATTGTCGTAGTCGTCAATATTCGACTGCAACGTCTGATGAAAAATGAAAAACTGCGTTTTTTTGAATACCATTTACTTATATGATTTACATACACTGCCTAGGAAGGCCTACCGAACGTGACTGGCATACCCAAGCGTGGTTACACGGATAGCATCATCTCAGTTACCATATATACATTAGCTATTATAATTATAGAGATTAATTTATTTGTATATGTATATATATTATATCCTTTTATATTACTTGAACTACATGTAAAATGGATTTGATACATACTCATGTGTACGTAGGAATGTGAATGTTAATAATTACAATGTTACGTAAATGAAATGGTATGGTAGTAAGACGGATATGTCAAGTGCGGAGATGTTAGTGCGTAGTACATACGTGTGTGTGTTCCTAGGTCTGTTTCTATGTATGGAAGCATGACTTTATATATAATAGTATTAGATTAATTATTTCATAGGACGTTATCATTAAAGACCTTCAGAAGAGTCGATATGGAAATAGAGACTTTTGAATAAAATATAAAACAAAGTAAGAAGCAATAAAGTACATACGTGTGTGTGTTCGTAGGTCTGTTTCTATGTATGGAAGCATGACTTTATATATAATAGTATTAGATTAATTATTTCATAGGACGTTATCATTAAAGACCTTCAGAAGAGTCGATATGGAAATAGAGACTTGTGAATAAAATATAAAACAAAGTAAGAAACAATAAAGTACATACGTGTGTGTGTTCGTAGGTCTGTTTCTATGTATGGAAGCATGACTTTATACATAATAGTATTAAATTAATTATTTCATAGGACGTTATCATTAAAGACCTTCAGAAGAGTCGATATGGAAATAGAGACTTGTAAATAAAACATAAAACAAAGTAAGAAGCAATAAATATAAAATTCTAAATATCACGACATAGTTGTTGAGAGGATTCCTCCTCCAGGAGAACCGATGAAGTTCCTGCTCATTCATCCCATTAGGTGGAGGTGCGTGACGTCAACCTCAAGGTCGAGCCAAATCCTCCTTTTCTAACCACTGAGATCGAAGAGAGGCGTCGTGGGAAAGGCAGGGCTTTGTATACCCTCCACCTTCGTAAAGAAAGGAACAGGAGGATAAAAGGAGAAAAAGGGGAAGTAAGTGAAAGTGAAAGGAGACAGACGGGAGCGAAGAGAAAGGAAAATGTCGAGGGAGTGTCAAAGGGTCAAAGTTTTTTAAACAGCTGGTGGCATATTTTTAAAATGCTATTCTAGCTAATGACGTAACTGTACTTACTCAAGAGAAGACTCGGCGTGATGGTTATAAATAATTCAATATATTCTTAAAATTCAGTGAAATTATTCTATTATTTTGTTTTAGCTAATTCCAGACGGTTTTAATCTGCTGCTGGGGAACCTCTGTGTTAAGAGGATTTAGGGATACTTAAGTTATCCAAACGATACTATCCAAGAGTCTATCACCTTAACCCTTCCATTGTTGAATGTCATATATAGTGTTTTTCCTGACTACCGTCCAAGTGATTCTATTCAGCTGAGGAAACCCTGCGATAGATAAAGATTTTAGTAACAAAGGCAGCTCCTCAGCTGAATGAGACCGTGTGATGTAAACAGAACAAAGTCGATAAAGGGCCCGTCGTATTGAAGTGATGACTCAGGAGTCACCTAATGTAACCCCTTCAGTGTGGGGATGAGTAAGGAAGGAACGGCTAAAACCTCAGGGAGACAGCGAAATCCTGGAAACGATGTAACAATGTTGTAAATGTTATCCATATGAATTTTGGTTTCAAGGAATTTAACTTTATATAAATACATACATACATATACCAAGGCTTTTTCTCCCTTACAAGGGGGGTAGCCAAAAAGAAAAAGGCACAAAATCAATCCCACCCATTCCACCCCTGAATAACTCCACACCCCTCCACCCTCCCTCTCATCTTAGCACCTCCTGAATGACGGGTCATCCCTGCACCTTGTCCACTACCCTGGGTCAGAAGCAGTGTCGCAAGACACAGCACATCCACAGCAAGGCCGCTTCATTAAATCGGCGACCCCCCCTCTCCGTCCCCCCATTGCATAAAATGAGAGGACGGGGAGAAATCCCTTCGGGCTGCGTCAAATTTTGCTCACACATACTACCTCACCCCCCATCCACCCGCCCATTCCACATCATGCTATCACAACATCATCCATATACATAAATAAGAACCTCAAACTGCAGTCAAAACAGAACTTATATAACCTAACCTTGTCTTTGTTGATGATAATGTCCTTCTTGAGGAGTCGTTGGAGGTCCTGGTTATAGCTCTTGAGTCATTGCACAAGAGAGCGAGACTGTTTGGATCCCAAGTCTTCTGGACCAAAACCAATGTCCAAGTGGATGACAGAGTTCAGTATGCTCGTGCATGTGGCAAGGGCATTGAAGTCTTAGAAAGGTTTCACATACCTTAGCAGTGCTGTGCATAACATTATGGGTCATTTCAGGAAGTCCTTAGAAGGACTGGCATTGCGCATGGTGTTATGGACACACTCAACCAGAGTATATGGCGTTGTCGATAAATATGCAGGAGAACTAGGATCCGAATATTCAAGTCACTTGTGCTCTCTGTCTTGCTGTACGGCCGTGAGACATGGACATTGAATGTTGACTTGAAGAGGCGTCTCAATATCTTTGATACTAAGTGCCTTCGGAGAATCCTGGAATATTGCTGGAATATCTTTATATCAAACAAAAGACTAGACTGTGAAACTCAGTCTAAGCCAGTTACCAGCATACTTCATGGACGTCAACTTCGGCTATATGGGCATCATGTGGCACGTTTCCCTGACGTTGATCCCATTCATATAATTACCTCCACAAGAGAGTTGTTTGGAAGGGGAAGATTGGTTGCATGGGAGCCTGATCGGAGAGACCGTGGTGACTAGAACTGGCGTGTGAGTGAAGTAACGCGCTCACTGGCGTATGCCCCCAATTGATGATGATTATGTAGATGAATCGAGAGACTAATGAAAATAAAAGGTTTCTCTCAACAGCGTTCCAAACTTATCTCTCATTATTTAACATAGAATGAATACTGAAAAGAATTCCTCGGCGATAACTAAAATAAGGATGGGCTTTCTAGTTTTTTTAAAGCTGTATAAAGGTTTTTGGTGATAGCCAGAATAGAATATAAGGTGCGTTTAGCTGCAAAAAAAGGTGGACTGATCTTAAGCAGTGGTTACTATAAGGAAATGAATACGAAAGAAGCCTTTGCTAAGGCAATGAGGGTATAAGGCACTCTCAGTAAGATGGTGAAAACTTAAATCTGCTATTAGTTACGGATGGAATGCAAGACGCAAGGACATCCGTTATGACATTTAAGGCCAAAGTCGGAGTTCAGTAAGGGGATTAAGGAGAGAAACTGTCTCAATAAGGCAGTACTAGAAATGATAAGAGAGGAAGTCGGAGGAAGTTTTTGGTAATAAACAACTCTCAGCTCTTCTATTAGGAATAGTGGCGCACTGAAGAGATGGAGTTATAGAAATGATAATGGAGAGATTTAAGGAGGGCATCAAAATAGAGGGGTAGATTTTTTTTTAAGAATTCAATCATAAAAAAAAAAACGTGAGGGACATAGTCCATAGGGATATCAAGAAAGTTACTAGAATATTTGCTGCATAAAGCTTGTACTAGATACCCCGTACGGAGGGAGAAGGAAGGAGGAGGTGGAGGAAACTAGAGGTGGAGAGGGAGGGGAAGAAGAGGAGGGAGGAGGGTAGAAACTACCTAACGACATTATGTCGTGGGTCCAGAATCTCGCGTGGTCGTAATCAGGAATTTCATCTCAGTGCTTCCAAGACAAATGATGATTGCAGGATGGAATTGCTGAACGCGCATGTGCAGTAGGTAATAGAAAACAGTTCGAGAGACGATAAATTATTTTAACCATGCCTTATGGAATGAATTTTAAGTGATCTAATGTTATCATTATTACTATTATTATTATTATTATTATTATCATTATTATTATTATTATTATTATTATTATTATTATTATTATTATTATTATTATTATTATTATTATTATTATTATTATTATTATTATTATTATTATTATTATTATTATTATTATTAATAATTTCATGAAGGAAGTCATTGTTCGTCAATATGAAATTAGTCTTCTCAATTTGGAATAATGTACATCACGTTTAAGCAGCACTCAAATTCATTATTGAAGATTTAAGTACTCCTTAACCCTTAAACATCGTTTTCGTGTTTAAGGGTTAATTCAAAACTCTCCATCCCACTCCCACGCAACAGGAAATGACTCCTGGTAGAGCAAAGCCCTGTCAGTTGCGGCAAGCCGCTGTTTTTTTTTTTTTTTTTTTTGGGTGGGGCGTGGGGGTGTGGGGGGGGGTCGCCTCCCCGCCTGGCCAGGGGTGTCGGGAACCAATGCGACATAGCCCACAGCAGGTCCCAGGAATCGAACTTACGACCACTTGCTTATGAGTTCGACATGGTCTTCACTGGGCTACCGCGCGGCTCACTAAGTATTACTGAACTGAATAAATTGGCTACCTTCAGCCAATATGAAACCGATATTAATGGGAATGAAAGTACATGAAGTCCCCCTCAACTGAATTCAATTGCATGATGGACTGTTTCTTCGTTTTCTCCTTGCAACATATGTGCCTGATGTAACAAGACAGGGATCTGCAACTACCCAAGAATAAGGCAGAGCTGCTAGGCTCTCCTCTCCAACACAAGAATCTCCCAGCAGCTGATGGGAAATTTTCCAAATCTCGTGACCATCAGCAGCAGATCAACAATTTCTTCGTAATGGAAGGTGATTTAGTGGCCTGCGACAATATCAATGGTCTGATGGAAGCACTTGGCATCAAATACGAACCCAGACACTAGAGTCCGTTCATCAATTTATCAAAAATGAGCATGTAAGGTGTCTTGCTGCATAATGGCAAAGTCAACCATCAGTTCCTGTGGGCTATGCACCACATATGAAAGAAAATTATGAGAATATAAAGCATATGTTGCAATGCATAAAATATTATAAATATGAATGGCAGCTCTATGATGGCTTAAAGATTGTTGTTTTTGTGATGGGCTTGCAGGGTGGATACACCAAGTACTGCTGCTTTCTGTGTGAATGGGACAGCCGTACAAGAAGTTCTCACTACATCAGAAGAAACTGGCCACCTCGTCAATCATTGGAGCCTAGGATATAAAATGTTCAACATCCACCTCTCACTGAACCAAAAAATAGTTTGTTACCACAACTACACATAAAACTGGGACTCATGAATTTTTTTGTAAAAGTTATGGACAAATCTGTGCAGTGATTCAAGTATTTAACATCAAAATTCCCTTCACTGAGCGACGCTAAGATAAAAGAGGGAGTTTTTATTGGTCCTCACATTCGAGAGCTTCTTAGGAATGGTGACTTCGAATGCCCTTTATGGGGAGGAGAGAGCCGTTTGGGAAGCATTCAAGATAGTGGCAAAAGGATTTCTCGGAAACAGAGGGGAAGGAAACTATGAAGATTTGGTGGAAAACCTCATTAAGGCTTACAAGAACATGGAATGTAACATGTCACTTAAAATCCCCTTTTTGGACTCACTTTTAGATTTTTTCCAGCGAACTGAGGGGCAGTTAGTGACGAACATGGTGAAAGGTTTCTCCAGGATACTTCAACCATGGAAAAGCGGTACCAGGGTAAATGGAGTGCAACAATGCTTGCAGACTATCGCTGGACACTGGCAAGAGATTATTCTTCAGCCCACTATAAGCCTCAAGCAAAAAGGTTGAGAGAAGATATGGATTAGAGTTTAAAACATAATGCCATACTGTATACTGTACATCATAATAAAACAATCAAATATTACATACCACATATCTTTAAACCTATAAGCATTTTTAATGTAATATTTGAATTCAGCGCAGAGAAATACATGTGAATTGACTAATTTCATTTAAGGACACAATTCTTTAAAAAAAATGCTGTCCAGTGTTACTGTCTCTTTGTCCGCGTTCTTTTTTTCCATTATATTCATTTGTCTTACTTGATTTTCAATCTCCTCTTCATTATAATCAAATATTTTGTTTATTTCGTCTACTTTGGATCTAATATCATCACCAACTGTCCCGATTATTTATTTGTAAATCCTTCTTTACTCATGGCAAATATTACACAGAATGATGTTCCATGCAGTGTGTTCAATAACGAAAGCCGTATTTGCATGGATTTTGAAAGAGGAACACGACTTTTGCCTTTAACTGTTGTTACAGTCACCGGTAAATCTTTTCTGCTCCTCAATCCAATACCTTAAACTACGCCAACCATGCTCTGGAAATAGAATTACCAAGAAACCACTGACCCTCCTGAGAAATTACTCAACTTTCCTCAATGGTTTGACTCACGGCTTTGAAGAGAGTGGTGAAACAGTGTTCGGTGTTCATATAAACTGATTCTTACCTTCTTCCCGTCCTCTACGTTGACTATATATTAAGTGGATGATTCCGAACCCACGTTCTCACGCTCCCTCATTCTACAGAGCATGGACTCACCAATAGTCGAAATGAAGTAATTTACATACACTAGGATCAGGTAGATTATTATTTTGTGTAGGACCATATTAATTATTATAAGAATATTTAAGTACTAGTACTATTATATTTATCGTGTACTTTCATACCTATGTTTATTGAAATTTCAGTGTGTTTTCTTTTGTTACGTACATTTAGTTTGCGTTCGTTGCATTTGTTTTACATGACTACTTTATAACATTACATACCTTATCAAATAATTCATCATTCAAATCATTGTTGGATAGATTAAATAACTTGTGGCAGACTACCTCCATACCCGTAGTCTAAGCCTAAAAAACGACCGAGTGAGTTGTCAAGTAATAGTTCAAATTCTGACCCATCATACTGTGTTCATGCTCATTTGCGAATGAATCTTTAACATAATCCCACAAACATACCCCCGCCCTACCTGGACTCCAACTCCAAGCGACCCACGTAACTCAAAACACTGAACCTCTTCCCGCAGATTATCCGGACAAATGTTTCGACGGAGAGCGATGCCACCTACACGCAATTGGTGAGAGCTGGACGGTTGACGAGGTGTGCGAAAGGGCTACTTGTACCAGAGCCAGCAACGGCACTCTTGTTGAGAGAAGAACCGGGTGAGTGTTAAGGGTATGAATTTCATTTAGTCAGATCGTAAGATTGCTGTAGTGTAAAGCTACGGTTACACTAGTCAATGGAATGGTTGGATTCCAGCGATTCAGTTGGATTTCTAATCTTGGACGAAATCCAACCGAATCGTTTGAATCCAACCATTCCGTTGACTAGTATAACCGTAGCTTAAAGATGTTGCGGTTAAAAGCTCGTAGTTGGATCTTAGTTCTGTCGGTTTCCGAACAGCCCGCCGGCTCGCGCGGGGCTCTCTTCATCGAGTGTCCCGAGTGGACGGAACGTTTACTTTGAAGAAAAAAAGAAAAAAAAAAAAAAGTCAAAGCAGGCCCAGCAGCCTAAATATTCGTGTATGGAATAATGGAATAGGGCCTCGGTTCTCTTTTGTTGGTTTTCGGAACTCGTATTGCGACGTTAGAAGTGAAATTCTTGGATCGTCGCAAGACGAACTACTGCGAAAGCATTTGCCAAGGTTTTTTTCATTAATCAAGAACGAAAGTTAGAGGTTAATAGGCGATCAGATAACTCCCTAGTTCTAACCATAAACGATGCTGACTAGCGATTCCGACGTCGTTATTCCCATGACTCTACGGGTAGCTTCCGGGAAACCAACGTCTTTGAGTTAGGGAGAGAGTTTGGTTGCAAAGCTTAAACCTAATGAAATTGACGAAAGGGGACCACCAGCCCCGGACACCGGAAGGATTGACAGATTGAAAGATCTTTCTTGATTCGGTGTGTGTTTGTGCATGGCCGTTCTTATTTGATGGAACAATTTGTCTGGTTAATTCCAATAACGAACGAGACTCAAGCCTGCTAACTAGTCGACGGATCTCATGCCATATGTGTCCGTCGCACCTTCATAGAGGGATGAGCGGCGTCTAGCCGCACGAGATTGAGCAATAACAGGTCCGTGATGCCCTTAGATATTGTGGGCCGCACGCGCGCTACACTGAAGGGATCAGCGTGTCCTTTCCTCTCCGGGATGAGCGGGTATCCCGTTGAAACCCTTTCGTGATAGGGATTGAGGGCTTGAAATTGTTCCCCCATGAACAAGGAATTTCCAGTCAAGTCATCAGCTTGTGTTGATTACGTCCCTGCCCTTTGTACACACCGTCCGTCACTACCACCGATTTAATGATTTAGTGAGACTTTCGGACTGGCCCCCCTGGTGGCTCATGGATCACCCCGGGCTGCCGGAAAAGTGTCCAAACTTGATCATTTAGAGGAAGTAAAAGTCGTAACAAGGTTTCCGTAAGTAAACCTACGAAAAGATCATTATCGAGCTGCTTGGAGAGAGCAGAGGAAAACACACACTCGAAGGGTGCTGCCCGTGGCCCGAGCAGGCCAGTCACCCAAAGGGACATGGTTGTGGACCTGCTCCTTTCCCGGTAGGTGGGTAGATAGGTAGGTAGGTAGGTTGTTAGGTAGATGGGCACACCGCTTGCCCCCTGCCGCCGCCGCCGTGCCGAAAGGACCGGCCACCCCGGTTTTCTTTCTTTTTCAGGTTGGCCGGCCGAAGTCCTTTGCTCCAAAAGGCGCCGCAAGAAACAGCCAGCAGCTCCACCTAGCTGCGGGCGGTGGGAGACTCTTTCGCTCAGCGGCAGAGGCTCCCGTCCCACGTCCCGCCGTCGCAGCAGCAGCAGCGGGTGGCAGACTCCCTCATCCGTCGTTCCGAGGGCTCTCCTCGCTCTTTTTGCTTAACCTAAACCCCAAGCAAATTGCAGCTTCCGGGAGGATCAACGGGGCAGGGCCATGGAACCTAAGTACCCTCCAGTTAACCGGAGACAACTCTTAATGGTGGATCACTTGGCTCGTGAGTCGACGAAGAAACCAACAAAATACGCGTCGGAGTGTGAATTGTAGGATACAATGAACATCATCCTGTCGAATGCACATGGCAGCCGCGGCCAAGAGTGCCGTAGTCCAACCCGATCGAGGGTCATTTCTCACAACCATCACGACCCCAGCCTTGAGCGGAGGGAAGGAACTCTCCCAAAGGGGGCCAGCCGGGTCCGGGAGCGCTGATGGCCAGCCATCGGCATTTCTCCCGTCGAGCGAGGCGCCCCCGCGGGTCCCGACAAATAGATGAATATCAGCAGCCGGGGCCCTAGGCGTGTGTCCTGAGCTCTCGCCCGCCACCGACTGGCGAAGTAGCGGGCCGGACGGGAGTAAGGGAAGGCGATTGCAGAGAAGGCAAGGCAAGAGATGGGAAGGGACGGATGACTCTCCCACCCCAATCCTCCTCGACCTCCTCCTTCTTCTTCTTCCCTCCTCTGTTTGCCGGTCGTCCGGTTCCCCGCAGTAGCAAGCAGTCGTGCGGTGCGTGGCCTCAAGGTGGGAAGATGGTATGGCAGAGTGCAGGGTTCTGCTCGTCTGGAGGGCGGCTTACCCCTCTATGTGGACCAGGACGGGTTCAAGGACTTGACCAGCCTGCGTCGTAAACGTAAACGAGGGGACGGCGCCGCCGCCGCCGGGCCTGAAAACGAGCGCCCTCGCTACTGCCGTCAGCCAGCCAGTACTCTCGGGAGATGTAGGGAGATGGATGGGTAGAGAGAGAGGGGAGAGACGGCCCTCGACGACGGCCGTTCGACCCCGACCGATTCTAACTAACCAATTCCCGACCAAACTCTCAAGCCAACACTGCCGACCTCAATCCGGGTGAGAGCACCCGCCAAATTTAACCATATTAAAAGGAGGAGGAAAAGAAACCAACAGGGATTCCCCCAGCAACGGCAACTGAATGGGAGGGAGCCCAGTGCGGAACCTCGCGCGCCTCGCCGGCTGCGTCTGAGGAATGTCGCGTTCCGGAGGGGCCTTCTCCGAACACACCGACCCCCCCCCCCAAGTCCGCTTGAATGCGGCCACTACCCATGGAGGGTGTGAGGCCCGAACAAGAATTACGAGTCGGGCGTTCGGATGGCCCCGTCCTTAGAGTCGGGTTGCCTACTAACGCAGCCCAAAGCATCTGGTAAACTCCACCTAAGGCTAAATATGACCACGAAACCGTGAGGAGTAATTAAAAAGAACTTTGAAGAGAGAGTTGAAGAGTGTGTGAAACCGTTAAGATGAAAACGGGTGGAACTTCGAAGGTCGAACGGGGGATTCAGTCCGACGGCGTCGGAGTACAGTAGTGCGGTGGCGCCGACGGGCGTATTTCCCCCTTAGCAGGACGCCGCGACCCGTTGTGGGGTTGCCGAAGGCCCGGGTGGGCGGAATCATCACCACGAGATGGGGACCCCTCGGTGACCTGGCCGACCCCACGACGGTCGTAACCATAAGTGCCCGCCCGCCGACTCGTCGGCAGGCGTCTCATTCGCTGGGGCAGCGGCGAATAGGTCGGTAATCCTCCCGACCCGTCTTGAAACACGGACTAAGGAGTCTAACATGTGTGCGAGTCATTGAGCACACTAAACCCAAAGACGGAATGAAAGAAAAGGGCCTCCCCCGAGGAGGCCCGAGGGCCGAACCGCCACGCGGCGCAAGCTCGGGACTTGCACACCCCATCCTGGTTGGTGAGTACCAAGAGCAGACATGTTGGGACCCGAAAGATGGTAAACTATGCCTGGACAAGACAAAGCCAGAGGAAACTCTGGTGGAGGTCCGTAGTAATTCTGACATGCATATTGATCGTCGGAGCTGGGTATAGGGGCGAAAGACCAATCGAACCATCTAGTAGCTGGTTCCCTCCGAAGTCTCCCTCAGGATAGCTAGTGCTCACTACAGAGTTTCATCCAGTAAAGCGAATGATTAGAGGTCTTGGGAACGAAACGTCCTCGACAGTGAATCTGGAGTACCTAGTGGGCTATTTTTGGTAAGCAGAACTGGCGTTGTGGGATGAACCAAACGTCGATTTAAGGGGCCTAACTGGACGCTCATCAGATCCCATGAAAGGTGTTGGTTGCTATAGACAGCAGGACGGTGGCCATGGAAGTCAGAATCCGCTAAGGAGTTTGTAACAAATCACCTGCCGAAGCAACTAGCCCTGAAAATGAATGGCGCTCAAGCGTCCTCCCGATACTCGACCGTCGGGCAGTACCGGCCGATCAGGGTCTCTCAGCCCCAATGAGTAGGAGGGTCGCAGCGGTGAGCCTAGAAGGAGTCCGGCGGGAGCCGGTCTGGGGCCGCCGCTGGTGCAGATCTTGGTAGTAGTAGCAAATACTCAAGCGAGATCCTTGAGGGCTGAAGTGGAGAAGGGTTCCACAGTCCCAGAGATGAAACTTTGTACGGGAATGTTCTCGCCGTTAAAGAGCGGTAATGTTGTCTCATCCTTGACTACTGTGATAAGATTTTGTGTTGTCATAGTATTTTGAGTAGCAGGTGAATTTTCTGAAGAGTTCTTAGCAGGAGGAGACATGTTTGGTGTATTGGAAGTGAGCATAGAGCGGCTGCGTGTACAGGGTCGGTATGTCGATTTAGAGAGGGGTTTGGACACGTTTGTGGACTAACTGATAATAAAAAGGGCAGGGACCGTCAGCTTTCTAGGTGATAACGAGAAAGGGAAAAATATCTACTTAACCAAGATGATGTCGGAGTATTAAATGATGATGCAGTGGGACGAATCGGTGGTAAGATGCACTACTGAAAGCCGGGGGAGGAGTTAGTACAATGTATTGGCTGGTTAGTTGAAATATATAATAATGTACATATAAGAAAAATTGAGAAATAAGTAAGAAAGAAAGGTAAGAGAGAGGGGAGGGAGATCTTACAAAGCTAGATGCAGGACGAAGAGGGGGGGGGGCTGGCGGGACTGAAGACCCCCAAATTTGTTCTTTCATTTCCTCATTGCAGAGGTCGAAAAACCTGCCTCGTATGCACCGATACGTGGCAGAAAGCAGTAATACAGTGGCAGATTTTTTCCAGCATTTAATAAAACACTTCAGTAAGAATAACTGAAAGTATATTCAACACATTATTGAGGGTAAATCTTTAAGTTTGTAAGATGAGGCATTACTTTTGCCCAATATTTTGAAAAGAAAAATAAATAAAGTGAGAACATATGCTTCAATTTATATTCAAAATCATCGTATTCGTGCTAAAGATAACTTGTCTTTGAAGACGTCATCTATATGTACATAATTCAAGTTAGTGCCCCCCTGAAGTGTCATCTACATTCACAAAATTCAGTTTAGAACCCCACCCCCAAATTTTGATCCTGGATCCGCCACTGATTAGTAACAGTAGTATTTGTATGCAAACACACACACACACACACACACACACACACACACACACACACACACACACACACACACACACACACACACACACACACACACACACATATATATATATATATATATATATATATATGTACATACGTATGCACATACATATATATACATATATACATATCGACGCACGGGTCAGGGTTCGTATCCCATGGCGGAGCTTCTAAAAAATATATGCATATGTTGATGTATGTAAGACAGATGAGTGGTAGGATAGTGAGGTACACACAGAGAGCTGTTGGAGATTTATCACTGACGTTTCGTCCTCACCGGAACTTCTTCAGGTTACATACGATTATAGAAATACCAACACCTTATATATCTCAGCCAAAGATTACCTCGTTCCTTCGCGGTCGACCTCTTTCCTCCCACCTCTCCGTTCAGCTTCCGAAATACCAAACAGCTAACGGTTCTCGCCAATTTGATAAACCCATCCCGATGGTTGCTATATGGATGGGAAGGGATATAACCTGCTTCAGTTGTTTCCCCCTTTTCTTGGTGACTCCTTCTTTGAAGCACCTCTGTTCCGTCCCAAACCGGTAAGTGGTCATGATTGCCTACGTGGACCATTAACAAATTGGAAGTCCGTTGGGCCTTCACTCAACGCGCGCACACACACACACACACACACACACACACACACACACACACACACACACACTCACACACACACATACACACACACACACATACACATACACACACACACACACACACACACACACACACACATACACACACAAACACACACACACACACATATATACACACATACACACGTATTTTGATATATATATGCATATATATATATATATATATATATATATATATATATATATATATATATATTTATAATGTGTTTTTTGTGGGTGGGGGGGAAAGTACTCACAATCCATCTTTAATCAACAAAGCTTTTGAAACGCAAGATTTAATGACGTAGATCCTGCTTGTGTTGCTAGATATTACATTGTTTTTTATTCAGTAATTTTTATTACTATCTACGTGACTTAACACATTTTATTATCAGTATCGTTTAGTAAAGATAACTGAATCATTATAATACTAAGATATTTCATTTACATACATTCCTACGTAACCTGCAGGTGTCATTTTAACGTTATTTTG
>NC_134806.1:41718862-41818862 GCF_046742065.1 Oratosquilla oratoria
TATCATCCGGAGGACGTCTCCTAGTTAATGGCCTGGTGGACGACCGGGCCGCTGACGATTGTGGATGGTTGGTCCGCTGACGATTGATCCGCGGACGATTGATCCGCTCTGTGTTCCGCCTCCTCATTTTCCTTTGGCCAGTCGTGTACTGCTAATTCCGCCCCTATTTTAGACCAACTGATAAACCCTTTTCTATTATTTATACATTCTTCCTTATTAATATATGCTGCTTCCATTGCTTTCCTGATTTTCTTACTCATTCCTGTGTGAATTGTTTTTATGTTATTCCAGTCCGGTAGATGTCCATACTCCTCTGCGTGTACTACTATAGCATTTGATGTTCTGTGATGTCTTAAGTCTGATTTGTGTTGTATCATTCTTACCTTAGTCCCCTTACTCGTTTCACCATAGTAGGCTCCTCCGGATGATATATAATCTTGTAACCCCCTTGTACTACTTAGTCTCTCTAAAGAAGGTGTAAATAGCCGAAACGTTAGAGAAATAAACTCATCTCTGACTTGTGTGTTTCTTTACCACCCTCCTATCTTCATCTGTCCAGATGGATAATACACACACACACACATATATATATATATATATATATATATATATATATATATATATATATATATATGTATACATGTGTATATATATATATATATATATATATATATATATATACGTACATGTATACATATATATACATACATACACACACACATATGTATATATATATATATATATATATATGTGTGTGTGTGTGTGTGTGTGTGTGTGTGTGTGTATGTATACGTACATACATACATACATACATATATATATATATATAATATTATATATATATATATATGGTCTTGGATCACGTGTTGGACTCGTGATCAACAGCTATTTCCCTCCCGGAAGAGAGCTCCGAGCTCATATATGACCACTCTATGGACAATACTGTGACCTTACACACACGCACACACACACTCACCGAAGTCTCCGCCCAAGAGAGTTGGAGTAACGACTCGCAACGCAACGATACTGAAATTATTTCAGCCCTGGGCGGGATTCGACCCAGGACCGCCGTATTAGCAGCCGAGAACCTCACCAACTGCGCCACGAGTGTGTGTGTCTGTGTGTATGTGCATGCTTGTGTGCTCATGTGACGGGTAAACTCAAGGAACTAACTGACCACAACTGAAAAATCCGAGATGTCTTTGAATATCATCCTTTCTGTAACCTCAAATAAAATTATAATTATAATTTGTGGGGGAGTTCTACAAGATGCCCCGTGCTTCAGAAGACAACAAGGTGAATCTTCAGACAACGTGAACCAGAAGAGGAACAGTAAGAGACAAACATCAAGAAGATTCTTCAGCAAGTTTCTGCGGCGATGTGTCTCATTCTTCAGCTGCAAGAAGAAGTCTTCGGGAAAGAGCAAAGACGCCGTCGTCAAAACTCCTGAGACCAGGATCTTACAGGAGAATGAGAAAGTCTTTGTTGTACACGTCAACGATTGGAAAATGGTCCGAGTCCTTGGGGCCGGATCATTTGGAAAAGTTTACCTCGTCAGGAATCAAGAAAGTGGCAAAGAAACAGCCATGAAAATCGTCACCCTAACCTCGAGGAACAAAGACTCCACAGTCGAGGAAATAATTCATTTCCAACTCAAACATCAGAACCTCGTTGAGCTGTTTTGTTGGAAGAGATCAGAAGCAAGACTGATCGTTGTTATGGAGTTCTGTTCGATGGGGGACATCGAGGATAGGATCAACAAGATCGCAAGAAAGAACGCCTTGGCCTATTTCTCGCAGCTGATGGAAGGCGTCAGCTACCTGCACTCCAGAGGCGTCGCCCATCGCGACCTCAAGCCAGCCAACCTCTTCCTTACTGGCGACGGCGTCCTGAAGATCGGCGACTTTGGCTTGGCGGACGTCTTCGTCGTGGAGGGCAAAGAGGTGCGACTCAAGGGCAGCGTTAGCACTCGGCCTTTCCTGGCTCCCGAGGTGGTCAACGAGAAGAGCTACCTCGGCCCACCCGTAGACCTGAGGGCGTGCGGCATCATTTTGATCAACATGCTCACCAGAGTAAGGCCGTGGAGCAACCCAGTGCCAGAGGACAGAGGCTACAGGATGTGGCTCGCAAAGGATCCACATTTGGCAAAACTTCACCCATGGAGATCCCTAAACGACACAACGAAACCCGTAGTAGACCTCCTTCTGGAAGTGGACCCAGTCAAACGTCATTCGGGTTGGAAAAAAATTGTGCCAGAAATTAAGAAAGGGAAAAGAGCCCCTGAATATTTTTCCTCAGTAATCCCCAACATTTTGCTGTCTAAGAGGCACTTCAGAAAACATCCTCACTAAACATCTTCTCCAACACTTGCGGGAGATTTTCTCCCCTCAGCTGAATAAAGCAGCATGACATCCGGCAGAACAAACCATAAGAACGATCACAGACTTCGACGTCACATTTGGTTGATATTGACTGAGAAATTCAATTCAGCTCACGCTCTTGTGTGTGTATGTGTGTGTGTGTGTGTGTGTGTGAGAGAGAGAGAGAGAGAGAGAGAGAGAGAGAGAGAGAGAGAGAGAGAGAGAGAGAGAGAGAGGGAGAGAAAGAGAGAGCGTGTGTGCGTGCGTGCGTGTATGTATGTCTTTGCGTGTGTCTTTGTGATTGTGTGTGAGAGTGCGTGCGTGTGTGTATGTGGGTGTCTGGGTGTGTTTGCGTGTGTTTTTATGTGTGTATGTGTGTTCATGTATGTATGCGTATGAGTATGCGAGTTTGTTTGGGCGTTGTTGTTCATGCATTTGTACGTATACACGTATAAGCGTCTCTATTTTCATTTGTTTTTTCGGTTTGTGGTTTACATTTGTTTATGACTGTGTGGGTTTTATCCGCCTCCCTCTGCCCGTGCAAGATGTTGCCGCCTCTGCTGGTATCCCAAACAATAACAATCTCCTTCTCCTCCTCCTCCTCCTTCCTCATAGTCCTCTCCCCTCTCCTTCAGTCCTTCACTTCTGTATGTCGCCTACACCCTTTCGCGACGTATTTATACATAAAGAAAACAACCACAAACACCTTTTCCCCACACGTTCAAACCCATTTGTATAAGAGCGCGCCAATGCACACGCGCCTAAACTTCAAAAATAGATTTATTATATTCATATTAACCTTATATGGTAGATGTACATCTAAAATCCTGCGTGATTCACCATGGTCTTGGATCACGTGTTGGACTCATGATCGACAGCTATTTCCCTCTTAGAAAAGAGCTCAGAGCTCATATATGACCGATCTATGGATAATGCTGTGATCTGACATGCACACACAAACCCAATTCTCCGCCCACAAGAGTTGGAGTAACAACCCCCAGCGAAGCGATACTGAAATTATTTCAGTCCTAGGCGGGATTCGAACCCGGACCGCTGTGGTGGCAGCCGGGAACTTTACCAGCTGCGCCACAAGTATATGTGTTTGTGTGCGTGTCGAGAATATTATGACTTCCGGCAAATTCCCCATCCCTTTTAAGACGTAATGCTGACGGTGTAACTTTAATCTAGGTGAACTCCCAACCGAGTTCATTCTGGTATATTTCCCTGAATTTTCACAACGTTCAGAAGAAGAAAAACTACAAACCTGTGATCGGCAGGGGCTCTTCGAACCCTGAGAAGTTGAATGGCATCACAAAGCATCTTTGTGAATATGTAATAATTTCACTCTTTCTCTTTTGTTTAGATATCCCAGTAAAACACACAGTATTATAACTTACTGTGGCCTTGGGACCACTTGGTACTTACATCTTTATTTCAGTATTTACCTTCTTTAAGTCACTCATGCCTTATTCATTTCTTGATTCGCCCTCCATAGATCTTGCCTCCATGATTCCTTCATGAGTCTCATCTCCCTCTCTATGTCTATAATTCTACTAAAAAGTATTTCCTCGTACCCGCTGAATCCAGAAAAAGGTTCGTCATCGCCACTATAAAAAAGTCTTTTCGTACCCAGAGGCGATCTGAAGCTCATATTTACATTATGCTTTGATATTGTACCGACAGATGGCTCTGGGTATGTGTTTACGTTACGGTTCGCTGTTCCGTCGCCATTTCGGGTATCCACGAACACTCACCTTCCCATTTAACACAACCTAGGTATCCTGCTAATGTAACACTATTGAGACGTTCCACTTTTGATGTGTTTCTCGGGAACTCGAAATTTACGTGTTGTTAAAATGGACGTTCGCTGTGTATGTGTGCGTGTGTGTAGTTACCTAGCTGTATTTACCTAGTTGTATCCTACGGGAGGGGGAATTATGCTCGTGTCCCGTCTCTGTATCTTACAGTATCTAAATTTTTCTTAAATTCGTGTATGGTATTTGCACACACTATCAGTTCGTCCAGTTTGTTCCATACATCCATCACTGTGGGGAAGCTGTTCTTTTTCAGATCTCTTCTATAACTGTCCTTTTTTTAGTTTCATCCCATGTCCTGTATTTCTCGTGTCCCAGTTTAGTAAGTCTTCTTTATCAAGGACTTCCCTACCTCTCGTTATTCAATAGATGGTCAACAAGTCTCCTCTTTCTCTTTTTTGTTCTAGGGTTGGTAACTATTTTTGACAGTCTCTCTTTGTATGACAGTTCTGAAAGTGGGGGCTATCTTCGTAGTTCCTCTTTGGATTCTTTCAATTTTCTTATATTCTTTTTGGTACTGGGTGGCCAGTTTCGCACATACTTCAGTCTTGATCTTATCAGTGTGACTAGTATTTTCTTCACCCAAGTAAATCCCACTTTTATTGACCTCAGCAAGTTGTAGGTTTCTCCAACAATTTTCGTTATCTGTTTATCAGGGGACATGTCCTTTGTGATAATTACTCCCAGGTCTTTTATAAATCCCACTTTCTTTACGCCCTTTTCACCAATCTTATATTGTCCTGATATCCTGTTTTTATTTTTCCAAATTCCATTATATTTCATTTCTTGATGTTGAAGTCCACTTCCTACTTCTGACTCCATTCTCATATTTTTTTTCAGAGCTCTCTGCAGCGACTCAGTCTCTTTCAGTGCTCACTTTTCTCAACAATTTTGCATCATCAGCAAAAATGTTCACGTAACTGTCCACACCCTCGTCCATGTCATTCACATAAATAGCAAACATCATTGGAGCTAGTACCAATCCCTGTGGAAATCTACTAATCACCTCTTTCCAAGTAGAACTCTTATCTCTGAGCACTATTATCATTTTTCTTCCATGCAAAAAATCCTCCATCCATTTCAGTAGTTTACCTTGTGCCCCTCCTATGGTTTTCAGTTTTCCTAATAGTTTTATATGGGGCACTTTATCAAAAGCTTTTTGTAGATCTAGGAAAGCACAATCAGCTCATCCGTCCCTTTCCTGTATTATATCTAATAGTCTTGAGTAAAAACAGATCAGATTTGTGGCACATCATCTTCCCTGTCTGAATCCAAACTGTCTCGGGTTTAGTATGTTGTTCTCTTTCAGATGTTTTGTCCGTCTGTTTTTGATAACTTTTTCACAAATTTTGGCTACTTGTAAGGGAAACCAGTCTGTAATTTGTTAGGTCTTCCTTGTTACCTCCTTTATATATTAGTATGATGTTGGCCTTTTTCCAGTCTTCTGGTATTTTTCCTTAAGAGAATAACTTATTATATTACATATTTTGCCTACCAATTCTTTTTTACACTCCTTTAGTATCCAGTGTGCAATTCCATCCAGGCCGTGCGATTTCCTAGCATCAAGGTTTATTATTTGATCCATTATTTCATCTCGTTGCTATTATTTCCCCCATAGGTAGGGGATTTCACTTCTTGCCCTTCATCACAGTACCATACGTTTTCTCTAGTGAAAACAGATTTGAAATGTTTATTCAGGACCTCAGCCATTTCTATATTTTCTGTGTATTCCATGTTCCCCTGGTGTAGTTTCTCTATTTCATACTTGTTTTTCAATTTATCATTCACATATCTATTGAATAGTTTTCGTTGATCCTTACATTTTTCTGTTATGTCTTTTTCACAATTTATTTTTTCCCGAATATTTTTACATATTCATTCCTTTCATTGATATACACTTGCCTCTTTCTAGGATTTTTCTCATTGTTCCATCTTTTCCAAGCCTTATCTCTTTTTTGCCTCACTGCACTTTGTGTTAAACGAACACTTATATTTATTTTCCTGTTTTTGTCTTGGTATACATTTATCCATCCTTTCATTATAGATTTCCCTCAAAATTTTCCATTTTTCTTCCACTCATATTGTTGTGAAATTGTCCCAAATCGCTTCTTGAGAAAAAATTTCAAGTTTCATAAAATCTGTTTAACTATATACCAATCTCTCTTTTCTTTCTCATTTCTCTCTATACTTCCTCCTTTAGTTCTAGTTCAAGTAATATGTGGTCACTCTTCCCATTTGATGTCTTGTATTTAATTTTATCCACAATTTCAGGTTCTCATGTAAAGAATAAATCCAGTCTTAACGGATCTTCATTATTTATCTGGTGTTTTTCCTTACCCATTGTGTCACTGTATATTCCATTGTCATGTCAAGTAATACATTTCCCCATAATTCTTCTCCACCTTTCACTGTCATCTTTTCCCAACAGATTTCTTTGCAGTTAAAATCCCCCATAAGTATCATGTTTCCTTCATCTTTCAACATCCCATTTAATGAAATCCTTGTATCTTCTAACATTTTAGAGTACTCTCTCTCCAAGAACCCATTTTTTTGGGGACACACAGATCACCACATTCTCTTTTTCATGCCTTTATCTTCAACTCTTATTGTGATAATTTCCACTCTGTTCCCTCCATTTGTAACCTTCACCACATTTGAAATTTTCTTAGCCAAGAATATGACCCCTATTTTTCCTTTTGATTTCTAAGCCAGTGATTATATAATCCATTTGCAACAGTTAGGTGATGGCAGACCCCTTAATTTTGTCTCTACAATTGCTTCTGACAATCATTAAGCTTGTTTAATCCTGAAATTAAACCATTTATAATAGTATGAGCCATTTTTAATTTTCTGCATTCTCCACATCTTTCTTTGTTCCTTTAATTTCCTTTTCTTGAAGATACCATTTTCTCAGTCTCATGTCTAACACTCTCCAAAAGAACTTCTTTTTCTCAGGCTCTGTTCTTTTCTCATTTTTTTTTCTTTAAGTTTTGCTTAAGGTCTTCTCTCTTTCTCTTTCCTCAAGATTCATAT
The DNA here is from genome assembly GCF_046742065.1 of Oratosquilla oratoria. Lineage (NCBI taxonomy): Eukaryota > Metazoa > Arthropoda > Malacostraca > Stomatopoda > Squillidae > Oratosquilla > Oratosquilla oratoria. The sequence goes on from NC_134806.1 coordinate 41,726,070, forward strand.
CTCTTTTTATTCATGCACCTTTATAGTGCCCAGTATTACTTATTTCTTCTTGCTAGTATCTCTTCTGCTGCCCTTTGTGACCTTTTGATATTTAGGGGTCGATTTCCTTCTTCTATATACCTTTCTATTCTATGCAATTCCACTATTTCCTTTTCTAATTCTTGCTCTTTATCTTGTATTACTCTCAAAACATCTATTGCTAAATCTTTCTCTTCTTTTTCTCTCACAAATCTAAATAGGTCCTTTTTTTCTTTTAGACCAAATACTGTAACAAGGTCATGCCTTCAAGAACCACATGCATTCTCTTCAACCAGTGCAACCTCGTACGCCATCTTTCAAACCTTTTGTTAGTCAAGACCTCGACACCTGCACTCGCGTGTTCGTCAAGAGTTGACACAGTAAAGAAACCGCTCCAACAACCATACCAAGGCCCCTTCAAGGTACTGTGGAGAACTAGAAAAATGATTACCATAAAGAAGAATGGTATGCTGGAATCCATCAACATCGATCGCGTCAAGTCAGCATATCTGCTCCGTGGGGACAGACATACCTCACACCAAGGTAGCAGATACTTCCCTTGCCACCAAACCTGGTGTCCGCGAGGTAACATTCCTCATCACTAAGGAGGGGGGGAATAATGTAGCAAGGTCGCCTTCAAGAAATTGTTTTCTATGGATATATGTGTACCATAATTAATTTCCTGTATTGATTAATGTCACCCATTTGAACTAGTAGTTATGGAAACATATATTAACAGTTTTATATCTCTCATATCAATATATAAATTCATATGTCTGTAGTAACATTTTGTATAGTTATATTTATATTAGGAAGCTCGCTGGCTGAGCGGGTTAGGGCGTCGTTACTTGCGGTGAAGGTCGAGGTGAGGGCGGTTCGAATCCCGCCACCAGCGAAGTTGAACCAAGGGCATGGTTCATTAAATTCCACGCTACAAAGCCCTCTGTGAGGGGCACCGTCCTAGCCTCCCGATAGGGGGGAGTATGTGATGTTAAACCATATCATCATCAAATTTATATTTCATGAAATAATTTGTGTACACTGCACATAAATGCGACATATGCCCTTCTTATGTACAGCCGTCAAGACAGTGGCTTGGAGAGCCTACACTCGCATTGTATTTGCAATAAACAAGTCCAAAAAGAATCAGTTTCTTTCAATCCTTCTCTCATGGATTCCTTCATTATGTGGTGGTAACAAACCACTACAATACTACTATACACTTCTTTTTGTCTACTGTATCTCTCAGCAAGTTCTCCTTTTCTTTGATTACCTGAAAGACTGTTTCCTTATTTTTCTCTTGCATTTGTTGCTGAACAATTTCGTTAAAAGATACCTTATCTTTTTAGTGATCTTTACATTGTTTCTTGAGTTGTGTGTGTAAAATTAGATATCATGGAAATAAAATATATACCATATCCCATTCTCTTTACATCCATATCCAATTTGCGATCTTTGTGAAATAATATACCTATTGAATCATAAACATATTTTTATTAAGGCAATACTTTTACAGAATCCACATGAACCATCACCCCTCCACCTTTTTTTTCAATTTGCTGTTCAATTGTTGTAAAAATTGCTGTTAAATATCTATTGCAACTTCTATCGGAGTTAGTCTGAAATCCGTAGGCCAAGAATCACTACCAGTACCTCTCATCATTGGAAAGATTATGCTGAAGCCTTTCCTCCTTTTTTGGCAAACCACTCATCTGACTTGTCCTTCTCCATAGCTTCATTCAGAAGGCTGTCACCTTTGGGGTCCACCTAAACAGACAATAAGAAATAATTATATTCCTACTGATCCCTGAGCATAGTGACACACTTTATAAATGGAGTCTGAGGGCAAAGTATTTTTTTGACAAGTTTCTGTTACACATATGTTTATAAACATTATGTCAACAGTTGGACCAAATAAAAGGTGGGCAATAGCCCTTATGTGGTCCTAATTTTGGGAACAATTTGGGGTCAAGGTCAACAGATATGTAAAAACCCAAGAATGGGATGGATGGGGTGAAGGAGGCCTTGTGTGTAAGGAGAATGTCTGTCAAACAGGGGAGGGGGATTGCAAGATGACAATGGAGCTGCCCATTTTCAAAACTGAACAATGCCTTCATCTGTCAGGAGGTACAGCCCTGAAGGGCTGACACTCAGTCTCTGGACCCAAAATCATTCTATTAACTTCAACTGCATTTATCACACTTTTTCACATATTTCACACATGGGGTGCTGATAACTGGTAACTGCTCTCCTCTTCCTACCACTTACAGCAGGTAACATAGAGACAGTCCCACATTGGTACAACACACACCAGTCCAAAGTTTCTTCCCAGAGAGATCTGTGGGAGGTTCTAAGGACTGTTGCCAGCCACAGTGGGGCTCCAGGTTTTCCACCTACTGAGCTGCAACGTCTACGTCGTGGGACCACCCCCCAACCCCAAGAGTTGGGGGCCAAACAGCAGCATCTACCCCTGGCCATCAGCTCTACGCAGATGGCACCGATCCCCAAGGAGGAGCTACGCCTACCTGGGGGAGTACCACAATCCTTTTTTTCCAACACACAATGTTACGTTTTTTCTGCACTGAGGGGTCATTTTCCGGCGATCACCCCTCTTCTTCTACTTTTAGCCGGAGATGTAGAGAGCAATCCTGGGCCCACCACAAAATACACATGCCCAACATGCTCTAAAACCCATTACTTCGAGCAGACAGACAAAGGGCTCAGTTCAGTGCAATATGTGCAAAAACTGGGCCCACCTCACTTGTACAACACTTGCTGACACAAACCAATACACAAACACTTGGACATGTTCTACCTGCCCTCCAGTAACCCCAATCCCACCTCCCCAACCACAGCCAACACCCTTACCCACTCCCAATTTCCCTTTGCCCTTACCCCCGATTGGTACTCCCCTTCCTTTGTCCCCGATCTCTCCTTTCCCCCCCTCTGACCCAGATCCTACACCTTCCCCACTACCACCCCAACCTCAACCCCAAACGGCAACATACAACACATACAAAACACACAACATCAACATATTACAACACAACATTGACGGTATAAACACTAAAAAACATGAACTTGAACACTTTCTTAAACAACACAACATACACATTGCAATTCTACAAGAAACAAAATTAAGACACTCACACAAAACACCATCATTTCATAATTACACCACCATCAGACAAGACCGGACTGACGGCAATGGCGGTGGACTCATCACCCTGATCCACCATTCCATCTGTTTTGTGGACACAAGTGCCACAACCAAAATTCTCCTCCCTACCACAGATAACACAACAGAAACCCAATCCATTCGTATCCGCACAGGCAACAATTCAACACTAACAATAGTTAACATGTACATTCCCCCCCAATCATCCCCCACAGTTCCAAACACCTTCAGACCTCAACTCAGCCAACTAACCTCAATCCCCAACCTGATCATGGGTGGTGACTTCAACGCCAAGTCGTCTGCCTGGTTTGTCGACAACCCTGACACAGACAGAGGGCTTGATATACAGACTCAATTCGACTCATTGACTATCATGAACAACACGCATAATCATACACATATCCCATACCAAGCCCTCTACACTCCCTCCTCTCCTGATATCACCTTTTGCTCCCCCTGCCTAACCCCAACAACATCATGGAGTGTGGTCGGAGCCCTTGGTTCTGACCACCTTCCAATCATCATCACCACCAAAACAAGATGCACCCCAGCTGGCCACAGACACACTTACACCAATTACAAGAGAGCTAACTGGGAAGCCTTTAATGAAGAGACAGAACAACATTTCGAAACACTTAACAGTACACCAATCACAAACATAAACAATGCTGTGCACGCTTTTAATACAATCATACAAAACGCAGACAAGAGATACATCCCTAGAGGCAACAGAAAATCACACAACCCCAACTTCACACCAGAAATCCAAGGCCTCATCAGACAACGTGACACACTTAAACACGATACCCCCACACCTATCCCTCAAAACATAGCAGACCAAATACAAACACTAAACACTGTGATTGCCAATAAAATACATGAACAAAAAACACAAAATTGGCAAAACTTTATCAATACACTTGATCACAAAACAAACACCAGCAAATTGTACAAAACACTCAACAGCATCACACTATCCAACACTAACACTACACGCTCTCACGCAGCAATAATCACAACAACAGATAATCTACCCTCAAACAGACAACAAGCAAACGCACTCATACGTCATTTTGCACAGACGAGCCATCTTACATCTCACCCTGACGACCGACGCACCATTCGACGTAAGAAAGACTTTCCCACAGACTCAGACTATACACCCTTCATAGACAGTCAGACAAAACTCATATTGCATAGTCTCAAGCACTCATCTGCCTGTGGCCCTGATAACATAAGCAACATACACCTAAAACACATTGGACCACAAGGTATACACGCACTCACAAACATTGCAAACTACAGCTATTCACACAACACAATACCCGACATCTGGAAGCATGGTAAAATAATCACCATTCCAAAACCGAACAAAGACCCAACAATCCCAACATCGCACCGCCCAATCACACTTCTCTGCACCCCCTCTAAAGTCATTGAACGCCTAATACTTAAACTTGTCACACCATATATTCCCCTTGCTGACTCACAACACGGTTTTAGGCCACTACACTCCACAAACACTCTTCTGACAAACCTCACACAAAGAATTTTAGATGGCATCAATTCAGATAGGCCCCACCACAGAACACTTCTTATAACATTGGACATTAGTAAAGCTTTTGATGCTATCCCCCGCCACAACCTAACAAATAAAATATATAACACAGACATGCACAATAACACCAAAAGATGGCTGGCCAATTATCTGGCAGGCAGGAATGCTCATGTGTCATATAATGGCCAATCATCGCACATCAGAAACATTAAGAACGGAGTACCACAGGGCTCGGTTCTATCCCCCACATTATTTAATCTATACATGCATGACTTACCCACGCCAGACACCTCAGAAATACAAATCTCTTCCTACGCAGACGACATAACAATCACATGCACACATCGTAACACAGACAAAGCTGCAGAAATAATCCAGCCTTACCTTGACACACTCAACACATGGTTCATCACAAACAGACTCAAAATAGCTCCAACCAAATCTACAGCAACACTTCTCACCAACTGGACAAAAGAACACAAATACATACCTCATCTCTACATCAACAACACTCTAATACCACACACAAACACACCGAAAATTCTTGGTGTAACATACGATACATCCATGTCTTTCAAACAACACCTCACAAACATAAAAAACAAATGCACACCTAGACTTAACGCACTTAAGTCAATCACTGGAACAACATTTGGACAAAACAAAGAAACTAATATAACAATATACAAACAATGCATACGCTCAGTGATGAATTATGCGAGTCCTGCATGGGCTCCTAATCTCAGTGAGACACACCACAACACCCTTCAAATCATACAAAACAAAGCCCTAAAAACAATTACAGGCTGCACAAATACATCACCTACAGACCATTTACACCATGAAACAAAAGTCCTCAAAGTCAAGGACCACCTCGACATGAGAGGCACACAAACACTTGCTGCAGCCACCACAAACACATCACACCCGCTACACTACATAGCAGAACACCCACACACACCAAGAAACATTAAAACTACACCCAAAGACCTTTATTACACACAGATACTCTCTTCTCTTCCTCCACAACCACCAAATACCAGCCTCCGGAAACATATTCATAATCATATCACTCACCGCTCCATTAACACACTGAAAGACAACACACTGCTGCATGCCAGACCCCCTGATATCCACCCTTCTGAATCTTCTCTCCCACGTAGGGACAGAGTCCACTTGGCCAGACTGCGATGCGGTCACCACCCAGCACTTCTAAGCTACCAGAAGAGGCTGGACGACCGTGTTGTGAACAGCTGCCCAGGATGTAACACTTCACCCCATACCATACAACACATAATGGAAGACTGCATTATACACAATCATGCACGCAAACAACACAACATACACTCTATAAAGGATTTGTGGGAAAACCCAGTTTCGGCTGTGGCCTTCCTTGGGGAGACGGGACTGCTCGGACAGACAGTCTAGGGAACGACAACAACAACAACAACAACAATGGAATGTACTTACCTAATTGTAGTAAACAAGAACGGACCAACACTCATAGGATTCTCTCTTTTACTCTCTAATTTATCATGCATAACTCCAATACCATATATGGTTTCAACTTGGGCTATATTTATGTATGTATGCATTTACCTGGTTGTAGTGTACAGGTAACAATGCTCATGAGTCCCATCTCTTTTTCTCCTTGAATTCTTTTATAGTGTTGGCCTTAAATTATATTTTCATTTAACTCATTCCATTAGTCTACACTTTCGTGTGGAAAGCTATACTTCCCGACATCATTTAAACATGTTTGTTTTTTCAGTTTCTTAATATGATCTTGTCAATATTTCTTCTTGTACAAGAAATTCTTTTCTATCCAGTTTCTCCAGGCACCTCATCTCAAACACATTCAAACTCCTCTCTTATGTTCCATGTTTCTGCCCCATACAGTACTGTTGGCACAATCACTCCTTCATACAATCTCCTCTTAGCATCCGTTCCCAAATGTCTATTTCTCATTACACTTTTTAATCCACCAAGGCATTTACTCACTTCTCTCAATCTACATTCTACCTCCACCTCCCTTTCCTGCCACATTTGCACTCAAGTATCTAAAACTATCCACTTCCTCCAGTCTCTCTCCCTTAATACTCACTTCCAGTCTGCTGCCACTTTCTCCCCTTGTACATTTCATCACCTTACTTTTACCTACATTTATCTCCTTTCACACACCTTCTCAAACTCTGTCACTAACTTCCTCAATTCCTCCTCTGATCCTGCTACAAGCGCAGTGTCGTCAGCAAATAACAACTGGCTTATCTCCCACTTTTCTCCATTTTCTTTAACCATCTCCAATCCCTGACCCACTACCCTAGCATTCATCTCTTGCATCACCCCATCCATGTATAAATTGAACAGCCAGGGCAACATAACACATCCCTGTCAAAGTCCCACCTTTACCAACACACTAATTCTAATTACCACTGTTGCCTCAAGTTTTTATGATTGGAAAATGTGCAGCTCCATAGTAACTGACAATAGTCTTTGGGTCCTTCTAAAGGTTACTCTGGGAAAAAAAAAATTGAACTTGTCAGTGTAGTATTAGTGTGGGACTATTTTTTGTCATAAGTGGTAGGGGGAAGAAAGCAGTTGCCAGCTGTCAGCTCTCTGTATGTGAAAAAGTATGAAAAATACAGTTGAAGTTCAGAGAGATTTTGGGCCCAGTCCTGAGAATGAGTGTCAACACTTCCAGACTGCACCTTCTAATGGAGGTGAGGGAGTTAACAGGTTTTGAAATTGGGCAATTTTGCTGTCTATCTTGGAGGACAACAGCACAATTTGTTCCACAGACAAAACTGTTAAAAAATAAATCCACTCTTACCTGTGACAGATCTCTGAAACCCTCATCACCAACAAAACATATTTCATGGCCATCCTGGGGAGACAAAAAGTAATCAAATTAATATCTAAAATTTGTAATGAAAACAGTTGTATGCAGATATCTTATGCCTTTACTTTTTTTTAGGAATGTCCCCTTTGGGACTACAGGTAGCAGGATTCCTAGTCCCATCCCCCTTCCCGTTTTTTGTTGCCTCGTACAACTCAAGTGGGAAGACCTGGTGGCAGCATTCTTTTCCCCCACCACAGGGTTAGGCAAAAAAAAAAAAGGAAATGAATATTCAGAGAAATGGTACAGGACAGTAACAAGGGGTGGGGGCCAGCATAACAGAGGGACAGTCGCAGTATAATAAAAGTGTCATCATTTCTCTATGAACAGAGATTTCCTCTATCACAGACAAAATGATGTGTGGCTCTGGTCCGCAGGGGCACCCCATATAAACCCTAAAGTATCAGCTGCATGCTACTCAGCCACAATAATATGCAGCCAATACCCCAGACTCCTCAGGCTCATTGACAATGTAGGTAGGGCTCTGGCTGACCACTATTAAATGCTGAAGGGTGTGAGGGTGGAACTTCTTCACCTACAGGAAGAAAAGAGGGTTCAGCCAAAAATATCCTCATTCTTCAAGCCAGTCAGCAAAAGAATGTGGACGTCTGAGGAGTTTGCAGCTTCAACCACCTCAGTAGCATTCACCTTCTCTGTTGCTACAATTGCCTCCACTGGAAATTCATCACTTGCCTCCACCTCTTCAGCAAGCACAGAAAATATTACAACTGTACTTTGAATGTGAGTATGAATGCCATTTTTAGCGATTTCATACAAGTGCCAAACAATATATTTTCAATCTTTTTTTTTTTTTTTTTTTACAAATCATGCTGTGATTTCAATTGTGTAATGTTCAATACCATTTTCTTTAATTTTGTGTGGAATAGGTGTACAATGCCATTTTTAGTGATTTTGCATCTGGAATGTGGCGGGACAATACCCTGATAATTCAGATTTTTGGATTTCACAGATTGGTGTTTCCCCAAATTAATCCAACTTAGGCAGGGATTACTGTATATATTCACATTATAATAAATATTATCTACATGATACTTAAACTCTTACAGGATCTGCAAAGATAACAACTTGCACTGTAGCCTTGCCAGGTGTATCCAGGGATACATATGGTGTTAGGATAGTCTGACCAGCATCCTTCATTATCTTCTCCAGATTCTGCAGTTCCCCACCAGGGCATGAAAAGGCAATACGCCCAAAAGCTTTGGCATGGTCAACACTGCAACCTGAAGGAAATAATACCATCATAATTCTTAATCAATAACATATATATGCATGCACATATGTATTTACCTAACTGCACATACATATACCAAGGCTTTTTCCCCCTTACAAGGAAGGTAGCCAAAAAGAAAAAGGCATAAAACCATTCCCACCCATTCCATCCCTAAATACACTCCACCCCCCTCCACTTAACTGTAGTATAAAGAAAAGGAGAAATGCTTATTGAGTCCATCTCCTATACTCTAATCTTTTATCATACCTAGCCTCAAATTCATATACAGTTCCTACTTTATCTATATCATTGATTTCCAATTATGTTCAGATTTGAACTCGTGTATTGTTTGCACTTGGGCCATATCACTTCCTAAGCTATTCCAGGTATTTATGCAGCTATACAAAAAAATAAATTTCTTCACATCTTTAAGACATGAATTTACCTAGCTGTATTTTTCGTCTTTGTATCTTTCAACATCTAGTTTGTTCTTAAATTCTTGTATGCTTTTTGCATGTACTATTGTTTTGTCCAATTAGTTCCAGACGACCACTCTGTGTGGGAAACATTTTTTTTTTTCCAGATCTCTTCTATAACTATCCATCTTGAGTTTCATTTCATGTACTCTTGTTTTTCTTCTGTCCCACTTTAATAAATCTTCACTGTCAAGGACTTCCATAGCTTTCATGATTCTGTAAACGGCCAATAGATCTCCTCTATCTTTTCTTTGTTCCAGGGTTGGTAGTTCCAGTTTGGACAATCTTTGTTTGTATGTCAATTTTGAAAGTGTTGGTGCCATCTTAGTAGTTGCTCCTTGGATTCTTTCTAATTTCTTTATATTCTTTACCATTACCTCATCCAAGTAGTTAAAGGTCTTCCTTAATTTGCTCCCATGATCTTTTAGAGCCTTCCCATCTTTAATCAGATCTTCTGTCAATGAAATCTATCCCCCTTAGTGACCTGAATACTGTAATCATATCGCCTCTTTCTCTTCGATCTTTCAAAGTTGGCAAACCCAATGCTTTTAGTCTTTCCTCATATAGGTTCCTTTGCCAGGCTGGGAACCACTATGGTTGCTGCCTTTTGCATTCTCTCAATCTTGTTTACATCCTTCACTCTGTGTGGGGACCATACTACTGATGTATATTCCAGTCTTGAATGGATCAGGATAACAATCCGTTTCTCTATCATCCCTTCATCAATATAGTGAAATGCCACTTTGATCTTCTACAGTACTGTATGTCTCTCCCACAATCCTGCTGATATATCTATCAGGTGACAGTTTGTCTTTTGTCAAGTTATCAACACTCCCGAATCTTCCTCCTCTTTTGCTTTTGTAATGGATTCACTTCCCAAGAAATAGTTTAAAGATGGTCTTTTGCTACTATTGCCCATAGTAGCTTTGCATTTTTTTTATATCAAACTTCATTTCCGTTTGGTGAAAATTCACAAAATGTAAGTAATTCAAGTATACATACATATACCAATGGTTTTTTCCTTTACAAGGGAGGTAGCCACTCCCACCCATTTCATCCCCACATACTCCACTCCCACTCACCACCCCTCTCTCCCTCACTCACTCTTTTCTTAGCTCCTCCTGGATGACAGGTCATCCCTGCAGCTCACCCAATGCCCTGGGTCAGAAGCAATGTAGCAAGACACAGCACATCCACAGCAAATGAAAACAGGGAGAATCCCTTTGGGCTGCATCAAAATATCATTCACACATACTTCCTCTCCCCCCATCCTCCACCCACACCCTTCCATGCATCACAGTATCATCCATACACAGCCATTCTCCACTCACCCCTATATTCTGTCTCTTCCCTTCCTTCCTTAACAGACATTCCCCTCTTTTCCAATGGCCCTTTTACCACATCCATCTCATCTTTGGTCATCTCCTTAATGTTCACTCCTTCCACCTCTGCCTTCCACACCTCTTTTACAAATTCAAGTAATTCAAGTAAATAGTGTATATATATTTTTTGTAACAATTGTTTTAGTTTAAATTACACATGACACATTTAGTTCATTATCATCTATATTCACCAGTCATTCCCACATGAAGCAGTATCAAGTAGAAGCAGTGATTAAGTAGATGATGTTCTTGTCTGCCTCCTACTGTTACTGTTCCTAATGTTGAGAGTTGTGAATACTTAACAAGTGTATAATAAGCATTATACCCTTCAAGATGTATTATATATTAAAAGACTGCTGCTTGTCACATCCTTAAAAATGTACCAAAAACTGTAAGTTCAACTGACTGGCCAATGTTGTGAGTAATGGTTTAAGGTTCTGATATTAAGTTCTGTAAATTTCCAATGTTATGTTACAGTCACTGCTTTCACACAATGGATCATTGTCGTGTGCTTCAGTCTCAAGCCTACCAAGCTAGAGTATCTTCTCCTTCACATAACACAACACCTTTATGCCTACCAGTTTTGGACACTTAAGTCCAAAAGGATCCCTCATCTGCCCTCTGTGTTTGTAGTCTTAAACCCTCACAAATGAGTAAGAGCTCATTCTATTACAGCTGTGCAGATGACACCCCTGTCACATAGTCATGATGTGTCACATAACAGTGTCATACAGTAGCTTATGTGTGTTAGGTAATGCTCACCCACATATACATAAGAGAGTTGTATAATGTTGTAAGTGCTCTCGCTTGATGTCTTGTGGGCCATGATATATTTCACATGAGATTGGTCACAGTTTAAGATATAACTGATATATGATAAGATGTAGGACTGTAGAACTAAAATATAAAATTTTAGTCACAGACAATCCAAAGGAGAAAATGACACACAGTTGAGGAGGGGGAACACAAAAAAGGACCACAATGCTATCCAGGTTCAGAGGTCACAGATGAAGATGGCACAGGGAAGTAGCACATCACCAAATACAAGTTTAATATCATGCAGAACTTCCACAGATAACTAATGATTATTTGTAAACTTTCCTCACACATAATAAAGATACATGACAAATGTAAGGCAGGTAAATAGGAAAATAGGCTACGCCCATAGTTTTACGATTCTTGGCACCTATGCCTATGGCTCATGCAAGTGCCATGCATATAAAGAGGGTTGTGTGCTAGTTCTCTCTCTTGTGCACCCTCATTCTCAACCCCTTCTGAATCCTCTCTCCCACGAAAGGACAGAGTCCACTTGGCCAGACTGCAGTGCGGCCACCACCCAGCACTTCTAAGCTACCAGAAGAGGCTGGATGACCGCATTGTGAACAGCTGCCCAGGATGTAACACTTCACCCCATACCATACAACACATAATGGAAGACTGCATTATACACAATCATGCACGCAAACAACACAACATACACTCTATAAAGGATTTGTGGGAAAACCCAGTTTCGGCTGTGGCATTCCTTGGGGAGACGGTTCTGCTCGGACAGACAGTCTAGGGAACGACAACAACAACAACCCCTGTAATATTATCACATAAGTCTACTTGTATCATTATGCAAGTAAATTTTAATATCTTTTTTTGTACATCCCCTTTTATTTGCCCAGAAGAACAAATTGACTGATATAAAGGGAAAATAGTACTCTGGTTTTGGATTGATAGGATTTGTTCAAGTCATGGCCCGACTTGGCATAGGTACAGTAATCAAAAACATGCCAGATCATGACACCCCTATGTTACTTTTTATGGATACAAGGTCCCCAGTGAATATAATATTAGTAAACAGTTTCCACAAATTCTGCTTAACTAGAAAGTGTGAAACAATCATCAAACCCCCTGATCTAGCACAATGCAATGTGGATTGTATCTCGGTTTCTTGTGCTCAGAAAGATCATACTTGAAATAAGCTTTGTGGACTTAAGTCCAATTCCTGTCACAATGTATGTTGATTAATTTGATTGATATGGTTTAACGTCACACACTTCCCCCCTATCAGGAGGCTAGGACGGTGTCCCTCACAGAGGGCTTTGTAGCATGGAATTTAATAAACTATGCCCTTGGTTCAACTTCACCGGTGGCAGGATTCGAACCGCCCTCACCTTGACCTTCGCAGCAAATCACGACGCCCTAACCCGATCAGCCAATGAGCTGTATGTAATGGATGTTAAATTTCCTGCTGATATACTCATTGGATTACATACATAGCCATTTATCCCTCACAAAAAGGTATATTATACTACAACTAGGTGAATAACTCAGATCACTAAGCTAACACTTCAAGTCAACCATCAACCTCAATACTCTAACAACAATCTCCAGACATAACTCCCAGAGAAAAATCCTCCCATACCTGTATGAGCTGCACTGGCCTGCACCCAGGACACCATCCAGCATTAAAAACATTACAAACACAGAATAGGCCTGGCTGCAGATTCAAACTGCCCCAGATGTCACACAATTCATACTACAGTACCTCATACTAACAATCCCTAGACAACAACACATCTTCCCTGATTGACTTATGGTCCCACCCAGAGGTCCAGTTACCTGAAAGCCACAGGTCTTCTGCAATAGAGACCTGGGACAGTGGATTGTTTAAGTGATTGAAACTCGAGACTCGAGGGAACAATTATTATCATTATTACCCTTAAGCTTCACCCACCCAAAAAATATAAGACCAAAGTAAAATTGCTTCCACAATCTTACTACACATATCAAATCTTAAGATACTTAAAACATTTCTGTAAGGTCTATAAATGAAAAGCCAACGATAGAAAACATACCAATATCTTTCAGGCACAGCTTGGCCTGTTTATCATTAAACCCTAATGTTGCATTCTTGTCATCCTGATTGAAGATCTTCATGCCAGCAAGACCATGCCAGTAGTCAAGAGACTGCTTCAAGTTACTGCTTGCAAGCATAACTTGTTTTACTGGGTCTGCAAAAGAACGTACAGGGGATCAGTATGTGAATGCATATGATAGCATATTATTCCATACTAGCATTACCAAATACTTCTTAAAAGTTCAAATATTAAATGGCTTCTAAATCGATACCAAAACATATGTCTCTGTCTGTGCATTTACTTATTTGTATGAGTAGCATACAGGAAAGGGGCAAGACTTATTGGGTCCTGTCTCTTACTCTCCAAGTGCTTTAGTATCACAAAGTATTGGGATGCCCAGGAGAGGAAGATGCCCCCACCTCTAACCCCCAGCCCCCCTCAGAAGGAAGGCAGAAACTCAATACCTGCCAAAGATGTCAAATTGTCACAACATTTCCCAGCTCCACAAGTGTTTACCATAATGACAGCAATCCCAGCAGCTACTCCAAAATCCATGATCTGTAGCCTTCTCTTGTGTTGCACAAAAGAAGTATCCTTCACCTGCCCTCATAGAAATACCAGCAAGTTGATGGCATTGCTATGGGTTTCCTGCTTAAGTGTCTTATTAGCTAACTTTTTTATGTATTGCATTGAAGAACCCCATCTGGGGTATTGGCTGCATGTTATTGTGAGGTTAAAATCTGCTCAGCAGCATGCAGTTGATACTTTACAGTCTATATGGGGTGCCCCTATGGACTAGAGCCACATATCATTTTGTCTGTGTTAGAGGAAATCTCTATTCATAGAGAAATCATGCTACTTTATTATACTGCTACTGTTCCTCCATTATGCTGTCCCCCAACTCTTAATACTGTCCCGCACCACTTCTCTAAATATATGTTTCCATTTTTGCTGCACCCTGTTGTAGGGGAGAAAGAATACTGCCGCTGAGAGTTCCTACTTGAGTCATAAAAGGTGATTAAAATGGGATTGAGGATAGTGTGGCATAGTGTACTGTGGCATGGTGTGCTGTACAATAACATTGTGGCATGCCTTAACCAGCAGTGATGTTTCTCGTACAAGGGCCTCCCTTTCATATGGCCAACAAGGCCTCTTCTCATATGGCCAGCAACACCAGAGGGTCAAGCAGGGCCACACATACCATGCACGACCTAGCTGCCACATAGACATGAATGGCTGTTCAAACAGGCACCTATTAGGAATGAGATGGAATGTAAGTAGAAGTGCGGACATTCGGAAGTATGCCGATGTCACACTCACGTAACCATGCCCAAAGGAAATAGCTGCTAGGAAGAGTTGCAAACCTACTTATACTAGGTGTGGCAGTGCAAAAGACATGCCCCTTCGGAGCCCATGCCGGCATATACCAGTTAGGCTCCTTACATGCATAATGCACCCTCCTGTACACATAACCTACCGATTAATAAATGCATGAATCATCCTACTTTGGTTTCACTGCTGCCCACCTTGCAACATGCAAACATATAGAACTTTCCAAAGTATTGGAAATGGGCAATTGCTCATAAAGACCATCTTTGAACTATTCCATGGGTAGCAAATCCATTACAAAAACAAGAGGAGAAAGATTTAGGAGTGTTAATAAAAGACAACATGTTGCCTGAAAGACAAATCAGCAGGATGGTGGGAGAGACATATGGACTGCTGCAAAAATTGGCTTTTCACTACATGAATGACGAGATGATGAAAAAACTCGTAGGAACCTTGATCTGTCCAAGACTAAAGCACGCATCAGTGGTATGGTCACCATACAGAGTGAAGTAAGCAAGTTCAAGAAAATACAAGGGATACCAACTAAACTGGTTCCCACCCTGGCAGATAAACCAAATTAGAAAATAAAATCGCTGGTTTAATCAACATTGAAAGATCAAAGAGAAAGAGGCAATATAATTACAGTATTCAGGTGGCGACACTGCTTCTGACCCAGGGCAGTGGACAAGGTGCAGGGATGACCCGTCATCCAGGAGTTTGCTAAGATAAGAGGGAGGGTGGAGGGGAGTGGAGTGTGTTCAGGGATGGAATGGGGGGGAATGATTTTATGCCTTTTCCTTTTTGGCTACCTCCCTTGTAAGGGGGAAAAAGCTTTGGTATGTATTCAGGTGGCCCAAGGGAATAAACTACATTGAGAGAAGAGATTTCTTCATTAGAGATGGAAGGGCTTTAAAAGGTCATAAGAACAAACTGAGAATGATTAAATGTCTAAAGGATGTGAAAAAATATAATTTTCCATACTGATGCCTAAATACTTAAAATAACCCAAGCAGGAATACATGAATTCAAATCTAAATATGATTATCAGAAAATAAGGATATAGAGCAAGTTGGAACCATACATACATACATATACCAAGGCTTTTTCCCCCTTACAAGGGTGATAGCCAAAAAGAAAAAGGCATAAAATCATTCCCACCCATTCCATCCCTGAATACACTCCACACCCCTCCACCCTCCCTCTTATCTTAGCACCTCCTGAATGACGGGTCATCCCTGCACCTTATCCACTGCCCTGGGTCAGAAGCAGTGTCACAAGACACAGCACATCCACAGCAAGGCCGCTTCATTAAATCGGCGACCCCCCCTCTCCGTTCCCCCATTGCATAAAATGAGAGGACGGGGAGTGAACATGAGGGGACGTCCTAGGATGAGGTGGATGGATGGGGTGAAGGGGGCTTTGGGGAAGAGGGTAATGTCAGTTGAGGAAGGACGGGAGAGGACAGAAGACGGGTGAATGGAGAATGGTTGTATATGGATGATGTTGTGATTGCATGAGGTGGACTGGGTGGGTGGATGGGGGGGGTGAGGTAGTATGTGTGAGCAAAATTTGACGCAGCCCGAAGGGATTTTCTCCCTGTCCTCTCAAGTTGGAACCATACATGAATTTAAAGCAAAGGTACAATAAATCAGTGAGTAAGACATAGGACACCACAAGCTTTGCTCCTTTCCAGTATGCTACATTTAAGTAAATGCAACAGTCTTCAGTTCCTTCCTGGAGAGATCTATGGGAGGGTGGGCCACAAGACCAGTGCCAGCCAATGTGGGGCTGCTGGTTTCCAGTTAATGAGTCTCATGGCATCAATTATAATAGTTGATGCCAGGGGAGGGTAGTAATGGTAATTATCATTACTACCTTCCCTTCCCCCTCCTTTTTTTTCAATACTTCATAAATGACTTCCATTGTTTTTGCCCTTCCTCTGTTGCATATAAGCAAAATAAGAATTTCCAAAACCTTACCTCTGTCCTTGGGCTGAGGTTTATTTATTAGGTGGAACTTGTATCCTCCAGGCGCCTCCACAACCACCTCTCCTCCTCCAACCTCCTCTATGGGCCAATTAGCAGCCTTGGCTCTTGAAATAGCCTCTGCAGACTCAATGAACATTCCAAGGAAGTCATTACCTTAAAAATAAATAAACAAATAAATAAATAAAAAAATTAATTATCGACATCTTTTGTAATCTCAACAATACTGTAAAACCTAGCATGTCACTTACGTATATCTCCTATATTTCTATACATATATTTATACCTACCTACACACATGGAAGGAAGCTCAAAAAGGACAGTTATAAAGGAGACCTGAAAAAGAACAGCTTTCCCCACAGAGTGGTGGATGTATGGAACAAACTAGATGAAACAAGTGTGTTCAAAAACCATACACGAGTTTAAGAGCAATTTAGACACTGTGAGATACAAAGACAGGACACCATAAGCGTAGTTCTCCTTCCCGTAAAATACAAATAGGTAAATACAACTAAGGAAATACACACACACAAAAGACAAAAACTGGAAAAGAAATATAATAAGAGGTGGTTTAACAGAAGGTGCAGCGAGGCAAAAAAAGAGAAGATAAATCTTGGAAAAGATGGAAAAGAGAGAAAAATCTTAGAAAGTGGCAAATACATATCAATGAAAGGAATGAATATGTAAAAATATGCTGGGAAGAAAAAAAGAAATTATGAAAAAGACATAACAGAAAAATGTAAGGTTTAACCAAAACTATTCTATAGATATTTAAATGGTAAATTGAAAAACAAACATGAAACAGAGAAACTATGGCAGGGGAACGTGGAATACACAGAAGATATAGAAATGGCTGAAGTCATGAGTAAACATTTCAAATTGGTTTTCACTAGAGAAAAAGTATGGCAATGGGATGAAGGGAGAGAAAGTGAACCCCCACCCTCTATGGGGGTAAACAATAGCAACACAAACTGAATTAATGGATCAAATAACAAGTCTTGATGTGAGGAAATCACACAGCCCAGGTGGAATTGCAAACTGGATACTAAAGGAGTGTAATGAAGAATTGGTAGGCAAAATATATAACAAGTTGTTTGTTTAAGAAAGGAAAAATACCAGAAGACAAAAAGGCCACCATCGTACCAATGTATAAAGAAGGTAACAACGAAGACCCAACAACTTAAAGACCAGTTTCCCCCATGGCTAATGTATGTGAAAAAGTAATAGATGGACAAAACATCTGATAGAGAACAACATACTAAACCTAAGTCTGGATTCAGACAGGGAAGATCATATGCCACAAATCCGATCTGTTTTTACTTAAGAATATTAGATATAATACAGGAAAGGGACAGATGGGTTGATTTCAGTTTCCTAGATCTACAAAAAGCTTTTGATAAAGTGCCACATAGAAAGCTATTAAGAAAACTGAAAACCATAGGAGGAGTACAAGGTAAACTACTAGAATGGATGGAAGATTTCTTGCATGGAAGAAAAATGAGAGTAGTGCTCAGAGACATGGGTCTTCTTGGGAAGAGGTGATTAGTAGAGTTCCACAGGGATTGGTACTGGCTCCAATAATGTTTGCTATTTATGTGAATGACATGTACAAGGGTGTGGACAGTTACATGAGCTTCTTTGCAGATGACAAACTTGTTGAGAAAAGTGAGCACTGAAATAGACCGAGTTGCTGCAGAGAGATCTGAAAAAAATTTGGGAATGAAGTCAGAAGTGGGAAGTGGACTTCAACATCAAGAAATGGAATTTGAAAAAATTAAAAACAGGATATTGGGACAATATAAAATTGTCAGAGAAACCTACAACTTTCTAAGATCAACAGAAGTGTCATTTACTTACTTGGATGAAGAAATGCTGAAGAAAATAATAATCACACTGATAAGGCCAAGACTGGAGTACACAGTGACACTATGGTCACCCAGTACCAAAAAGAATACAAGGAAAATTGAAAGAATCCAAAGAGCAATTACAAAGATGGCCCCCACACTTTCATAACTGTCATACAAAGAGAGGTTGTTTAAACTAGAGTTACCAATACTGGAACGAAGAAGAGAGAGGAGACTTGTTGACTATCTATATAACCATGAGAGGTATGGAAGTCCTTGATAGAGAAGACTCATTAAATTGGGATACAAGAAATACAAGAGGACTTGGAAGGAAACTCAAAAAGGACAGTTATAGAAGAGACCTGGAAAAGAACAGCTTTCCCCACAGAGTGATGGATGTATGGAACAAACCAGAGGAAACAATAGTGTGTACAAAAACCATACACGAATTTAAGAACAATTTAGATACTGCGAGATACAGAGACAGGACACCATGAGCAGAGCTCCCCTTCCCATAAGATACAACTAGGTAAATACACACATATAAAGTCTTCAATTTGCCATGCATTTTGGATGATAGCAATTTTCATAGGCCTATTACAACTCCTTAAGTATGGTAATCAACATTAGTCACCTAAACTCCTATATATAATCCCCTAAGAGTTGTATAAATCATACATTGTATGGAATGATAAATAAGCAAACATATAATAATGAATAAAAAAGGGTACTGTACATACTGATAATCAGAAGTTCAGTTGGATATCTAATGTTTACATTTCTGCCCTGTGACAACTTATAACAGCTGTATTTTCTCATTTTCAATTGAACCTTCTGAGATGGGGACAGACTACAGTAGAAGTAATTAAAATAACCTTGATTTTATGCCTCACATGCAATACAAATTTGGCACAACTGCATTGCAACTGCACTTGCCCATCAAGACACCATCAATCAAAACCTGCATTTGTTCAGCCTCATTGTAATCTGTCTAGGTAATGGCTCCTGCAACTAAGAGGCACTCCTACGCTGTCCATTAAACAGTATGGCAAGAGAGAAGAATGGAATTAGTGGATGAGACCCATAGACCATGATCTAACACCAACCGATCATTTGAAAAGGTCATCCATTACCCAGGTGTCCAAATGGGTCCTCAAAACATTCTTAAACTCGTCTTTCTCTGCTACCTTCCATGACCTTCTGATTGCCTCATTTGCTGTGGCTTGTGACCAGACCTTAGTTGTTAAGAAATATGTTCCTTTTTATTTTATTTATCAAACCAAAACACTTCAATTTGGTCAAGCATGCTTAAGTCATTTCCTATAATTCTGAATGTAATTTCTCAAGCATGTAGCTCTTTCTCTGCACATTATAATTAACTAATTACACCTACCTAGGGCATAATGCGAGAGTCCATAATTATAAGTCAGTTCACAGACAAAGTGATTGTCTTCTGGGCCATATCCAATCATGGTTTTGCTCCATTTTCCATCATATGGGCTGAGATTAGAAAAAATATATATATATACCAAATGTATCAAAGAAATTAAATGGCTTCACTAAAATTAAATTCAGATTGAAATCTAAATTCATGGGCAGCCATAATTCTTTATATACTTTACCTAATAAAAGTTAAGCTCTTTTACGATGCTAGAATATTGTATATTTGAACTTGAAAAATTGTTCTAATGGTTTCAAGCACCTATGTCACGGCTTAACTTTCATGGGAAAAATATACAAAATTAATACCAGAGCTGCTACAGAGCACAGACAGTCTACAAACAAATATATCTGGTATTCTATGATAACAATAAAAAGCATTTACTTAATGAACTCCTATGACATCTTCAAAATACGATACAATCCTCCATCATACAAAGTATTAATTTGCATCAAACTTGTACAGCATTATAATACATGCACAAAGCTATTGAAAAACTCACCCATTACAAGAAGCTTTACACCCCTCCTCAAATTCTTCATGCCGAAGAACCTGTCCAATTCATCATCTATTTAGTTTTACATGAAACATCTAAACAATAAGTTATGTAGTGATTTATATAGAATTAATACTTTATATAAAATTAATAGTAGCTTAAGAATAAAGTTATATAATTTATGGTTCAATCAATCAATCCAAACCCCTGGATCTTCTTAGAGACCCTGAAGAATCCAGCCACAGACATTATGTAAGCCATAGGTCATTCAATGAAGAGATTATGTGGAGTAGTCTGAAGTCAGTGTTAGGCTGTGTAGGATAACATGTTCTGCATCTTTTGTATTAGGATGGTTTGGACACATGGAAAGAATGAGTGAAAAAAGACTAGTAAAAGAGGTATGGAAGGCAGATGTGGAGGGAGTGAACATCATTTAGAAAGTAACCGTTTGATAAATGATAGCCAGCATGGTTTCAGACGGAAACGTTCTTGCGTGACTAACTTACTCGAATTCTACAACACAGTTATCTTGAATTATGACAAAAGAAACAATATAGATTTAATATATCTAGACTTTGCAAAAGCTTTTGACACCGTCCCACACGAAAGACTACTTACTAAATTAGCTTTACACGGAATAAGTGGTAGCCTATTAAGTTGGACTAGTAATTGGTTGAATGGTCGAAAACAGAGTTGTTTTAAATGGAAAAACTTCTAGATGGAAAAATGTTACAAGTGGAGTTCCTCAGGGTTCCATTCTTGGACCACTTCTATTCATAGTATATATAAATGATATAGACCATGGACTAAAATCTACTGTTTCCAAATTTGCTGATGATACAAAACTGTGCAGAGTGGCAAATGATCACTCAAACCAATTAGATATTCAAGAAGATTTAGATCAATTACAGCAATGGTCTGAAAAGTGGCTAATGAAATTTAACACAAGTAAATGCAAGGTAATGCACATAGGTAAAAATAACAGTATGATAAGTTATTTGGAAATTCGTTAACAAAAGTGGATAGTGAAAAAGATCTCGGCATAATTATCAGTAACGACCTCAAATCATCCAAGCAGTGTATTTCAGCCTCTGAGAAAGCAAATAAGATTCTAGGACTGATTGCACGATCTTTTGATTTCAAAAGTCCATCACTCATTAACAAGCTATATAAATCGTTAGTTCGTCCACATTTGGAATATGCTGTTTCTGTATAGTCACCGAATCTCATTAAAGACATTGACAGACTGGAAAAAGTACAACGGCGAGCCACAAAACTGATTCCAAATATAAAAAATAAATCATACGAAAATCGACTAAAACATATGAATCTGTTTTCCCTAAAAAAACGTAGACTCAGAGGTGACTTGATACAGGTCTTTAAGATTTTAAAGGGAATTGACAACATCAAAAGTGACAAAATTTACACATTGAATGAGAATCAGACAAGAAACAATGGTCTCAAACTGTCCGGAAATAGATTCAATTTGGAAGTAGGTAGAAACAACTTTGCCAACCGTGTAGTTAATGAATGGAATAAACTTCCTGCACAGGTAGTGCAATGTAGTTCAGTTCAAAGCTTTAAGAATCATTTAGATAAACACCTAAGCAAGATGCTGTAATGATTACAATTTATTTTATATTATTTGTTTTTGTTTTGTTATCATTTGTCTGTCTGATTTTCATTTATTATTAGTTATATGTCAATTTATTATTATTTACTATTTACCTGTTTGTTTATTATTTAACTATACCTATGCATTTATTTATGTATTTTATTTGTTATTTACATTTTCATAGTTTTTATTTATTGTTTTATTATTATGATTTTTTTCGCATCCGACCTAGATATGGACCAAAAGGTCTCCTGTCGGCATGCTCCACCTTTGTAACATGAGGGGACGTCCAAGGATGAGGTGGATGGATGGTGTGAAGGGGGCTTTGGGGAAGAGGGGAATGTCTGTTGAGGAAGGACGGGAGAGGACAGAAGACAGGGGTGGAGAATGGTTGTACATGGATGATGATGTGATGCATGAGATGGAATGGGCGGGGTATGGGGAGTGAGGTAGTATGTGTGAGCAAAATTTGACGCAGCCCGAAGGGATTTTTCCCCGTCTTCTCCTTTTATGCATGGGGGGACGCAGAGGGGGGGGGGGTCGCCGACTTAATGAAGCGGCCTTGCTGTGGATGTGCTGTGTCTTGCAACACTGCCTCTGACCCAGGGCAGTGGACAAGGTGCAAGGATGACCCGTCATCCAGGAGGTGCTAAGATAAGAGGGAGGGTGGAGTGTATTCAGGGATGGAATGGGTGGGAATGATTTTATGCCTTTTCCTTTTTGGCTACCTCCCTTGTAAGGGGGAAAAAGCCTTGGTATATGTATGTATGCATCTTTAGTGCAGTGGTTTCATTATTAGCACTAGTGTCTGGCACCAGGCTAATTCTGTTGTTGGCAGTGTTATGGTGCTAGGGATGACCTGATCACAAGCTTTTACAGTACTGTTAATTTTGAGTGTCTTGGTAGTGATCTTTTTTAGCTTCTGAAAGTAGATCTACTGAAGTTGTTTTGAATCAGCCAGATGTTGTTCAAGCCTTGTTTTCCACTGTCTTTAGGTTTTCATTGTTTTCTTTACTACTGGGTACCAAGTTAAGACAGTGGAGTTAAATGTGGTTTTCATGAGATGTTTATACACTGTTGAATGTTTCTGTTGTCCAAATTTTGCACTGTACCAGCAACTGTTTTCAATACAATTATATATATATATATATATATATATATATATATATATATATTCATATTCTTTTTTTACCTATATTTACACTGAGATCGTTCATTTAGGAATTATATGTGTTAATTAGAGGACAAGTTATTTCAGAATTTTTAAATAGTAGAAGGGGAAGGTAACTTAGTTTGATCACAGTGTGATTCTTTGATTCATTGTTGTTGGAGTGAGTGTTGAGCAATTTTGTAGGGATTCTGATATTTAGTTTTGTATTACAACCTATTTTCAGCTCGGTGAATCTCCAAATGTTCTTGGCATTTATTTTGTGGTTATTTTGTGCATTTACTATAAAGTCATCTTCACATGTAAGAATGATGGCTTAAAACAAATGAATAACTAAAAACATGAAAATAAAGTGCATTTACCTAGTTTTACCTAGTTGTATTATACAGGAAGAGAGCTATGCTCGTAGTGACCCGTCTTTGTATCTTTCAGCATCTAGTTTGTTCTTAAATTCTTGTATAGTTTTTACACACACTGTTGCCTCATCCAATTTGTTCCAGATATCTACCACTCTTTTATGTCTTCTTGTTTTTCTCTTATCCCACTTCAATAAATCATCTCTGTCAATCACTTCCATAATTCTGTAAATAGTCAATAGATCTCCTCTTTCTCTTCTTTGTTCCAGGGTTGGACAATCTTTGTTCATATGTCAATTTAGAGTGTTGGTGCCATCTTTGCTGTTGCTCTTTGCATTCTTTCTAATTTCTTTATATTCTTTTTAGTACTGGGTGTCTATAGTGTCACAGCATACTCAAATCTTGGTCTTATCAGTGTGACTAATATTTTCTTTACCATTTCCTCATCCAAGTAGTCAAAGACCACTTTCATTGATCTTAGTAAGTTGAAGGTTTCTCTGACCATTTTCATGATATCCTTGTCTGGTGACATGTCTTTGCTGATAATTACTCCTAGGTCCCTTTACAAGCTAACCTTTTTTACCTCCTTTGTACCCATTCTATATTGCCCTGATATTCTATTTTTACTTTTTCCAAACTCCATTATACTACATTTCTTGATGTTGAAGTTCACTTCCCACTTTTGACTCCATTCCCAGACTTTATCCAGGTCTTTCTGTAGTGATTCACAGTCTTCCTCTGTACTTACTTTCTTTATTAGTTTTGCATCATCTGCAAACTTTATATAACATTCCACACCTTCATCCATGGCATTTATATATATGGCAAACATCATCAGAGCCAATACAGAACCTTGTGGGACTCCACTTATCATTTCTTCCCAGGTTGAGTTTTTGCCTCTAAGTACCACCCTCATTTTTCTCCCATTCAAGAAATCTTCCATCCATTCCAATAACTTTCCTTGTACACCACCTATTGTTTAAATTTTTCTTTGTAGCTTTTTATGTGGTAGTTTATCAAATGCTTTTTGTAAATATAGGAAATTACAATCCACCCATCCATCCCTTTCTTGTATTATTTCTATTAGCCTTGAGTAAAACCAAATCAAGTTAGTGGCACATGATCTTCCATGTCTAAATCCAAATTGTTTTACATATACATATACCAAGGCATTTTCCCCCTTACAAGGGAGGTAGCCAAAAAGGGAAAGGCATAAAAACACTCCCACCCATTTCATCCCTAAATACACTCCACACCCCTCCCACCCTCCCTCTCATCTGAGCACCTCCTGGATGACGGGTCATCCCTGCACCCTGCCCACCGCCCTGGGTCAGAAGCAGTGTCGCAAGACACAGCACATCCACAGCAATGCCACTTCATTTAATCAGCGACCCCCCCCCCCTCTCCGTCCCCCCTTGCATATAAGGAGAGGACGGGGAGAAATCCCTTTGGGCTGCGTCAAAATTTACTCACACATACTACCCCACCCCCCCGCCCATTCCTCCTCATGCAATCACAACATCATCCATATACAACCATTCTCCACTCACCTCTGTCTTCCATCCTCTCCCTTCCTTCCTCAACAGACATTCCCCTCTTCCCCAAAGCCCCCTTCACCCCATCCATCCACCTCATCCTAGGACGTCCCCTCATGTTCACTCCCTCCACATCTGCCTTTCATACCTCTTTTACTAGTCTTTCTTCACTCATTCTTTCCATGTGTCCAAACCATCCTAATATTCTTTCATCAACCCTATCTCCCAAATCCTTTTTCACCCCTGTTCTCCTTCTCACCTCCTCATTTCTCACTCTATCCAGCCTAGTAACCCCCACCATACTTCTCAGACACCTCATCTCAAAACACATTCAAACTCCTTCTCTCTTCTTCTCTTATGTTCCACGTTTCTGCCCCATACAGTGCTGTTGGCACAATCACTCCTTCATACAGTCTCCTCTTCGCATCCATTCCCAAATGTCTATTCCTCATTACACTCTTTAATCCACCAAGGCATTTACTCGCTTCTCTCAATCTACATTCTACCTCCACCTGCACTCCTCCCTTTCCTGCCACATTTGCACCCAGGTATCTAAAGCTATCCATTTCCTCCAGTCTCTCTCTCTTAACCCCTTCCATACGGTGCCGCACACGTAGGCGTCATGGGGAGCGAGTGTATTCGCGAGGCTGCCATATCGGTGTCTTGATTATATTTATTGTAGTCGCCCCTCCATAATGACATTCTTTCTAATTCTTTTGTAATCGCATTTTCTATGATTATCAAAATTCACGGGTGAAGAGAGAACGATCGATATAAGCGGTGACTATATTTTATGATGCGAGTATTATTACGACACGTCGTACGGCTGGCATTGGCTGCTGCCACCGAGATCTAAGTCCATGACGCCTACGTGTGCGGCACCGTATGGAAGGGGTTAATGTTCACTTCCAGTCTACTGCCACTTTCACCCCTTGTACATCTCATCACCTTACTTTTACCCACATTTATCTTTAGCTTTCTTCTATCACATACTCTCCCAAACTCTGTCACCAGCTTCCTCAATCCCTCCTCTGACCCTGCCACAAGCGCAGTGTCGTTCGCAAACAACAGCTGGCTCGTTTTGGATTCAGTATATTATTTTCTTCCAGATGTTTAATCTATCTACTTTTGATAACTTTTTCACATATTTTTGCTATTGTGTTTGTAAGGGAGTGTCACACTGCTGGGGGCACTTGAGATCCATCAGCCATGAATGTTGGCACTGAGAGTGACAGCTGCAAGCTGCCCCTGAGTATCACCAACATGTCTAGGTGTTGAGTGCCTATCACCATGATGTCTGCTCCTCTCAGGTAACAGAAGCAAACTCAGGGCACGTTTCCAAAACAGATGTGGATGTTAACAGGTGGCAGAGAACAATAAGGGCAATCATGGCGGCAGCTGCCAGCTTCCCCGGTGGGAAGAGCACATTCAGATTATCAAACAAGCCCTTCAACTTCAAGATATACCACCAACCTCAATATTTCACCAACAACCCCCAGACATAAACCCAACAGAAAAAAAAATCACAAATCTATTAACCACTTCGGTACAAAGACGCCTACATAGGCATCATAAGGCATGAGTGGATACACGAGGCTACTGGCATCAGTGTCTTGATTATATATACTTTTCTGTAGTTGTACATAAGATACCCCCAGATTCTGTGAGCTTGTTTGATCATGTTTTCTGTGTTTATTATTATTCAGAGTAAAAGAGAAGTAATACAGCAGTGACTTAATAAATTATAATGTAAGTAGTGTGATGAATCATACATATGGCAGCCAATACTGTGCACGAGAATTTGACTTGTACTGAAGTTGTTAAGAACCTCACTGGCACAATTGCACTCAGGACACCTTCCAGCAATGAAACAGTACCAACACAGAATAGTCCTGGCTACAGATCCAAACAGTCCCAGATGCAACCACCACAGAGAGGGCACAGAACACGTCATGCTACAATGACCCACACTAACAATCCCTAGGCAACAACACAATACATCTTCCCCGAGTGATTTCTGGACCCACCTGGAGGCTGTTACTATTCACATGAAGGCAGCAGGTTTGCTGCAAGAGACACCAGGGACAATCAACTGACTGATCTGAAGACCCATAGACATCTCCCCAAGATTGCTTCTAAAGCAAAGAGCAAGCTAGTAATTATCAAGTACAAGTTCACTTACATTAATGGCAAGATTTTGCATTCTATTTGGCACTAGTCAGACCCATACTTGACTATGGGGTCCAATGCTGGTCACCACACCTGGCAGGAGATATCAAAGAGCTGGTAAAAGTCCGAAGAGGAGCAACCAGGTTGGTAATCAAGCTAAGGCACAACACTTATGAGGAATGCTGTTAGGCTCTTGATTTGCCAATGATGGAACAGCAATGGCTACAAGGACATATCACTGAGGTCTACAAGATATGACACAGCTTTGACGATGTCTCCCATATGAGTTTTTTCAACCAGAGTTAACGACTTTAGTGAACATAGTCTGAAACTCCAGCCCACTGGAGAACAACACTAACTGGGAACTGGTACACTATCAGGACCATCAAGCTAAGGAATGCATTGAGTGGGTGGTTACTGCCTCATCAACTGCCACTTTCAAGGCAATGTATGATAACCACATGGACTTGTAGTGGAGATCCAATATGTAATCAATCTGCTAGAGGTATGGGTTACCACAAGAAGGTACCTTCTTAGTTCCCAACTATGCATGCCTAAGTAAGTAGACCATATGCCTTATCATTTTTTCTATTCCAGAACAACTCACCTTATCAATTATACAACCTTTTCTTATATGGAGTTCTTCCACATATGTATGTTTTTTGTGATACGAATTTTCTTTGGCTGTGTAATGTATGTATGCTCCCTTTGTCACCCAATACAGTCATCCATATAAACAATAATGGCAGAGAGATCAGGAAGGCAAGTGTCATATATTACTATACAAAATAAACAGTGCCATTATTATACATCTGTGGCATTTTGTATTAAGAACAAATTTCATAGAAAAACTAGATCCCTCAAAAACAAAATGACAAAAGTGAAAATACATGTGTTGGTTAGGTTGGGTTAATTACAGTATGTATTTTACTTCTCACTCACGGATGTCAGAAATGAATATTTTATAGTTTAATTATAACTCTGATGACATCTCTACCAAAATTCACTGATTTCCTACCATCCTTATGGATATAGGGGGTGTCACCCCATAAAAATTAAGAAAGTCCAGAATCATGCAAACATGGATATTTAACATGAAACTTGTGTTGTCCAATAACTCCAAACCTAATATAACCAATCCTAACCATTCCATTGAAAAAAGGAAGTGAAAAATGCATTTGCATAATACAAGAAAGATGGGGAATTTAAATCAGTCCAGGTAAAGAACAAATAACAACCTACCGATGAATAAGAAATTATGGTCTAAGATAAAAAGGAAACAGAGGTTGTGGATGAGAATGAAATCCTTGAAAAGTAATCTGAATGAATCTACTAGAAATGAGTATCTGGAGATTGAGAAGGAGTATAGAAGACTGAATAATCAAATTAGAAAAAAAAACAGAAATGCTGTGAAGCTAATAGAAAGGGAGATTGCAAAAAATGTGATGGAAAAACCAAAAGTGATCTGGAAAAAGTTTAAGTTTTAGAAGAGCAATTTTTGAAGGTGTTTGTTATGAAGCCTGAAGATGAGGTACCACACTGATGAAGAATGTACCAACACTGAATCACCTGGAAATTAATAAGGAAAAAATTAGAAAGTTCATTAAAAATCTAAAGAGGCACAAATCCCCAGGACCTGACAGAATTCATTCTAGGATTATAAAAGAAGCCATGGAACAATTATTAGTGCCTTTAGAAATACTATATCAGTACTCTTTTAAGCATAGGGAACTTTCTCAATATTGGCTTATAGCACATATTACTCCTATATTTAAAAAGGATTCCAAGTGTGATCCAGGGAATCATAGGCCAGTCAGTTTAACAAGTAAAATCTGTAATATTTTTTAGATAATGATAAGGGAGGAGATGACACACATGAAAACCAACGACTTAGTGAAAAGCAATATGGCTCTATCTCAGGACAATCTACAGTGTTACAGCTGATAAAGGTTCTGGACAAATGAACTGAAATTAGTGATGATGGATATGCAGTGGATGTAATATACTATGATTTTATGAAGGCTTTCGATAGAGTTGCACATAGAAGACTATTAAGTAAAATTAGTAGTTATGGAATTGGAAAGAAGTACCTAGAGTGGATTGCAGCATTCCTAACACAAAGACAACAAAGAACAAAGAATGGTAGTAAAAGGGGAAATGTCAAGATGGAACCCAGTGACAAGTGGAGTGCCACAGGGGTCTGTTCTCAGACCATTGTTGTTTGTTTTGTTTATTAATGACCTCCCCGATAGTAGAGTAAATGAAAGTGAAGTATACCTATATGCAGATGGTACAAAGATATCTAGATGCATAAAAGATCAAGAAGACTGTCAGAAATTACAGCAGGATGTGCAGGAGGTATACTCATGGAGTGAAAAATGGCTGTTGAGTTTTCATCTGGATAGGTGTGGTTTTATGAGAATGGGAAGAACAACTATTGAAGATCGAGGCTACCAAATGGAGAAGCAGCTAAAAAAAGATTACTTTTGAGAAGGATGTGGGAGTAATAATCAATGATATATTAAGTTGTGCAGATCACCTGGCAGAGAAAGTAAACAATGTCAACAAAATAGTGGGAATAATCAGAAGGACCTTTGTTACGTTGGATGTAGCAAAAGTGCTGTTTGTAGCACTGGTAAGACTGCATTTGGAGTATGCTAACCAGGTATGGAGTCGTCACATGGTTAAAGACATTGAGATGGTGGAGAACATGCAGCGAAGGGCTACAAAGATGGTGCCAGAACTCAAAGGATTTAATTATGAGGAGAGACTAAGGAAGCTGAATATATCAATGATAGCATACAGAAGAGCACGGGGAGACTTAACAGAGACATACAAGATACTCACTGGAAAATATGATGGGGAATGTAGTCAAGGCATATTGAAACTTCGAGAAGAAAGCATCAGTAGGGGGAATTCACTGAAGCTTTTTAAGACAAGGTCACGGCTGGATATAAGGAAGTATGCTTTCCCGTGTTGGGTGATAAATAACTGGAATCAGTTGTCTGAGTGGGTGATCACAGCAACATCAGTCAACCAGTTTGAGGTCAGACTTAATAAATTCTGGTATCAAGCATAGATAATCTACCACACATTGAGTGGATGATGTAGATCTGGAGTCACAGGCATAAGCCTCTTCCAGGAAGTCATCCATGTAAAAAATGGAACCAAAAATTAATGGGTAAATTTTTAGAAGTGCACACACATGCAATGCAATAGAAAATGAAATATTCATTTTGTAAATTATGATATATCAATGTAGTATACATTTTTCTTGGCAGAAATCAATAACGGACCAGTTGCTAAAAGTGATACACTAATGAATGAAGAAATTGGAGTATGATAAATTTGTCATACCTAACCTATCCTGTATCTAGTAATGCAGTACCTGTAATTCTAGAGGTCATCAGGGTCATCGTTGTTGTCAGGGATGTTGACTGCTAGTTTTGGCACCCAATTGGACTGCAGGGTGTAGAGGAGTTTCACAGCCTGAAGCTCAGCTCTGTTGCACAGTTTAGAAATATTTAGTGTGGTGATGTTGCTTGGAGTGGGAGACCACACGGTGCACAATATCAATGCCATTTTTCAAACTGACACTGATGGTACTGGATAGACGTCATGGCGTCACAAACCTATCATCCCAGCTCTGTTCAGAAGTGTATTTGCTTTTAGCAATTTTTTTCTTTTTGTTATTGATTTCTTCCAAGAAAATCTTATATCACATTGATGTATTATGATGTACAAAATGAATATTTTATTTTCTGTTGCTATAATAATATAGCATACATGTACACTTCTAAAAAATACCAATTAAAATGAGTAATTTGCAGTAGAAATAAAAATCAGATTCTCATGACTAACCCAGTAACAATTTAATTTTCAACATCCATGATTGGTAGGGGGGGGGACCTCTGCAGGAAATTTACCGTAGTCAACAGTGCACACTTCAAAATCATAAAATGTCACTTAAGTACCACTCCAACCTGCAATATGGTGTTTGCACAGTGCTCAACCCAGAACCAGAAACCATTTGTATTTAACAACTCAAGTAACACGTGGCATAATACACAGGTAATTCTGTAAAACAGGTCCGCGCTGAATTCTGAGGTAAAATCATGTTTTCCTGATTTTTATGTAATTCAAATAACTGATCTCCCTGTACACCTACTAAACCCTTAAGTAGTTTAAAACCAATATCTTACCTTCATGCCAAGAATGTCGCGATAAAAATGGGCTGTTTTATTCCTATCCCCGATTTTGAATACGAAATGAAGGGCTCTGCGAGCTGTCATTTTGAAATTAAATATTTAAGCAGAATCACGCCTACTTTCTCGAGCCTCCAAACCTCACTGACAGCCGACAAGTTTGTTTACCCCAACAGAGACTGCCGAAGTTGCCGATTTCCGAAACAAGTAAACAAAAAGTATTGAACTATCTTGACATACAATACGGTTGATATAATTTCATCGTGGTTCCCTTATATCTAACCTACAGATGAAAATATCATGGTATCTTATTTAACCTTTCAACTTTCAGACTGTAAAGGTCGACTAAATTTCGCACCGTCTACCGCCAGGCGATTTAATTCAGTTGATACCTACTATTTCAACGTTTTGTCTACTACGGTCGACTCTGTCCTTCCCTGGTTATTGCTGGGCAATTTCATTCATTTGAAGAAACCTAGCCAGTATGAACAGTGAAATGAATGTTGCAATCTTATCATTGCGACTAATCACTACGCCTTAAGACACTGGGTAACATGACTTGCTACCATTTGAGTAAGCGAATGTTACTGTCATTCTTGTATTTTGGCAACAGAACATTGCAAGGTGCAGGTGCTTTGGGCACTTCACTCTTTTGTATTATTCGTATTTGGCAACTATCCGGTAAGGTGCAACACCATTTTCCACATTATAATTTCTGAATGGTGAGAAAATGGAAAAAGCCTATGAGAAATAATTTTTCATTCATTTTTATACATTTTTGTGAAGGGCACTTTTGGGGCACAGGGCAAAGGGGCAGGTGCTCGGGCACCCCCCCCCCCCCTTCTGCACGGGCCTGCCTGGCAACCAAGGAGATCCTGTCCTGTGTTGCAGACTACCTCACGGACAGGATGGCGAGAATGATTTTCCGGATACATATATCCCCATACCACAGGATGGAAATGTGATCCCGCAGGGGACGTTCTTGGTCCAATCCTCCTCGTGGAAAACCTGGCTTCCCTCAAACTCAAGGAAAATGCTTCGGCTCCTCTGCCATGCGGTCGATCTCGAACTGGTGGCCACTGAGGGTGGCAACTGCTTACTTCATATGGCTCAGCGGGAACCCCTCTTCCCAGGGCCGGTTTTAACCCTATTTGACCGATTTGATCAAGCTAGGCCTCGCGCAGAAGTGTTTCAGGTCTTAACTTTGTTAAAAATTTAAAACACCCATATTGTCTTTAAATGTTTAATGCATCAAGCATTTAATTTTTTTTCTTTATGAATGACATACTACATGAAAACGAAACACTAATTTCGAACTTTTGTAGAGTAGAGGCTCCGTTATAAATTTTCTTATTGGGCCCCGCAATTCCTATCACAAGTCCTGCTCTCCTAGGAATGCGAATGGCTTAGACTAGATCTCGACGAGTGAGACCAGAACAAAGGTGACATATTCCCCTGGGTCCCCCGACCTATCAATACTTGAGCATCTTGATCGACTCCAAGCTTTCCTTCGCTCCGGGGGTTAGGTACCTCCGTGAAGCTACGAAAACGAGATTAGTTTTCTTCATATCCATGACGATCGACGCGCCGCTTGGTTGCCGGACACAAGGTCCTTCGGACGTACTATATTCAATTAATAAGTTCGGTAGTTGTTGTTGTTGTTGTTGTCGTTCCCTAGACTGTCTGTCCGAGCAGTCCCGTCTCCCCAAGGAAGGCCACAGCCGAAACTGGGTTTTCCCACAAATCCTTCATAGAGTGTATGTTGTGTTGTTTGCGTGCATGATTGTGTATAATGCAGTCTTCCATTATGTGTTGTATGGTATGGGGTGAAGTGTTACATCCTGGGCAGCTGTTCACAACACGGTCGTCCAGCCTCTTCTGGTAGCTTAGAAGTGCTGGGTGGTGACCGCATCGCAGTCTGGCCAAGTGGACTCTGTCCTTACGTGGGAGAGAGGATTCAGAAGGGTGGATATCAGGGGGTCTGGCATGCAGCAGTGTGTTGTCTTTTAGTGTGTTAATGGAGCGGTGAGTGATATGATTATGAATATGTTTCCGGAGGCTGGTATTTGGTGGTTGTGGAGGAAGAGAAGAGAGTATCTGTGTGTAATAAAGGTCTATGGGTGTAGTTTTAATGTTTCTTGGTGTGTGTGGGTGTTCTGCTATGTAGTGTAGCGGGTGTGATGTGTTTGTGGTGGCTGCAGCAAGTGTTTGTGTGCCTCTCATGTCGAGGTGGTCCTTGACTTTGAGGACTTTTGTTTCATGGTGTAAATGGTCTGTAGGTGATGTATTTGTGCAGCCTGTAATTGTTCGGTAGTGGACTATGTCGCTGTGGTTTTCGTCCAGGGTCTCACATGGGAGGGGGGGGGGGTAGGGAGAGTGCACATGCCCTGGGGCGGCACATTTAGAGGGGGGGCGGCAATTCTTGTCTGGACATGCCGCCCATAAGGCTGACAAAATAATCATAATAAAAAAAGGTCAAGGGAGGTCTGAATATCTTACCGTAATATACGAATTTTACTTTAGAGTAAACAGACTATGAAATGTTTTCCCCGTATCTTTTCTGCAATAGGGACATTAAATAACATTTTTAAAACCTATTTAACTATTTCGCAAGCCAGTAGCTATAATAGGCAATAAAGGATAGTGGAGATGGGAAGTGGTGATGCGGGGAGGGGGTGGGGCGTCACTGAGAACTTTGCCCCGGGCAGCACTCAGGCATATAAGGCCTCTGCTATCGTCACCCTCAGCAAGCTCGAGGTCCTCAAAAACCAGGCTTTCCGCACTATTACTACGGTCATTTCATGGAATGATTGGTGAATATTAAACAGGAGGTGGTAGTTACCTCCTGTCGCCTACAGGCGGAGAGGCTTTCCTTCTGAGTGGAGAAGTTTTAATACATTTAAGATGAAATGTCCGAGAATTATGGTGAGGGCTTCAAGATTGGGTAGAGTGAGAAATTAGATGAGGAGGAGAGTGGGTGTAGAAAAGGGAGGTGGCAGATACGGCTAATGATAAATTATTGGGATGGTCTGGGTACATGAAAACATGGGTGAAGAAGGATTAGCAAAAAGAGTGTGGATGGTAAAGGGGGGATGGAGTGACATTCAGGGGACGACAAAGGATGAGATGGATGGATAGCGTGAAAGGGACATTGAAGAAGAAAGGAATATCTGTTGAGCAGTGAATGAAGAAGGTAGATATAGGTGGAGAATGGTTGTATATGGATAATATTTTGACGCAGCCCAAGGGAATTTCTCCCCGTCTTCTTTACTTCCCTGCATGAAGAGATGAGGAAGTGTCGCCGCGTAAATAAAACGACCCTGCTATAGATGTGCTGTGTTTTCTTACATTGCTTCATATCCAGGCAGTGGACAGCAGACAGGGATGGCATCCACGAGTAGGTAAGATGAGAGAAAACCAATAAAAGTGGAATAGGTTGGAGTGGGTTCGTGCCTTGGCTGGCTACCTCCTTTATATGGGGGGAAAGGCCCTTAATGTGTATGTATAAATACAAAGACCGGAAGCCAAGCCAAAGCTTCAACTGCTTACTCTTGATCACCAGCTATAACCAGCCGCCAGCCAGTCCAACATTCTGCCTGAGACCGGTGACCCTCCCCAATTCTCCCAGTGACCTCACCCAGTAATTCCCAGTATCTATATTTTTCGCCAGATCTTCCTCGACAACAGACCTTCAAGATAGACGTCGCTAATATAGCTCACCCAAAGAATCCTCTAAAAGAGGCGAAAAATATAGTTTTCGGTGAACGTACCAGCAGTTTTACTTGTAACTGTTACAGAGAATTTCAATAATGTTGGAATTCATCAGTTACTAATACTACATCTCCATTCCATGGTTTTGAAATCCTGAATGACTATGTGCAAGTTCTGAACAATGAGACTAACAACTATTATTAAAGTTGAAGAATTTATATTTTGAAATAGTCAAAGCTATTATCGCAGATGACTTCAACAATATACAAGTATCGAACCTAACCGATACGCAACAAGTGGACAGTGACTTAATAAACTAAGTCATCAAGAGGGACATAAGTTAAACACAATTTCTTATACATGTATGCTCGAGTTACGTATACACGAACTGTATACTTTACCCGTCCCCGCTGTCAGACTGAGAACTTGAACGTAGCCGATACGTGACAAATGTACAATGACTCAACCAACTCAGCCAAGAGGTAAGCACAATTTCTTATATATATATATATATGCTCGATTTACATACGTACGTAGTATATTTAAATTTCGTGTATACGTAACTCGAGCATACAAGTATAAGAAACTGTGCTTAACTTATATGTTTCTTGATGGCCAAATTGGTTAAGTCTCTGTCCACTTTTCATCTCTCACTGTCATACGTCTATCACTAACATCTTTTGCTCGTTGCGTTGTATTCAGTTTAAGGCCTCCTGCGTATATATGTGTCTGTGTAGGCCTATGTGTGTGTGTGTGTGAGTCGCCACCACGGTCTTGTATCACACGTTAGATGTGTAATACCGACAGTTATATATAAGTCTCCCGGATTAGAGCAGAAAGCTCATGTGTGGCCCGATGTACGGATAATTGTATGTGTGTGTGTGTGTGTTTACATAATTGTAGTATGCAGGAAAGGAACAATACTCGTGAAGGTCCGGTCTCTAACTCCCCAACACACGTATAGTTCTTTCTTAGTCTACATCCTTTAAGTCCAATTATCATACCTAGATTTGAACTCGTGTATATAGCCTTCTAAGCAATTCTAAATATGCTTCTATATGGAAAACCGGATTTCTTCACATCTTTTAAACATAGAGCCTTTTTCTGTCAATATATTGTGTGTTTGTATGTGTGTGTTTGTTTTCCAGCTGTATTTACTTATTTGTCGCAAGTGGAATTGGATTTATGCTTATAAGGTTCCACCTCTACTGTATATCTTCATTTATCAAATTTGCATTATATTGATTTATGTTGTCGGTCTGAATTATTTCTCCTTTTAATTTCTAGTACAAGTAACGCATCTATACGAAATTTTATGCTTCTTTACGTCTTCCAGGAAGACATTTTTTCTGTCCTCTTGATTTTCTATCTCAAACTCACAGACCCTCTCTTTCGAATTTCCACTCCTGTCTCCGTTTTATAGACATCTATTTTATCATTTCTTTCTCTTCACTGTTCTGATACGAATAATCTTATTTATCTAATCTCTTCTCAGTCTTATCTAGATCAGGGGCCATTTAAGCTGACGCCCTTTGTTCTCTTCATTGTGTGTGTGAGAGATATCCACCACGTGTTCGACTTGTGTTCGGTTCGTGATCGACATCTATCACCCTCCCAGATTAGAGCTAAGAGCTTATCTATGGGTAATGTGACCGTATACACACACACACGCGTGCGCGCGCACACACACATAGGTAAAGCTAAGTGTTCTCAGTGCAGCTATGCGTTATTACTATTGTTATTACTATTATTACTATTATTATTATTATTATTATTATTATTATTATTATTATTATTATTATTATTATTATTATTATTATTATTATTATTATTATTATTATTATTATTATTATTATTATTATTATTATTATTATTATTATTATTATTATTATTATTATTATTATTATTATTATTATCATTATTATTATTATTATTATTATTATTATTATTATCATTATTATTATTATCATCATCATTATCATTATTGTTATTACTATTATTATTATTATTTATTATTATTATCATTATAATTATAATTATTATAATTATTATTATTATTGTTATTATTATCATTATTATTATTATTATTATTATTATTATTATTATTATTATTATTATTATCATTATTATCATTATTATCATCATTATTATTACTATTATTATCATCATTATTATTATTATTATTATTACTATTATCATTATTATTATTATTGTTGTTATTATCATTATTATTGTTATTGTTGTTATTATCATTATTATTATTATTATTATTATTATTATTATTATTATTACTATTATTAATATTACTATTATTACTATTATTATCATTATCATTGTTATTGTTATTGTTGTTATTATTATCACTATTATTATTATTATCATTTTTTATTATTATTATTATTGTTATTATTATTATTATTATTATTATTATTATTATTATTGTTATTATTATTACTATTATTATTATTTCTATTATTATTATTATTATTGTTATTATTATTATTTCTATTATTATTATTATTATTGTTATTATTCTTATTATCATTATTATTATTATTATTATTATTATTATTATTATTATTATCATTATTATTATTATGAGTATGACCGATTATTTTGAAAGTAATAAAAATATGTTTCCGTATGGTCACCGAATCTCATTAAAGACATTGACAGACTGGAAAAAGTACAACGGCGAGCCACAAAACTGATTCCAATATCAAAAATAAATCATACGAAAATCGACTAAAACACATGAATCTGTTTTCCCTAAAAAAGCGTAGACTCAGAGGTGACTTGATACAGGTCTTTAAGATTTTAAAGGGAATTGACAACATCAAAAGTGACAACATTTTCACATTGAATGAGAATCAGACAAGAAACAATGGTCTCAAACTGTCCGGAAATAGATTCAATTTGGAAGTAGGTAGAAACAACTTTGCCAACCGTGTAGTTAATGAATGGAATAAACTTCCTGCACAGGTAGTGCAATGTAGTTCAGTTCCAAGCTTTAAGAATCATTTAGATAAATACCTAAAATGCTGTAATGATTATAATTTATCTTATATTATTTGTTTTTGTTTTGTTATCATTGTTCTGTCTGATTTTAATTTATTATTAGTTACATGTCAATTTATTATTATTTACTATTTACCTGTTTGTTTATTATTTAACTATACCTATGCATTTATTTATGTATTTTATTTGTTATTTACATTATTATAGTTTTTATCTATCATTTGATTATTAATATGATTTTTTTTCGCATCCGGCCTAGATATGGATCAAAAGGTCTCCTGTCGGCATGCTCCGCCTTTGTAATCCTTTGTAAAGAAATTAAGAGAGGAAGAGGAGGCAAATCAAGTAGAGAAGAAAAGGTAAAAGGTGCAGATGGAGAGATGATATGGAAGAGAAGGCAGTAAGGGGAAGATGGGCAGAATATTTTAGGGAGTTGCTAAATGTGAAGGAGGATAGGGAGGGAAAGGTAGTTGCAGTGGGAAGTGATAAGAAAATGACCGTGATGAGTGAGGAAAATGGAGGAGAAATAAGGAAGGATGAAGTGAAGGCAGTTGTTAAGATGATGAGAGCAGGTAAGGCACCT
Organism: Oratosquilla oratoria; assembly: GCF_046742065.1. NCBI lineage: Eukaryota > Metazoa > Arthropoda > Malacostraca > Stomatopoda > Squillidae > Oratosquilla > Oratosquilla oratoria. Next base: position 41,765,113 of record NC_134806.1, read on the forward strand.
GGTCTAGATGGATATCATGCAGAATGTCAGAAAAAAGGAGGTACAGTGATGGTGGACTGGCTGGTGAGGTTATTTAATGTTTGCTGGAGAGAGGGTAGAGTGCCGGAGAACTGGAGTGCCTGTATAGTTCCACTTTACAAGGGAAAAGGGGACAAGTGTGAGTGTAGTAGTTTCAAGAGGAATTAGCTTGTTAAGTGTAGTTGGGAAGGCTTATGGGAGGATCTTGATTGAGAGGATTAGAAGAGGAACAGAGGAAGTAATTGGTGAGGAACAGTGTGGTTTTAGGACAGGTAGAGGTTGCGTAGATCAGATCTTTGTGGTAAGACAGATATGTGAGAAAGCCATTGGAAAAGGTAATGATGTGTTTTGGGGTTTTATGGATTTGGAAACGGCTTATGACAGGGTAGACAGGAAGACATTGTGGGAGGTATTGCAGATATACGGGAGAGGAGGAAAGCTTTTAGAAGCTGTCAAGATTTTTTACGAGAGTAGTAGAGCGTGTGTCAGGATTAGAAATGGAGAGAGTGAGTGGTTTGAGGTAAAGGTGGGACTTCGTCAGGGATGTGTTATGTCACCCTGGCTGTTCAATTTATACATGAATGGGGTGGTGCGAGAGGTAAATGCAAAGGTAGTGGATCAGGGATTGGAGATGGTTAAAGAAAATGGAGAAAAGTGGGAGGTAAGTCAGCTGTTGTTTGCTGACGACACTGCGCTTGCGGCAGGATCAGAGGAGGGATTCAGGAAGTTAGTGACAGAGTTTAGTAAAAGTGTGCAAAAGAAGGAAGTTGAAGATAAATGTGGGTAAAAGTAAGGTGATGAGATGTACCATGGGTGAAAGTGGCAGCAGACTGGAAGTGAGTATTAAGGGAGAGAGACTGGAGGAAGTGCATAGTTTTAGATACTTGGGTGCGAATGTGGTGGGAATGATAGGAGTGGAGGTGGAGGTAGAATGTAGATTGAGAGAAGTGAGTAAATGTCATGGGGGACTCAAAGTGTAATGAGAAATAGACATTTAGGAATGGAGACTAAGATGAGATTGTATGAAGGAATGACTGTGCCGACAGCACTGTATGGGGCAGAAACATGGAACATAAGAGAGGAAGAAAGGAGTTTGAATGTGTTTGAGATGAGGTGGCTGAAAAGTATGGTAGGGGTTACTAGGCTGGGTAGAGTGAGAAATGAGGAGGTGAGGAGGAGAACAGGGGTGGAAAAGGAGCTGGGAGATAGGGTTGATGAAAGAATATTAGGATGGTTTGGACACATGGAAAGAATGAGTGAAGAAAGACTATTAAAAGAAGTGTGGATGGCAGAGGTGGAAGGAGTAAATATGAAGGGTCGATCTAGGATTAGATGGATGGATGGGGTGAAAGGGGCTTTAGGGAAGAGGGGAATGTCTGTTGAAGAAGGACGGGAGAGGACAGAAGACAGGGGTGAATGGAGAATGGTTGTATATGGATGATGTGATCCATGAAATTGAATGGGTGGGGGTGTTGGGTGAGGGAGTATGTGTGAGAAAAAATTGACGCAGCCCGAAGGGATTTCTCCCCGTCTTCTCCTTTTGTGCATGAGGGGAAGGAGAGGGGGGGTCGCCGATTTAATGAAGCGGCCTTGCTGTGGATGTGCTGTGTCTTGCGACACTGCTTCTGACCCAGGGCAGTGGACAAGATGCAGGGATGACCTGTCATCCAGGAGGTGCCAAGATAAGAGGGTGGAGGGGAGTGGAGTGTGATAACGATGGAATGGGTGGGAATGATTTTTATGCCTTTGTTTTTTGGCTACCTTCCTTATAAGGCGGAAAAAAGCCTTTGGTATATGTATCCATGTATGTATTATTATTATTATCATTATTATTATTATTATTATGATTATTATTATTATTATTATTATTATTATTATTATTATTATTATTGTTGTTGTTGTTATTATTACTTTTATCATCATTATCATTATTATTATTTAAAGTATATACAGGCAGTAAGTCTTCTAATACACAATTCTGTTGAAGGTGATGCTGTTTTCTGCATTAATAATTTTTTGGAGCTACTTTCTAAAGATCTCCCTAATCGCCGTGTAGCAGGATCTAAACTCTGTAGAACTCGTACATAGGTGGACATAGTCTCCGATCCGGATTTCGGCTCAACTGAGCCTTCTTCAGGGAGTGTGTCAAGTGTCAACAAAGTGCGATATTTGACCACACGAAATTATTAGACTAGGGGAGATCACATAATAGTATGAAAAATGTGCATAAATTATCTCCTCATGCTTCTGGCCTACCCTGTGTTCTCATACTGGGTAGCGCTAATAAATCAAGTGCCTGTATGTTCAAATTGGAGTTTTTTATCCTTGATATAAAGGACCTCGATTATCTTTAACTTTCTCGGGTCCATGCAGGTTTCCAAGATGTTCGTGTTCTGTTCTAATTCTTCTCGTGTAATATGGTATCCGTGCGATGCCAAAGCATGATGATTAGGGGCTCCTGTGTATTTGTGTCCAACCAGTCTGGATTCCAGCTCCATAGTCGTCATGACTATGTACGAGGAAGGAAGGGCTTCGCAGTTCCCTTTTGTGCATTTATATTCATATATGACATGAGATTTTTTCAGCTCATTCCTCTCTTGGCGGGTGTTGTTTTGGAGAAGCAGATTGGAGGTTTTCTTACTTTTATAAAAGATAAGTTTGATTGAAGTGATGTCATTCATATGCTTAATGTTTCTTTTGACGATGTCTTTGATGGCCTTTTCATCTTTGTAAGTTGTAGAAAAGTGTGACTTGTACATACATACATATACCAAGGCTTTTTCCCCCTTACAAGGGAGGTAGCCAAAAAGGAAAAGGCATAAAATCATTCCCACCCATTCCATCCCTGAACACTCCACACCCCTCCACCCTCCCTCTTATCTCAGTGTGACTTGTAAAAAAGTTTTATTTCTTCTTGGTTTGGTGTATTGTTGGAGTCGGTGTACCATTTGTTTAAGATATTTTCGGTACCCTTATTAATTTCTTTGTTGCTGAAGCCGTTATTTAATAGTACCTGGGTAGTGCGTTCGAGTTCTTGGTGGACTTTTGACCAGGTATCATAGTGCGTAAGTGCTCGGCGGACGTAAGCTCATTATGCAGCTCGAGAGCGGTAATATTATGGGCATAGGCAACAAGAGACGATTTTCTTTATTTTGGATGACAGAATTCAGATCATGCTGTTCACTTGGTTGAATGTCCATATGCATTATTTTATTTGTGTTGCCTATTTGCATTTGTTTAGGATTTCTTCAATTAATAATACATCATATAGTTATTTTATTTGGCACTGCATCAATATACATGAAGTGCAGATAATGCAAAGACCACATGCAAATAATGAAAAAATACATAAATATAATGAAAAGAACACAATTATAAAATAAAATATTTTGGACAATGTTCAATTTTTTTTCCTTGTACCATGAATTTCATATTGTGTAAAATTGTTGAACGCTAATGCATGCTTTGGTTATCAAATGGTTAATTATGAGGCCAGTTTCATTCTCTAAATCACAACCATGCACAGTAACGTGCACAGACATTGCAAGGGGCAGGTGCTTTGGACAGGAAATTGGGTACTTCACTCTTTTGTATCATTTGTATTTAGCAACTATCCGTAAGGGTGCAACATTATTTTCCACATTATAATTTCTGAATGGTAAGAGAATGGAAAAAGCCTGTGAGAATTTTTTTTTCCATTCATTTCTATATATTTTTGTGAAGGGCACCTTTGGGGCACAGGGCAAAGGGGCAGGTGCTCGGGCACCCCCAGCATCTCCCCCCCCCCTCTGCACGGGCCTGACCATGCACATTTATTTACCCAAAGTAAAGGGCTCTGGTTGGAGATTTCCTCCCAGACCTTTTCCTGACTTCTCGTAAGACAAACATACAGAGTAGGATCCCTAGTCCAACCGTTTAATATAAATAAACGGTTTAACCGAAGGACCGGGCCGGGGGAGGTTGGTCTTAAATTAAATTAGATCGTCTGGTGCCATACATAATTAAATTTCTACAGTGGTCAAGAGGTTTATTAAGACAAACTTGAAAGCCTCAGCACAGTGACGCCTCACCAACTGAGTACAACCGTCTCTAGCCAGGATAAAGCACGTCATGTACATGCCGAAGACGATTCGGTGCCGGTTTAGTATGTGGCCTACGAATTTTTTTCTCTGGTATAGTATGTGGCCTACCTTTTCAATGCACCGAGGAACGCACCCAGCTCTGCAGGCTAGGTTAGGTTAGGTTAGGTTAGGTTAGGTTAGGTTAGGTTAGGTTAGGTTAGGTTATATTAGGTTAGGTTAGGTTAGGTTAGGTTAGGCTAGATTAGGTTAGTGTTAGGTTAGGCTAGGTTAGGTTAGGTTAGGATAGGTTAGCTTAGGTTAGGCCAGGTTAGGTTAGGTTAGGTTTAAGTGAAAACATTTTTAAAGTATTGTTTGTTTAAAAATTTTCCTGAAGTAGGACACATTCAAATAGGGTAGGCCACATACTAAACCAGTTTAAAAAATGTAGGCCACATACTAAACCGGCACCAACGATTCTCCTACGTAATCCGGTGTCTGGCTAGATTCTATTCTAGTTAGTATAGGAAGACTGTACTTGGGTAAGAGTGACCCTCCACATTTTAGAGGTCAGTGTCAGTATGATACCCAATGATAGGATTGTTTCCGAATATAGGACCCTTTCCCTACATAAGCACCACTTCATTCTGTTTCACATGATTTTCGCTGTGATGATTAAGCTTCTAAATACCGCAGGAAAAACATGACGTCTCCCAAGAACAACTTTTACCGATCTCCCAGTGGTGGGGGAGAAGAATGCCGCCACCGCATTTCCCTAGAGTGTCGTTCGAAACAATTGAATAAGTGAGGCAATTTGGGGACCCCCTCCCATTCACATACACTCACACACACTATATTTCGCTCCCTCGGAAAGTCAGTCAAAGCTTCGTGATACTCTCATAGTATGGGTCCACTGTGGGACATCATGTTACCCGAGACCGAATACAGCACAAACAATCGTCTTGTTTACAGTGATCAGCTGTGATGAACTTAAAAACACTGGGAGCATGGATTGCGTAATGTTCTGAGGTCTTATCATCTGGGCAGAATCGGGTTTGTGTAACATTGTACAATTCCATTATTTCATAGAAGGTATTGTCTCAGATTAACTGGAAGAGACAGGCATGAACTTATGTATGATGTACAAGAGGAGAAAAAGGTGTTATCATTCAACATACTGTATGAGACCAAATAAATAAATATAGCAGATTTGGTGCATAATTCTTCATTTTGCTTTGTGTTGTTGTAATTAAAATACCAATATACGTAACTTTGGGATATATTTACTGTAGTTGCAGTCAAGTAACTGCACTTCAAACAAGATTAATCTGTTCTGAATAAAGTGCAATAATATTATTATATCTGGGTAATTGATATCTAAATCATATATTCAAATATTGATATTATTTTTTGATAAAATTTGAGTGTCTATGCTTCTTGTTTGATATTTCTTTCTATATATACCATATTTAGACCAGTTAAACAATTCACATCTTCATAAATTGTCACAGAATATAAATATTCATTTCATTTTTAGAAAATTGTGAAATCTGTTTGTGCACAACAAAAATGATAAAATTGGTGAAACTGTAAAAGATAACTTTCCTCTTATCTAGCTGGCTTTGCCCCCTGACCAGGTAATACACTACTTTGTTCATTAGAGATTGATGTATCACTTTTAGCAACTATTTCTGTTAAAAAAAAATGCATATGTCAATGTATCATAATTTATAAAATTAATATGTAATTTTCTAATGCAATATTGCATAGATCTGCACTTCTAAAAAAGTACCAAGTTAAGTTAAAGTTACCAGGTTTCAGTTCTGATATTAGTCTCAAAGACTCTCCTCAGAATGTCAGCTGGGGCAATCCTCAAACTCCCCACTGTGGTGCCCAGCCACATCAGTAACCTCCCCAGTAAACAGCTTAAGCTCATGGGCCCGGGTGAGGCTCAATTTGCTGACCCTGTGATTACGAAGCCAGTGCACTACCACTGTACTAGCCAGGAGGTTAACAATACACCTCACATTAACCCCTTCCATACGGGGCCGCACACGTAGGCGTCATGGGGAGCGAGTGTATTCGCGAGGCTGCCATATCGGCGTCTTGATTATATTTATTGTAGTCGCCCCTCCATAATGACATTCTTTCTAATTCTTTTGTAATCGCATTTTCTATGGTTATCAAAATTCACGGGTGAAGAGAGAACGATCGATATAAGCGGTGACTATATTTTATGATGCGAGTATTATTACGACACGTCGTACGGCTGGCATTGGTTGCTGCCACCGAGATCTAAGTCCATGACGCCTACGTGTGCGGCACCGTATGGAAGGGGTTAATTTGAATCTGGTCTGGGTAGCCCTGCTTAGGGTAATGTGATTTTTGTTTATCAGTTATTTATGCAGAATTGCTCTCTTTGCTTATTTCATATATTCAAAACTTCCAGATTGTTGAGGTAGAGGGTTAGGGAGTTCAATACAATTACAATGCTTATAAAAATTGCTAGATATATTTGAAAAAAGAGACTCAGGGGGGGGTTTTATGAGTGTATGTTATTTCTTGTTTACCTTATACTGGAGGATTGAATGCATGGTAATATGTAGTTGTTACTTCATTATTTTTTTTCCCCCTTTGGACCAGAGCTACATATCATTCATTATGTAGAGTTAAAATCTCTACTTTTGAAGGAATGATGATACTTTTGTACTACTGCTGTCTCTTCTTTACACTGTCCTCTTGAACATGTTCTTTACTACTTTTATGAATCTAATTCATCCTGATCCCTTTGTGGTGGTTGTATTTACCTAGTTGTATTTTACGGGAAGGGGAGCTATGCTCGTGGTGTCCCGTCTTCATATCTCATTTTATCTAGACTGTGGGGGTAGAAGAATGCTACCATTATGATCTCTAGTATTTACTTAGTTGTAGTATATGGAGTTGGAGCCATGCTCATGGGGCCCCATATCTTTGCCTCCACTCATTAAATTTTGCCTAAAATTCACTTATGGTGTTAGCTTGAACTGTATTTTTATCCAACTTGTCTATACTTCTCTGTGGAAATAGATCCTCTGTAATATCTAACAACTTTTCAGTTTGTTACTATATCTTGAACTTTCATCTTGTATCAGCAAATCCTTTCTGTTTATTTTTCTTATACTTTTCTCTGATCTGAATATTATTATGTTGCCTCTCTCTCTTCACTTTTTCAGTGTAGGAAGTCCTAGTGTATCTATGTCTGTGATTGGTGTAGTGTTTTGTGTCTCAAATTGTTGTTCTTTTTCTTAGGTCAAAGTTTCCCAGTTTGCTCTCTTGTAACTGATGTGTGTGTGTCAGTGGCCAACTGGGTTTTATTGTATTTTGGTTGTGATGATGATTAGAAGGTGGTTGAATTCAAGGGGTGTGACTACTTTCCATGAAGTTGTTGGGGTTAGACAAGGAGAACAGAAGATGATGTCAGGAGAGGAGGGGGTGTAGATATTTTGTGGATTATATATGCTTTAAGTTATATTTTAAATAAACGACATTATAAACACTATATTAGTATAAATTCTGTATTTTACCTTTTATAACTAATAATCTCTTCATGCATAAGGATAAAATAATGTTAGAACCTGAAGTGTGTATACTTTGAGCAGCTTCTGTGCCAATCCAGCTGCTTATATATTACTCCACCCCTTGCCAAAGCACCTCCCACACCTAAATATTGTCAGCAACAAGTCTGAAATGCTGAAAAAAATTGATATGAAAGTTGAAGCTACATGAATACTCCTCTTGATTCTGATATATGTCTATGGGATCTTTATATTTCTGCAAATAGTGATTATGTGGTTTGCATTTACAGAAGATGTAGTTGTGTGATATGAGTTAAGTATTCAGTTGTACATTATTTACAGGCTGTGCAGTGGGGTTTCTGAGAATGAGGTTGTGACACTTGGATAATCTCGATCAGAGCAGCTTGAATATATGAAGGAGGTAATATGATTTGTTGTTCCGACTTGATAAGTAGTAGCTATATTGAGCATTAGAATCCCACACCATTCTTTTGAAGCATAAATGAATAATTAAAGAGTATTGGTAGTTTTGAATATGAGGTGACACAGTGAATCTCAATCAGAGCAAAATGAACATATGAAAGTAATTTGTTAAACTAGATAGGTAATGACTATGTTGAACATTAGAACCCTACACCTTATTAGGTCTAAGTAAAAAAAATTGACAGCAAGTGTCTGTGTTTGGAGGTTATATTTATATAGATAATTTTGTACATTAGATCTGTTTTCAAGTACTTCAGTGATTCTAAAGCACCAGAATTTATATTTTACTTTGGTGTTGCTCAAATACAGTAGGGACCAATGACAGGTAACTGCATGTTGTGGTCTTGTGGAATGGACAGCAAAGCTGTTGTAGCCCCAAGGGGCTGACTTGGCCCAAGATATCTGTCTCTCTCTCTATCAACTTCAGCTATATTTCTTACATTTTTTCACTCATTGAGAGGTGACAGCTGGTGACTGTTTTCCTCTCCCTACAACTTTCAGCCATTGGCACAGAAAGTGTCTTATACTACAATTAGGTAAATAACACACACACACACAATAGGAAGAAATGAAAAGTGGTGTCCCGCAAGGTTCGGTATTGGCTTCAATCATGTTTGCCATATATATAAATGACATGGATGAAGGTGTGGAATGTTATATGAACTTCTTCACAGATGATGCAAAAATACTAAAGAAAGTAAGTACAGAGGAAGATTGTGAATTACTACAGAAAGACCTAGATAAAATCTGGAAATGTTTCTGCCCTATACAGGGCTGTCAGTACACTCACTCCTTCATACAATCTCCTCTTAGTATCCATTCTCAGATATCTATTTCTCATTACACTTTTTAATCCCCCAAGGCATTTACTTGCTTCTCTCAATCTACATTCTACCTCCACCTCCACTCCTTCCATTCCCACCACATTTGCACCCAAGTATCTAAAGCTATCCATTTCCTCCAGTCTCTCTCCCTTAATACTTGCTTCCAATTTGCTGTCATATTCTCCTCTTGTACATTTTATCATCTTACTTTTACCCACATTTATCATTAATGTCCTTCTTCTGCACACCTTCCCAAACTCTGTCACTAACTTCATTAATCCCTCCTCTGATCCTGCTACAAGCACAATGTTGTCAGCAAACAATAACTGACTTATCTCCCACTTTTCTCTATTTTCTTTAAATATCTCCAATCCCCAGCCCCGTACCTTTGTACCTCTCACACCACCCCATCCATGTATAAATTGAACAGCCAAGGCAACATAACATATCCCTGGCAAAGTCCCACCTTTACCTCAAACCACTCATTCTCTCCATTTCTAATTCTAACACAGGCTGTACTACTTGTGTAAAAACTCTTTACCGCTCTTAACAGCTTTCCATCTATCCCATATATCTACAATACCTCCTACAGTGCCTTCTTGTCTACCCTGTCATAAGCCTTTTCCAAATCCATAAAAGCCCCCAAAAAATCCTTACCTTTTCCTAAAGCTTTCTCACATATCTGCCTTACCACAAAAATCTGATCCATGCAACCCCTACCTATTCTAAACCCACACTGTTCCTCACCAATTACTCCCTCTGTTCCTCTCCTAATCCTCTCATTCAAAAACCCTCCCATAAGCCTTCCCAACTACACTCAATAAACGGATCCCTCTGAAGCTACTACACTCACAGTTGTCCCCTTTTCCTTTGTAAAACAGAACTATACATGCACTCCTCCAGTCCTAGCACTCTACCCTCTTTTAGATAAACATTAAACAACCTCAACAGCCAGTCCACCATCAAACAAAAGAAGCTTACAAACAAACTAGAAATGACTATATAAGAATTTGAAGAGAAGAAGAGTGTAATTTTGAAAGAGATGCTGTAGATAAATGCAGAGATGAACTAAATCTGTTTTAGAGGTTTGTAAATAGTAAATTGAGACAAAGGAAAGTAATTACCAAACTAGTAGTGGGTGGTGAGGTCTTTGAAGAGTTCTCACCTCAGGCAGAAATAATGAATGAAAGTTCCCAATCTGTCTTCACATATTTGTCTCCTTTTCCCTTGTATAGTTAAACTATACTGTACTTTACTTCACTGGAACACTTTCCTCCCTTAGGCAAACTTTAAACAGTCTCACTAGCCATTCCACTGTAACTACAGGACTGTAAACCCTTGCTATACTGAACCTTGTTACACCAAATTTTGGTTATATTGACCCTGGTGAGACCTACCAACTGTTCATCTGATATAATGAACAAGGTCAGTATATGTGGTGTAAGGTTTGGTATGGATGACTGGTGTATGGAAAATTAAAATTTATATGTATGTACACTGTAATTTTGGCTGTAATGACCAAACTTTTCCCCCGATTAGTTTGATATATTGAGGGTTTACTGTACTTCCCTTATCATACACTTCAGGTAATTACTAGCTTTCATTACTTTTAATGGTCTTTATATAATCACTTTTCCTATAGCCCTATAATTTTCTTCTCCCATTACAGTCAATTTCATAGTATCTCCCATCCCATATTTGAACCTACACTATCCTCCTTTGTATTCAACAACTCCTTGAAATAATCTACTCATCTTCTTGCTGTCTTCACTTCTTTTAATATCTGTTTATATGCACCTTTTACCTTCTCTCTATCAAAAGAACCTCCATATGAAGATGGAGCCTTAATTAGTATATTTAGCTTTTTACAACTTTATCAAATATTTAGTCATGACACTCAAATCTTTGTGAATAAATAGAAGGAATCAAGGGGAACGGGGGAAGGTCACTGGAATGTAGGGATGGCTAAGGAGGATGGGGGAGAAATTGTACATGTGCAGGAGAACATTTGTTCACCACTGATGGACAAATGTGTAGATGGAAGAATTAAGATGAGGGGGACATTTGTTTACTGTTAATGGACAAAATCATGATAGAAAGTAAGGCTAGGAGGGCAACTAGGGATAGCTTTTCAAGATTTTGTTTACAATTAGAAGCAAAGGAATCAGTTGGGGTGAAATGTTAGACATGCCTCAATTTTGATTGTGTCAGATCCTTCTCCAGATTTTTTCAGGCTTGTGTATCAGTAATTCTACCTTTTCCCAGTCCATCAGTTGGTTGCTACTGTTCCTGTATATAACACAAGGGCTGGTGGTGATATCATGTTGGACATCATAACAATGATCTTGGATCAGGGTTTTCAACTTAGGTGCTGTTTTCCCAATTTAAGACTTGTTACACCCCAAACACAGAATCCGATAGACACTGGCTTTGCTATCAGATTTCCTGCCAGTGTTTAATCTCATTCTCATTATGTCTCTTATTGTTCTACTAGACTGGTACTCTTTCTGAATTGTTGGATTTCAGTGTTCGGGCAAGGTTGGTAATGATGTCATGAAAATGAGAATAAGCATCAGTGGGAAGCCTGATAAAGCCAGTGTCGATTGGATTCTGTGCTTGGGGTGTAACATAACCCATTAATGCACTCTTGACTACTCCCCCACCCATCACCCTGGTCCATGTATACTTATTATTGTCCCACAGTGTTGGGTATCATCAGTTTCTTTTCATTACACTTCTCTTACACTATCTGTTACAGCTCCTTTCTGCCACTTCAAGCTTAATATCCCTCCAATGCCACTACATTCACATTTCCTCCAAAACTCACTACACACTTATTTAAATTCATCCCAAATGCTTCCCTCTCCTCATTTGAGCCTTATGCACTTTTGCTTACTACGTGGGCCCTATACATTATTTATACTTTTGTTTTCTTTCCTTTACTTTGTGAGGCTTATCGGCTTGCAAACATAGTACTCGTTTTCAGATTTACAATTCAGTCTGTAAGTAATAGTTGTCTTTTCCTATATTTGTATGAATACATCTAATTTTTTATAAGAGAAGAGCTTAATATTTTCAACCTTTTCTCATTGCAGATGCATTGCCCTGTTACAATAGGGCGCTTACAGGTGCTGAGACGCATCTTGGCAAAACAGCCGCAGATCTGTTTTAACAATGCATCTTATACATATATTCCCTTTAGATTAAGTTCAGGTAAGTATCTCAGTGATTATTTCCCCATATCCCATATTGGGGTATTGACTGCATGTTTTGTGCAGAAGTAATTGCATAGTAGCATGCTTTAGAAACTATTTTGGGGTGCCCCATGGACTAGAGCCATACATCATTTGTCTATGTTAAAGTAAAATCTCTATTCCTAGTGGAATGATACTACTTTTTGTACAGTGGCTGTCCCTCCTATAGGATGTTCCATTGAAATTCTCCTTTACCATTTATTTGGGTATAACATTTCTTTTCCCCTGTGCCCTCTGTGGTAGGGGGAGGAAGGAATTTTGCCACCATGATACCCAAGTGAGTCGCAGAAGGTATCAAAGTGGGACAGTGTGATGGGACTAAGGATCCTGCTTTCTGTATGTTCAGTCTATGAGAGGTCAGGGTATAAGAGGGTGTAGGAAGAGAACTCCTGCCAGAACTCTAAAATTTGGGTCATTAACTGTGTGTGGTTATGGCACAGATGAGAGTAAAAGGGAAGAGATAGGTAGTATGTTTGTGAGAAGAAAGATGGATGTGTTAGTGTTAAGTGAAACTAACTTGAAAGGGAGGGGTGAATTTGAGTTTGGGAGAGTGGATGGGAGGGTGTTGGAAGTGATGAGGGGATGAAGGAAAGGAGTAGATCTGCTGGTAAGTGATGAGATAGGAAAATGCATGATGGAGTGGTAGGAAGTATGTTTAAGGTTGATATGGATGAAGGTGAAACGGAGATGGGATTTTTTTTTTCAAAGCACATATAGCATGGTAATGAGAAGAGTGAATAAAAAAAAAGGGAGGTGTTTTGGATAGAGTTAAATGAGTGTTTATAGAGTTTTAGAAGGAACATCATTGTTAATGTTGGGGGATCTCAATGCTAGAGTAGGGGATGAGCCAACAAATGGAGTAATTGGAAATTTTGGAATGCCAGGTAAAAATTATAATGGAGAACTGATGTTGAAGATGTGACTAGAAAGGGAGTTGATGATAGCAAACAGTGCTTAAGAAGAAAATGGTGGTGGATGGAAAGGTGGTTGATAAAGTATTGATGGACTATGTAGTGGTATCCAGAGGAAGGATAGGAAGATTTCTAGATGTCCATGTTCCTAGGGGTGACAGTAGGGTAGTGTCAGAGCATTTTTTGGTAGGAGGGAAATTGAAAGTGGAGGATAAGTGGAGGAAGAGGAAAAGGGTGGGAGGTAGAGGTGCTTAGAGAAGCTGTGAGAAATGTGGGAGATGATTAGGGATAGAGGTAGGAATAGAAAAGGAATGGGGGAGTTTCAAGGAGGAAGTGACAAGTGTGCAAAGGTGGTATGTGGAATGAAAAGGATGGGAGGGAATAGAAAGAAGTGGAGGGAATAGAAGGAAGTGGTGGGATAATGAGGTGAATATGGTAGTAGAAAAGAAGTAATCATATGTGGGTTGGTTGTAAAGTGGGACTTGGGAAATGTACTGGAGGTACAAGAAAAAGAGAGGAGAATCAAAATCTCAGATAAGGGAACCGAAAAGTAGAGATGATACAAAATAAGGTAGGAGCATGACAGAAAATTTAATAAGAGTAAAAAGATGTTTTGGAAAGAAATAAAGATAATGAGGGTGAGTGAGTCAGGTGGAGAAGAAAAGGTAAAAGGTGCATATGGACAGATGTTAATGGAAGAGAATGTGGTAAAGGGAAGATGGGTAGGGTATTTTAGAGAGTTGATGAATGTGGAGGAGGTTGGGAAGGGATTGTGGCAATGAGGAGCCCAAAGAAAATTACTGGGATGAAAGAGGAAAATGAAAGAGATATAGGAAAAGATGAGGTTGGATGGGTGTCATGCGGAGTGCTGAAAAAAGGAAGTACAGTCCTAGTGGATTGGCTTCTATAGTTTAACTCCTTCCATATGATGATGCTGATGTTGGCATCATGAGGCATGAGTGTATCTGTGAGGATGCTGGTGTCAGCATCTTGATTCTATTTTACAGTTGTAGTTGAGTGACCTCCATAATCTTTGAACAGGCTTGATCACGTTTTCTGTAGTTATTAACATTCATGGTGAAAGAGAACAAATAATACACCCGTAACTTAATATTTTATAACATGGGTATTGCGATACATCATTGAATTATCATACATCAGGCAGCTGATGGTGCACATGAGAATTTGACTTATATCTAAGAGGTTAATGTGTGTCTAAGGGGGGGAGAGGGTGCCAAAAGACTTGAGGAGTATTTTTGTCGTTTCAGTTCACAAAGGAAAAGGGGACAATGTTAATGTAGTAGTTTTAGATGGATCAGTCTGTTGAGCATAACTGGAGAGGCATATGGGAAGTTTTTAATTGAGAGGAGTAGGAGAGGAACAGAGATGGATGGATGGAGTGAAAGGGATTTTGAGGAAGAGGGGAATGTCTGTTGAGCAGGGAAGGGAAAAGGCAGGGGATGGGTGTGAGTAAGAATGGTTGGGTAGGGATGATATTTTGGTGCAGCCTGAAGGGATTTCTACCTGTGTTCTCTAGTTTTTGCATAAGGGGACAAGGAGTGGATATGCTGTGTCTCACTGTATTGTTTCAGATATGGGCAGTGGGCAAGAGATAGAGATGATCCTTTATCATCCATGATTAACTAAGATGAGAAGGAAACAATGAGTGGTGGATGTGAGTGGGTGCATGCCTTAGCTGGCTACCTCCCTTATAGGGGAGAAGGGGCCCTTGGTATATAGGTTGATAGATAGTGATATTGAATGCATGGTAGCATACAGTCAATAATTTGGGGAGTGTTTTGGGGGTGTTCCTACAGACCAGAGGCACACATCATTCATTGACCCTGATCTCTCTTGCATTGGAGCTTCCAGGAAACTGGCAACAGCCTCTGGGCAGGACCTTAAGTCATTTAGTAAAGAGATATTGTATTTGCTGTCTAGGGATTGTTAGTGTAGAGCATTGTAGTGTGAGGTGTTCTATGTCTTTTGTGTGGTGATTGTAATTGGGATAGATTGAATTTGTGGCTAGGCCTATTTTGTGTTGGTACTGTCTTATTGCTGGATGATGTTCTGAGTGCAGGTGTGCCATTATCATTCTTATTAGGTGTGGAGGGTTTTATCTGTGTTGTTGTTGGAGTATTGAATTTGGCAGTTTTTCTTGAAGGGCTTGCTTAGTTATCCATGTGTTACTATGTTTCTGCATGGATGTTTTGTGTGGTATAGATGGTAGGTTGTTATAGATGTTTGAGTTGTGTACTGCTGGAGTAGATTCTTTATTGCATTCTATTGGATTGTAAGTGACTGCCAAATGCCATATGATATCTTACAGTTTGGTCAGCCACTGACACCACCCATAAAGTACAAAAGCACATGTCTGAGGATTTTATTTGTTTTGCCTTTGCAACTACTGTGGAATAAATCACTCGTTACAGTGAAGTGTGCAATAAATGCAGTTTAAGTTTATAAGAATCTTAAGCTTGGTACCGAGATTGAAAAAACCATGAACTTAGCTAGAGAAGTGTTACAATATACAAATTCTATTGATTATTACATTTACATACCTTCCATATTGTGGTGCAATGATGTATGAACTTTTCTTGTTGCAGGTGCATCAAAGGTAACAATTGGTGGTGTGACTAAAGAGCTGAAGAAGCCTAAAAATCAGGAGCTTGTACCCATTAAATATTGTAAGTTTCTTAAAAATTTTGTATTCTTTATTTTTTGTATGCATATTTATAAAATATCTTCCAAGTTCAATACTATCCAGGCTCAAATAAGTATATATATATATATATATATATATGTATACACACAGATATACCTTGTCTCAAGTTGTTTTGAGTTAAGTCACTTTTGAAGATACAATGGTTTTCCTTAACCTCCTTTGCTCCAGATTTTCAAGCATTCCATGTGACTTGTATCCTGTTGCTCAGCTGTGTGCAGGAACCTTGAAGTCTTATTTAATATAATTTTGTGCCACAATGATGAACTTGAGCAGTCTGTATTATATACTATTAAATAGCTGAATAGATTCTGTATTACAGTGTAATGTATTCATATGACCATCATAAAGATTATGGGAGAAGAATGCCTATTCTTCGCAAAATTTCTGAGAATTCCTGGCAAACAAAAGTTTTTCTTTGCTCAGTTATCTTCACGAGCATTAAACTATACTCCATCTGAGAGAATTAGACATTCTGAATATCATTTTCATGTGTTATAACACAGAACGATTCACACAAAAAGACAAAGTGAGTGAAATGTAAACTAATCATTTTAAAGCCAAGAAGAAATTCGAGATAATTATTTGAAGTATTAATGGTGTGTACAGGAATGTTCTTGCTGTTGAAGAGTGGTAAAGTTCTCTTGTCCTGAATGACTGTGATGAGGTTTTGCGTTGTCATGGTGTTGCGAGTAGCAGTTGAATTGTCTGAAGAGTTGGAAGTTGTTGTTGTTGTTGTCGTTCACTAGACTGTCTGTCCGAGCAGTCCCGTCTCCCCAAGGAAGGCCACAGCCGAAACTGGGTTTTCCCACAAATCCTTTATAGAGTGTATGTTGTGTTGTTTGCGTGCATGATTGTGTATAATGCAGTCTTCCATTATGTGTTGTATGGTATGGGGTGAAGTGTTACATCCTGGGCAGCTGTTCACAACACGGTCGTCCAGCCTCTTCTGGTAGCTTAGAAGTGCTGGGTGGTGACCGCATCGCAGTCTGGCCAAGTGGACTCTGTCCTTTCGTGGGAGAGAGGATTCAGAAGGGTGGATATCAGGGGGTCTGGCATGCAGCAGTGTGTTGTCTTTCAGTGTGTTAATGGAGCGGTGAGTGATATGACTATGAATATGTTTCCGGAGGCTGGTATTTGGTGGTTGTGGAGGAAGAGAAGAGAGTATCTGTGTGTAATAAAGGTCTTTGGGTGTAGTTTTAATGTTTCTTGGTGTGTGTGGATGTTCTGCTATGTAGTGTAGCGGGTGTGATGTGTTTGTGGTGGCTGCAGCAAGTGTTTGTGTGCCTCTCATGTCGAGGTGGTCCTTGACTTTGAGGACTTTTGTTTCATGGTGTAAATGGTCTGTAGGTGATGTATTTGTGCAGCCTGTAATTGTTTTTAGGGCTTTGTTTTGTATGATTTGAAGGGTGTTGTGGTGTGTCTCACTGAGATTAGGAGCCCATGCAGGACTCGCATAATTCATCACTGAGCGTATGCATTGTTTGTATATTGTTATATTAGTTTCTTTGTTTTGTCCAAATGTTGTTCCAGTGATTGACTTAAGTGCGTTAAGTCTAGGTGTGCATTTGTTTTTTATGTTTGTGAGGTGTTGTTTGAAAGACATGGATGTATCGTATGTTACACCAAGAATTTTCGGTGTGTTTGTGTGTGGTATTAGAGTGTTGTTGATGTAGAGATGAGGTATGTATTTGTGTTCTTTTGTCCAGTTGGTGAGAAGTGTTGCTGTAGATTTGGTTGGAGCTATTTTGAGTCTGTTTGTGATGAACCATGTGTTGAGTGTGTCAAGGTAAGGCTGGATTATTTCTGCAGCTTTGTCTGTGTTACGATGTGTGCATGTGATTGTTATGTCGTCTGCGTAGGAAGAGATTTGTATTTCTGAGGTGTCTGGCGTGGGTAAGTCATGCATGTATAGATTAAATAATGTGGGGGATAGAACTGAGCCCTGTGGTACTCCATTCTTAATGTTTCTGATGTGCGATGATTGGCCATTATATGACACATGAGCATTCCTGCCTGCCAGATAATTGGCCAGCCATCTTTTGGTGTTATTGTGCATGTCTGTGTTATATATTTTATTTGTTAGGTTGTGGCGGGGGATAGCATCAAAAGCTTTACTAATGTCCAATGTTATAAGAAGTGTTCTGTGGTGGGGCCTATCTGAATTGATGCCATCTAAAATTCTTTGTGTGAGGTTTGTCAGAAGAGTGTTTGTGGAGTGTAGTGGCCTAAAACCGTGTTGTGAGTCAGCAAGGGGAATATATGGTGTGACAAGTTTAAGTATTAGGCGTTCAATGACTTTAGAGGGGGTGCAGAGAAGTGTGATTGGGCGGTGCGATGTTGGGATTGTTGGGTCTTTGTTCGGTTTTGTATATCATAGTTGGAAGTAGAAGGGGGAGATGGTTGGTGGAGACGTAGCTTGGCTTCGTGTATTGGGTCGGTATGTCGAGTCAGAGAGGGCTTTGGACATGTTCATGTATTGTAAAAAAATATGTGTGGAGACTGTGTTGCTCCTTGGTGGCACTGAGAATGGAAAAATATCTACTTACCCAGTGTGATGTTGAAGTACGGCAGTGAGTGACGGGGCTGCAGTGGGTGCAAGAACAGATGGAAGGATGCACTGTTGGAAACAGGGGAATCAATTAGTAAGTGGTTGTGGGAAAGAGTTAAAATATATGCAATCAAGATGTGACTGGATTATACAAGAATGAGATAAAGGTGATGAGATTCTTGCACAGCTTAGAAACGGTGAGTGGTGGAGTGTTGGCTCGGAGATGTTGCGATGATCTCTGGCTTATAGAGATGGTTGGGTGGAGCGTGATGTAATCTTGGAGGAAGGGGAAGAAATGTCTGACTCATGCAGTGGTGGAGAAGGGTAGTCCAAAATATCTGTGTTGTCATGGTGGAGGCGATGGGCGTCGCGTGTGGGGGAGAATTGCCTCTGATGGAGATTCCCTTGTAGGTGTTGGGGAATGCGTCTATGTTGATGTGGTGGAGCAGCGGGTGTTGTGGTGGCGGAGAAATGCCTCTGGTAGAGATTTCCTTGTGGATGTTGGAGAATGCATCTCTATGTTGACATGGTGGAGTGGGCATCATGCTCTGGTGGAGATTTCCTGTAATGTTGGAGAATGCATCTATGTTGACATGGTGGAGCAGTGGGCATGGTGGGTATTGGAGAAAACAGCTAAGAGGGATCAGTGTAGAGGTAGGGCTTTGTATCATAGTTGCTTGAGGCAGGTGAAACAGCAAAGATTGTTGGTGCTTTTGGCTCATAAGTGGAAGCTGGAAGATGCTTTGATAGTTGCTTTGAGGTGGGCAAAACAACGAAGAGTGTGGGTGCTTTTGGCTCGTAAGTGGAATGCTGGAAGATGTACAGAAGGAATTAGTGTTGCATTGCTGCTTCAATGTCCACAGCTGAAGAGTTAAAGTGTCGCTTCGCAATTCCACATGTATCACCAAAAATGTAGGTGTAAGTGTCGTAGTCTTTGTAGTCATAGTCTCCATAGTTGTAGTCCTTCAGCTGCCCATCAGAATGTAGGTGTAGTGTTGTCGCCCCACCAATGGCCACCAGAAATGTAGGTTGTGTTACTCTATATTTGGAATTGGTGGTGAAGTAAGGATCTAACTACAAAATATATGGCAAGCCCTCAGGAAAGCTTGGAGGGTTGCCAGAAACATGTTACACATAATATTTACAAGCGTTGCCATATAAGAAACATGTGGAAGTTGGGTCACCTTGGTTGAGGCATTGGCTGATACGGTGCAGGTGTTGACCAAAGACACAGCTGGGGCTATTGTTCAAGGTAAAGGCTCTTGATCTGAGATGCTGAGAATCTTTTGTTATCAAAGGACGTCATCAAGAAAGGTTGGTTAGCTTGGTCACAGAACAATGGGAGTCCTTTGGGAGATGGTAGTCTTGTCGTTGAAACCACATCTTGTAGCATATGATGCATGTGAATGTGTGCACACTAGTATCGAAGTGTTGCATACATTGAATACATAGATGTTAACACATCTAACGGCGATTCAACCCTGCTCACAGATAGTCTTCTTTTAGTTCACCATATTTTTTTCTGCCTTCACCATCCTCCATTTTAAATTATTTTTCACTCACTGGATTTACTCCAATAAATCATTTTTAGTCATTCATTAAGTGAAGCTCTCCCTTACCCATACGATACCAGACTAGGTGTTTCCTCCAACTAAGCAAAAAATTGCTGTACACCAGAGCTCGTTCTAGACGTCCATTCCAGACAGTGGTTTGTCGGTGTGTGTGATTGTGTGTGTATGTGTATATTTATCTAATTGTATTTACCTAATTACAGTATACAGGAAAGGAGCAACACTTGTTAGGTTTCATCTCCTACTTTCCAATTTATCATACCTAGCATGTACCACAAGCCCTTACCCTCATATAATAGGCATGGTCAAGTCAGAGCCCATGCCTACACAAAAAAGAATAATATTTATACCTAATGATAATGATTTAAATTTTTCTTACAGTAAACAAGGACTTACCTCAGTCATGGCTTCATCATATGAGATGGCTCATTCAGAAGGATCAGCTAGGGCAAGATGTTTTCCTCATTGGTCCACCGGGTCCTTTGCGTCGAGATCTTGCCCTAGCGTATTTACAACTGACACAGAGAGAGGCCGAGGTCATCACTTTGACTCGTGACACTACAGACACAGATCTTAAACAAAGACGAGAAATTCGTGGTGGGACATCCTATTATCATGACCAAGTAAGTGTAATTTTTAAATGATCATTTTGTGTAGGAAGATTGATATGAATTGGGATGATACAGAAAAGAACTAATGGTGGGAAAAAATACTTGCACATTTTCATCTCTTGATCTCTGCTGCTTAGCAATAGGGATTCTCTTAAGGCCAGACATTTTCCATTCATTGGGTTATGGGCACTGTGGATCCTTTGCGTTGGTCAAGGGTAGCCACCATGAGTGACTCTACCTACCTTGACCACCCATCCACACCCTCCAGGAACTTCGGGTCAGTTGAACGTGGCCACCAGGAAATCGGCTTCGCTATTCATGTCAGTCGAGGGTAGCCGCCATGAGTGACTCTAACCACCTTGACCCCCCCACACTATCACGTTGGTCAAAAGTAGCCACTGTGAGTGAACTCAACACCCAACCCACCTCAACTATTTGCACCCATTCCCTCCACTGTTGTTTTTGGCTACCCCCCTTGTAAGGGGGAAAAAGCCTTGGTATATGTATGTATGTATGCCCTCCACTGTGCCCCATGGCTGGAGGCTGGACTTGCTTCGTCAACCCCCTACAACCACTCCATCTGCTCACTGCCACCCTCCACCTGAGACATAAGCAGACTGGAGTAACTACAAGTCAGCAAATCTGACACCCAACTACCACTAACACCTTGAAAGGTCCGTCAGTCACCATCTGACAGTGAACCTAGGGCTACAATGTAGACGATAAATATCCTATTTCCCAAATTCTCAAAATGTAAACATATTCAATATAAATAGAAAGATACAAACCAATATGTGCAATTGTGCATACAAATATAAGAGAAATAATTCATTAAACAGATTCCACATACTAAGATATAAAGTAATTCGCAGCCAATTCTTCATATCAAAAGCATTCAACGTAATCGAGGAGTCTTGATGGTGTATTGGTCTAAGTCAATACGGCACTGGTCACATGCTTGCCGTGTTGGTTTGAATCCTCAGGCGTACTATGTTTCAATTTCTGCATGTGCCTCCATGGTTCTCCTGATGTTAATGGCTTAGAATTAAAGTGCTTTGTGGTTGATAAAAAAAAAATAAAAATAAAAGTATATATATATATATATATATATATATATATATATATATATATATATATATATATATATATATATATATATATATATATATATATATATATATATATATATATATATGAAATAACAATGACTTGGTTGCTGCTCCCAAGCTTTGATCAACTCAAACACAAATTGACCTGAAAATATGTTACAGAATGTAACTTATAATAACAGAATACAGTATAAGTAAAGTTGGAAAATGCTACAGTTTATACAATATTTCTTACATATCATTTACTCAACATACAGAACTCATCATATCAGTAGATACAGTATATAAGACATAGTATATAATACCTACAGAATGATTGAATAAGTAGGGGAAAGGAATAACTTAGTCATGACTGTTACTCCGATTGGTCCCAAACAGATTATGGTGACGTAGCCAGACAGTTTCATCAATTGTTTACAGAGTATGACATACAGCCAAACAAATGGCTCAGAGTATGAAAAAGTCTAATGACAAAATATAACACTCTCCTCCCCTAAAAAAGAAAACAAAGTACTCCATAGGTTATCAATCCCATTCATATCTGTCCAGAGCCTTCGACATATGGGTTGACCTCTGTACTAGAGGTGTTGATGCACTTGCCTCTATGTCAGTCTCTTGGTGAGGTTCAGTGTTCTCTGGAACTTCAAGGAGTGTTGTTGTAGTTACAGCCTCTGGTGACAATGTCATGAACAGAAACTGATGTCTAATATTAACATAAGTTGGATTAACATCCAGTAGTTTGACTTGATCAACTAGAGTTTTATTTTTGTTTGTTCTAACGAAACTTCTCAGTAATACTGGACCTGGTGTCATGAGCCATGAGGGTAGAGAGCAACGTGGAAAACCAAAGAAACGTTCGTGTCAAGTGTCAAATGTAGATGTAGACAGATGGCTAACAATATACACACACACACA
This sequence comes from Oratosquilla oratoria, assembly GCF_046742065.1. NCBI lineage: Eukaryota > Metazoa > Arthropoda > Malacostraca > Stomatopoda > Squillidae > Oratosquilla > Oratosquilla oratoria. The sequence goes on from NC_134806.1 coordinate 41,787,694, forward strand.
CACACACACACATATATATATATATATATATATATATATATATATATATAGAGAGATATATATATATATACACATATATATAAATATATACATATATATATATGCTGTGGATGTGCTGTGGATGTGCTGTGTCTTGCGACACTGCTTCTGACCCAGGGCGGTGGGCAAGGTGCAGGGATGACCCGTCATCCAGGAGGTGCTCAGATGAGAGGGAGGGTGGGAAGGGTGTGGAGTGTATTTAGGGATGAAATGGGTGGGAGTGTTTTTATGCCTTTCCCTTTTTGGCTACCTCCCTTGGAAGGGGGAAAAAGCCTTGGTATATGTATGTATGTGTGTATATATATATATATAATATATATATATATATATATATATATATATATATATATACATATATATATATATATATATATATTGGCCAATGAGGTTATTTAATGTATGCCATAGAAATGTCATCCAACTGCTATTTGAGCATATTAAGAATCCTGATAGAGGTTTTTGTTTATTATCCAGAAAATTTCTAGTGCCTATCTACATTTTTTGCATCAATGTATTTCTTCATTCACTGCTGAACCATTCTCATTGCAGTTTCAGTATTACCACTATACCTGGTACTTTCCATTCCTACCTTGTATGTCAAAATCAGAGCATCAGTTTTATCTTTTATGAGTTCTAATTTTGAAACATAGTGTCAGCAGAAATGTGTGATCAGGCAAAAGTGATTTGCACTGGCATCACTTTTGTCTGAGGATGTATGTGTGTGTAGCATATGTTATTTTTTTCTTATATATCTTTCAGACCATTGTAATCATATGACATGGTGATATATTGTAGTCTTGTCACAGATGCCAGGTAATTTTATCTAGCTGGAGCTTCATCAGCAGAATAAAATGGTTAATTTGCATAATTTTTTTCCACAGAGTGCTGTACGAGCAGCAGTGGAAGGCCGAGTACTGATTCTTGAGGGAGTTGAAAAGGCAGAAAGGAATGTATTACCAGTACTGAATAATCTTCTTGAGAACCGTGAAATGCAGCTGGAAGATGGTAGACTTCTCATTCCAGCTCAAAGATATGATAGATTATTACAGGTGTGTGGCCTTTATATTTACCTAGTTGTATTTACCTAGTTCTATTACATGGGAAGGGGAACCATGCTCATGACCCGTCTTTATATCTCGCAACATCTAGTTTGTTCTTAAATTCATGTATGGTGTTGGCACACATTATTGTTTCATCCAATTTGTTCCACACATTTACCAGTCTGTATGGAAAGCTATTTTTTTTTTCAAATCTCTTCTTTAAGTGAGTATTTGATTATCTTGTATATTTTGTCCATCAACTCATCAATGCATTCTTTTAATATCCAGTTTGCAATTCCATCCAGACCGTGTGATTTTCTGACATCAAGGTTTTTTTGTTTGGTCTGATTTCCTTCTGTGTCACAGCTATTTCTTTCATTAGGAGTATCTTTCTCTCTGTATTTCCTCACAGTTTTGTGAACTTTCAGTCATGAACACTTATTTGAAATGTTTGTTCATAATTTCAGCCATTTCTACATCTTCTTTATATTCGTAATTCCCTTGGCGCAGTCTTACTATTTCTTGTTTATCTGTTGCCAGTTACCTGGGATCCATGGGTCTGATGCAAGAAAAACCTGGTGCAATGGTTTGATTGACCTCTCCTTGTCCATTATCACAAGAGTTCAGTGTTTCAGTGTCCTGTGTAGGTTCATGTCTTCAGCCAGTCTGGTAGTATGGCTCATTTTTTCCAGTGTCTCATGCAATACCACACCACTCCTCGACCGTGAATGCTCTCCAATGCACTTCTCAACACCTTTCAGAGTTTCATATTTAAAAGTATCCCACAGTTCTTCAGGGTTCTCAAATATGCTAAGCACTTTGAATTGATTAGAGATTGATACTATGTATTCCTTGGCATATTCATCATCCTTGAGGTTCTTCAGATGAAAGCCTAGTGGATCTTGGGATTTTTCTGTTCTTGATATGCATTCTTGAGTGTCGCAACCACAAATCTGTGATTCTTCCCAAAGAACTCGGTACTCTGGTAATTCCTGCAGTTCTGTATGAATCACTTAGTGCTAACAAATATATGATTGATCTCCTTTGCCATTCTTCCAGCATTGTTATACCAAGTCCATTAGTGTCTGTGGAACCAAGGAACAGTAATCATGAATTTTCTGGCCTTTGCAAAATTCAGGAGAGAAGTGTTAGTTTTCTTTGTTTTAGAGCCACAAAATCCAATATATGCAGGTACTTCATAGCAAACTGTCAGTGTCAATAACCACATTGAAGTCACTCAAAACAAGTGTATCTTGTGGAAAGCATTAGTCAATTGCTGAGTCAAGCTTGGCACAACCTCTCTTTGTCTCAGAAGGAGCATAAACTGCAACAAGAGAGATTATACCCAAGATGTGTTTCAACACAAACCAGCATCATATGTTTATCAGCCAGAGTAACCTTTATGATGGCATGCTGTTATTGGCTAAATGTGCCTACAGCTACCCTTGCAAGGTGATCTTCATCACTGTGGCCTGATTAGTAAGTAGGTCACTGCTGATCTCACCACTGCTAAGTCTCCTGAGCTCCACCAATAAAAAGGGTAATCAATTGTCCTTAGAATGGGAAAGTATGTTCCAGGTGCCTGCACAGAGAGCCCACTTAGGTTTACCAAAGGCCTGGCTGTAGATGTGCCTCATTTATAACATTCAAGCAGCCTACAGAGTGGACTTGGTAAATTTGATGGATAGGTTGTAGACCCCCTTCTCTCTTCCACAATGGACTGTTAAAATCTATGTTTTACCAAACTTCCTGTTGAATCATTCCAACTAGGAAATCACTCCTAAGTTAAGTAAAAATTGCTCTGATATGCTCATGTTTAGGTCACAACAATGCAATAAAGCAGTGCCAACATAAAATTAGCCTACCAACAGATGTCAGTTACCCCAGCTGCAACTCCCACATAGAAAATACAGAAAATCTTAGACTATAATGTCCTACACTCATTCTTACCAAACAGCAATAATCTCTTACTAATTGACTTATGTACTGAATTTTTGTCTGTGGCCAGTTTCCTGGTGACCACAAATTTCTTGCAAGAGAAAGCTGGGGCAACCAGTTGATTGAAAACCTAATTATTGTTGACAGGAACATAGCCAAGAAGAGTTGGATTTGTGGCAAATGGTGCGTGTCAGTGAAGACTTCAGAGTCATTGCACTCGGCCTTCCTTCTCCTCCTTATCAGGGACATCCTCTTGATCCTCCTCTAAGGTCACGTTTTCAAGCTAGAGAGATTTCACATCTTCCATTCAAGGTAAGTTTAAAGATTATGTATATTTCTTTCTTAATGTATTGTCAAGGATAATGTAGATATAAATGAAAATAGTTTGGGATGTTTTTACCTAATTATAGTATACAGAAAAAGAGCAACATTAAGAAATGTAGTATAATGGAATTTGGAAAAAGTAAAAAAAGAATATCAGGACAATATAAAATTGGTACAAAGGAAGTAAAGAAAGTTGGTTACAAAAAAGGACCTAGGAGTAATCATCACCAAAGCCATGTCCCTAGATGAAACCTACAATTTGTTAAGATCAATAAAGGTGGCTTTTCATTATTTGGATGAGGAAATGGTAAAGAAATTACTAGTCACACTGATAAGACCAAGATTGGAGTATGCAGTGACTCTATGGACACTCAGAACAAAAATAGAAAGAATCCAAAGAGCAATGACAAAGATGGCTCCAACACTTTTAAAACTGATATGTGAGCAAAGATTGTCTTAAATGGAACTACCAGCCCTGGAACAAAAGAGAGAAAGAGGCAGTCTGTTGGCCATTTACAGAATTATGAAAGGCATGGGAGTCTTTGATAGAGAAGACTTATTAAATTGGGATAGAAGAAAAACAAGGCAACATAAAAAAAAAAACTCAAAAAGGACAGTTATAGAAAAGATCTGAAAAAAACCAGCTTTCCACACAGTGGTGGATGTCTGGAACAAATTGGATGAAACAGAAGTGTGTGCAAACACCATACATGAATTTAAGAACAAACTAGATGTTGTGAAATACAAAGATGAGTCATCACGAGCACAGCTCCCCTTCCTGTATGATACAACTAGGTAGGTAAATACTCATTGTGTCCTGTCTCCTCTCCAATTTATCAAACTAGGTAGGTAAATACTCATTGTGTCCCATCTCCTTCTCTCCAATTTATCATACCTAGCGTTAAATTTATGTACAGATCCAACTTAGTCTATATCCTTGATTTCTAGTCGTCGTATTTAGATTTGAATTAATTTATTGCTCCAGCTTGTATTAAATCACCTTTTAAGCTATTCCAATTATTTATTCATCTACCATATTTATTTGTGAATAGGACACAATTTTTTACTCTTTTTCATGTGTTTTAAGTGAGGTAGATCCTATATATGAGCACATAGTTTTAGGCTATTTTCCTGAATGAAAAAAAAAAAGTACAGTGGAACCTTGCTTAACGAGCATAATTCGTTCCTGAATCTTACTCATAATGCGAAACACTTGTTAAGCGAAACAGAATTTCCCATAGAAGTCAATGTAAAATACAATAATGTGCCCCATGCTTAAGAAAAATTATCCAAAAATAATTTGCTGTAATATCTAAAATAATTTTGTAATTTATTGAATTATGAACACAAAATAAAAGCATTTTGAAGAATATATGAACCTGGGAAAGAAAAATGAGTAAAATTAAATAAATATAAATAATGTTGCATACATACATACATATACCAAAGGCTTTTTCCCCCTTACGTGGGGGGTAGCCAAAAAGAAAAAGGCATAGAAACTACTCCCACCCAATCCACTCCCTACATACTCCACCCCCCCTCCCATCCCGGCACCTCCTGGATGAAAGGGCACCCCCGCATCCCGTCCACTGCCCTGGGTCAGGGTGGTGGACGGGATGCAGGGGTGGCCCGTCATCCTTTATTGCAATGGAAGGTTGTTGCTCTGCTGAGGCTGTTACCGCCTCCTTCCCTAATGAAATCTCCTCCACAACTTTTTGCTGTGAAACAAAATGCAACTCCGTAAGCTCTTCAATGGTTAGCTCCTGTCTATGCTCTTTCACAAGCACGTTGATGTTGTTGTTATCCACTTCCAGCCCCATGGTCTTGGTCAAAGACACAATCTTGACAACTTCAGGGTACACAAATACTGACTCAAACCCCTCAAAGTCACGTTTGACAACCTGTCTGGCCAAAGCTTCTTCCAAACCAAAACAAGGGTTCTCTTGGTAACCCCCTCCCATATCTTGTCGATCATCTTGTGGCAGGCAACGATTTGGAAGTGGTCTTTCCAAAAACTCTCTGAGAATGAAATTAGTCCCCTCAGTCACCTCAAAATAATGCTCGAAGACCACTTTAGTGTAGATCTTCCTAAAGTTTGAGATGACCTGCTGGTCCATGGGCTGGAATAAAGGAGTGGTGTTGGAAGGCAGGAACTGGATCTTGATGAACTGAAATTCATCAAGGAGGTCATCTTCTAGATCTGGAGGATTGGCAGGATTGTTGTCCATAACAATCAAGGTGTGAAGTGGCAGATTCATCTCAAGCAAATGTTTTTTTACAGAAGGACCCAACACCTCATTGATCCAATCATTAACCCCTTCCATATGGTGCCGCATACGTAGGTGGCATGAGGAGCAAGTGGATATGCGAGGCTGCCATATCGGCGTCTTGATTATATTTATTGTAGTTGCCCCTGCGTAATGACATACTCTCTAAACTATCTTCATCACATTTTCTATGGTTATCAAAATTCACGGGTGAAAGAGAGAACGATCGATATAAGCGGTGACTATATTTTATGATGTGAGTATTATTACGACACATCGTGCGTCTGGCAGATAATGCTGCCTGCGAGATTTTGGCCCGGAGTGAAGAGGTTAAAAAAGTCACATGTCACCCAAGCCTTGTTGTTGGACCACATCACACTTAGCCTATTCTTCTGGACTTAACATTTCTTGAAGGCTCATGCCTTTCTGAATGGTAAATGAGCAGTGGTTTCACTTTCAAATTGCTGCTTGGATTGGCACAAAACAGCAATGTGAGACAGTCTTTCATTGGCTTGTGGGTGGGCAGTGCTTTCTCCTCTGCTGTTATATAGGTTTGCTTTGGTGCCTTCTTCCAGAAAAGACCCGTCTCATCCCAAAAACCTACTGCGGCAGGTAACCCTCAGAATCCACAAGCTTCCTAAAGTCATCGATGAAGTTTTCTGCTGCCTTAGGGTCAGAGCTTGCTGTTTCGCCATGCCTCACAATGCCGTGGATGACAGTTCTTCTTTTAAACTTCTCGAACCACCAACAGCTTGCCTTGAATGCTTTCTCTTTGTTGCTACTTCTGGCATTTTCTTAATGAGGTTGGCGAAAATTACTTTCGCCTCTCACAACTGATGGTCTCATTAATAGTGTCCACTTGTGTTTGCTTCTCGTTGATCTATATGAGAAACAACTTTTCAACATTGTCAAGAATACATGACCATTGCATAGATATTCTTATCACTCTCTTTGAACCATGTATCTCCTTAATCTTGTCCTTGTTCTTAAGGATAATTCAAATTGTTGATGTAGTCTGATTGTATGTACGTGTTAGGTCAGCCACACTTACACCTCATTCTCGCCTCTCAATTATTTCACATTTCACTTCTACGGTGATTTGTCTTCTCTTATCCCTGTCTTCTTGCATTTTTTTCTTTGGGGACATTCTTGCAAGGGTAAATTTTGCACAAAAAACAATCACAAATAATGCATTTGAACACAAGTTTGGAAAATGTATGATCATAAGCAACACTAAGATGCTGGCAGAATGAATGCTAAACACAGACTGATAGCTGAGCTTCCCAATAACATGAACAGAACATTCACCCTCTATACGTGTGATACGTGTCCAACTCCCATCACTGGGTTCATACTAAATGTGTATAACAAAGTGATTTATGACACATTATTTCATCACTAATCAATCACCACCTTAATATTTGTTTTGTTTCCAATTGCATTTCATGACCCACTTAGTTATTTTACACTGCAGTTATTACAATATTACCATTGCATCCAGAGAAAATTTGATTACAAAAACATGTTTTCTACTGTTTTGGAGAATTCCAAGACACTTTTCTTCTATGATATTTTTGTCGAAAATGTTGTGTTTTCAAGTTATGTACCCCCCTTACAGTTATGGCAGTAAAATATTCAAAATTTTGAAATAGAAATGGGGTTCATTGTGGATGATTCTACGACTAATTCTATGAAATTTCTGTTAGAAATGCCTTATATTCGCTGTATGCCACCCCTTCTCCCTTCACAATTTTGGGAGTGAGAGCCTGGGAGCTAGGAATCGGGGGTTTCGGATGAGGAAGTGAAAGATGAGTGGGTAATTCTAATCTAATCAGCTAAACATCTAGCCTTATAACCTAGCATTATAGCCACCGCAGGATAAATGTTGATTGGCAGAGAGAGTCCTGTAACACTCATGGTTACATATGATTGGCTAGAAAGAAAATAGGCATAACTCGAAAACGCACCATTTACTACGGAAATGCCATAGAAGAAAAGTGTGTTAGAATAGTCCAAAATAATAGATAATCATGGTTTTATAATTGAATTTGCTGCGGGTGTAACACTGGATATTTTTATGCATTCATCGGCTGAGTTACTTGAAAACTACAAGTTTTACTGAAAAAAAAAATCAATACTCCAAGATCGAAGTAAAAAATCTAAGATCTAGTAGAAAATTTCAAGCAGTGGCAACACTGGTCGAAAAGCAGACATGAACGAGCTAGCCAAGAGTCACAAGGGAATGCTCCTCATGACTAGCTAGGTAGAAAGGAGCCTTCACATAGGGCATACAAATCACAAAACATTGCTCATTAGGTTAAATGTTGCTGGTTAAGTGAGTAAAAAATTATTTAAAAATTTTGCTCATCATATGAATCACTCATTATGTGAGGTACTTGTTGAGCGAGGTTTGACTGTACCTTGAAAGTAGAACAGTTTTTTTGATGACTTTTTCTTACTTAGGAGTATAAATTATGACCAATATTAGGGAAAAGGTAGCTAGAAGTATCATAATTTGTACATACATATACCAAAGGCTTTTTTCCCCCTTACACAGAAGGTAGCCAAAAGAAAAAGGCATAGAAACCACTCCCACCCATTCCATCCCCATAATTTGTAATAAACTTATTGTTTGGATCAATAAATTTTGTAATTGTATTTCATACCAATTGTAAAATGAGAAAATAAAATTGAATTGTGTCCTTTTCCCATGTCTGTGTTATTGCTCATCAAGTCGAACAGAGATCTAAGTGGCATCCTAATTGGTCCATTGCTGTGGGAACGGAAATGAAGAATATGCTCCTCAAATGATGCCAGTAATTAAACAGTAACTCACTTTATGGTTTCACAAACTGTCAGTCCAACCCACCCCACTTAAGCAATCCTTGGTGATCAGTAGGTCTGTTGATGTTATACACAAAGGCTACAGGTACATCATAGACAAGCTGCTCTTTGAGCTGATTGCTTATTGGCCAAATGTATCTTAGTGAGCAATGAAAATAGCCTACCCATACATGTTTGCCTCTGCCAAGTGCTATAGCTCATATATGGTCAAATATTATATGAAGACAACAAAGGTCAAATTCTTGTATAAAAAAATGTTTGAATGTGGGTTTGCTAATCTTGCTAAATTGATAAATTCGCTAAATACTTTAAATGGTATGAAAATGATAATGTTGAATTGGAATATAATACCAATGCTCATGATATTCCCATATTATATAGATATCCCAGCAAGATATGTACATATTATATAGTAGTAATAATTATAATTTTGAGTTACCAGGAACATTCATTTAAGTTTGCAAATGAATATGTCACTGTTATACTTGAAATGATAGGTAATTAAGGTAGGTGTGTTAGTCAGTTATAATAACAACACAAAATGTTGATTTTTTTTTTTTTTCCATCAAATGTTACCATTTTTTCTCATGGGCCCTATACACAACATTTAGGATTTTTATAGCAGTTTTGGGTCACAAAATAGTGTGCAACCTATACACACTATCATTCAATACATAGGCAAAAACAGAGAATGGAAAATTGTATTTCTTCATAGCCTTTAGACAGGTAGTCACCCTTAATTTGTTCTCATAGCCTCTTAACTCTTAGCATATGAGGATGCCAACATCAGCATCCTGAGGTGCGAGTGGGTATACGAGGATGCTGATTTGGGCATCCTGATTATATTTACAAGTAGTTTATAGTCGTAGCTGAATGATTGCTTATCCTGTGTTGGTTCTCCCTGGAGATTCTGCATATTGTTATTGAAGTTCTACTGCTACACCCACCATTCCTGTACCCACCAATAATGTAAATCAGCTAGATCATACCCCACTCTCATTTTGTGTTGGGTTATCATACATCAGGCAGCTGGTGATACCATATAAGTAATGGACTTTTGTGTATTACTTGTTTTTTCACTTTTTTTTTTATGTAGAGAGAAATAATTGATCATATATACAGGCTACATCATGCCCCACCTTCATTTTGTACATACCAAGGCTTTTTCCCCCTTACAAGGGAGGTAGCTAAAAAGGGAAAGGCATAAATTTATTTTCACCCATTCCATCCCTGAATACACTCCACACCCCTCCACCCTCCCTCTTATCTGAGCACCTCCTGGATGACGGGTCATCCCTGCACCTTGTCCACTGCCCTGGGTCAGAAGCAGTGTCGCAAGACACAGCACATCCACAGCAAGGCCGCTTCATTAAATCGGTGACTCCCACTCTCCGTCCCCCCATTGCATAAAAGGAGAGCGGGAAGAAATCCCTTCGGGCTGCGTCAATTTTTGCTCACACATACTACCTCACCCAACACCCCCACGCCCATTCCACCTCATGCAATCACAACATCATCCATATACAACCATTCTCCATTCACCCGTGTCTTCTGTCCTCTCCCGTCCTTCCTCAACAGACATTCCCCTCTTCCCCAAAGCCCCCTTCACCCCATCCATCCACCTCATCCTAGGACGTCCCCTCATGTTCAACTCCCTCCACATCTGCCTTCCATACCTTTTTTACTAGTCTTTCTTCACTCATTCTTTCCATGTGTCCAAACCATCCTAATATTCTTTCATCAACCCTATCTCCCAGCTCCTTTTCCACCCCTGTTCTCCTCCTCACCTCCTCATTTCTCACTCTATCTAGCCTAGTAACCCCCATCATACTTCTCAGACACCTCATCTCAAACACATTCAAACTCCTTCTCTCTTCTTTTCTTATGTTCTATGTTTCTGCCCCATACAGTGCTGTTGGCACAATCACTCCTTCATACAGTCTCCTCTTCGCATCCATTCCCAAATGTCTATTCCTCATTACACTCTTTAAACCACCAAGGCATTTACTCGCTTCTCTCAATCTACATTCTACCTCCACCTTCACTCCACCTTTTCCTGCCACATTTGCACCCAAGTATCTAAAACTATCCACTTCCTCCAGTCGCTCTCCCTTAATGCTCACTTCCAGTCTACTGCCACTTTCACCCCTTGTACATCTCATCACCTTACTTTTACCCACATTTATCTTTAGCTTTCTTCTATCACATACTCTCCCAAACTCTGCCACCAACTTCCTCAATCCCTCCTCCAATCCTGCCACAAGCACAGTGTCGTCCGCAAACAACAGCTGACTCACCTCCCACTTTTCTCCATTTTCTTTAACCATCTCCAATCCCTTGCCCACTACCCTTGCATTTACCTCTCGCACCACCCCATCCATGTATAAGTTGAACAGCCAGGGCGACATAACGCATCCTTGACGAAGTCCCACCTTTACCTCGAACCACTCACTCTCTCCATTTCCAATCCTGACACAAGCTGTACTACTCTCATAAAAACTCTTGACAGCTCCCAGAAGCTTTCCTCCTATCCCGTATATCTGCATAACCTCCCACAGTGCCTTTCTGTCTACCCTATCATAAGCCTTTTCCAGATCCATAAAAGCCCAAAAAACATCCTTCCCCTTTCCTATAGCTTTCTCACATATCTGTCTTACCACAAAGATCTGATCTACACAACCTCTACCTGTCCTAAATCCACACTGTTCCTCACCAATTACTCCCTCTGTTCCTCTCCTAATCCTCTCAATCAAGATCCTCCCATAAGCCTTCCCAACTACACTTAACAAGCTAATCCCTCTGAAACTACTACATTCACACTTGTCCCCTTTTCCCTTGTAAAGAGGAACTATACAGGCACTCCTCCAGTCCTCCGGCACTCTACCCTCTCTCCATCAAAAATTAAATAACCTCACCAACCAGTCCACCATCACTGTATCTCCCTTTTTCAGACATTCTGCATGGCATCCATCCAGACCAGGTGCCTTACCTGCTTTCATCATCTTAACAACTGCCTTCACCTCATCCTTCCTTATTTCTCCTCCATTCTCCTCACTCATCACCCTCATTTTGTGAACTAATTATTTTTGTATATATATAAAGAGAGAGAGAGAGAAGTTGACCATGAACAGGATCATATTTTCTGTGGTTCTCTACATTCAGGGTGAAAATGAACAAGAGAAACAAAAATATTACAACTGTAACTTTGTATATATCATGCACATGTTTTCCCCTTTTACTTGCCTAGTCTTTTCATAGCGTGCATATTGTGATACATCATTGAATCATCATGCATCAAGCAGCCTAACACTCATGTGTGAATATTCAACTCATAATGGAGAGGTTAAAGCCCTCTCGTCCTTAATCAGGAGATCTCTTGTGCACTGCAGAGGCAGTGTAATGTAGTACAGTTTTAAATTTTAAGATTCATATAGATAAACACTAAGAAATATACTGTAATGTCTGCCATTTGTTTTATGGGGCATAGAGATGAACATATGAGAGGAAGTATGTAAATGTGTTTGAGATGAAATGTCTGAGAAGTATGGTAGGGGTTACAAAGTTTGATATAAATGAGGAGGTAAGGAGGAGAGGTGGGGTGGAAAAGAAGGTGGGAGATAGGGTTGATGAAAAAGTATTGGAATGGTTTGGACACATGGAAAGAATGAGTGAAGAAAGATTAGTCAAAGAAATGTGGAAGGCAGAGATGGATAGAATGAACAAAGATGAGATAGATGGATGGGGTGAAAGGGGTGTCAAGCAATAGGGGGATGTCTGTTGAGGAAGGAAGGGAGAAGGCAGAAGTGAACACTGTAAAAGTATATGGGTAAAAAGAGATATGATTGATGAGGAAAGAGAAAAGACATTAACAAGCGAAGAAAAAAACAAAACAAGAAAAGAAAGGAGACCAAGAAAATGAAGTTCTTTTGGAGAGTGTTAGACATGAAACTGAAAAAATGGTATATATAAAAAAACAAAACAAAAAAAACGAAAGGAGCAGAGAATGAGATGGAGAGAGCAGAAAATTAAAAGTGGCTTATACTAATATAGACAGATTAATCTCAGGATTAAATGAACTAAATGATTACCTGTCAGAAGAAAAACCAGACATAATGGGAATTGTGGAGACAAAATTAAGGGGTCCACTATTACCAGTGTTGGACATGGATTATATAATCACTGGCTTAGAAATAGAGAGGAGAAACAAGGTGGAGTCATGTTCTTGGCTAAGAAAAACTTAAATGTGATGAAAGTTACAAATGGAGAGAACAGGGTGGAGATGGTCACAATAAGAGTTGAAGATAGTGACATGAAAAGTAGAAAGTTTGTGATTTATGTGCCCCCAAAAACAGGGTCATGGAGAGAGAGATTATTCTAAAATGTTAGAAGATATAAGGCTTTCATTAAATGAGATACTGAAGGATGGAGGAAACCTGGTACTTATGGGAGATTTTAACTGCAAAGAAATCTGTTGGGAAAAGATGCCAATAAAAGGTGGAGAGAATCTATGGGGAAATGTATTACTTGGAATGACTATAGAACATACAATGACACAATGGGTAAAAGAAAATACAAAATTTAGATATAATGAAGAACCATCGAGACTAGATTTATTATATATGCCAGAACCTGAAATTGTGGATAAAATTGTATACAAGACACCATTTAGGAAGATTGACCACATATTACTTGAACTAGAACTAAACGAGGAAATATATGTAGAGAGAAATGAGAAATACAGTAAAAGGAGGACTAATGTATAATAAAACGGACTTCGAGAAGCTTAGGATTTTTTTAAGCGAGTTGGGAAAAATTCGACAGTGAAGAAACACAAGTGAAAGAAAAGTGGGTGATTCTGATGGAAATATGTAATGAAGGAGTGAATAAATATGTACCAAAGCAAAAATAGTAAAAATGTATATCAAATGCTGGTTTAACAGAAGGTGCAGTGAAGCAAAAGATAGAAGAGATAAAGCTAGGAAAAGATGGAAAAAACTAGAAAGTGGGAAATATATGTCAATCAAAGGAATGAATATGTAGAAATACGCAAGGAGGAAAAAAGAAACTATGAAAAAGACATAATTGAAAAATGTAAGGATCAGCCAAAACTATTCTATAGTTATGTGAACGGTAAATTAAAAAACTAACAGGAAATAGTGAAAACTACGCCAAGGGAATATGGAATACACAGAAGATACAAAAATGGCTGAAGTCACTGGAGAAAATGTAAAACATTGGGATGAAGGGCGAGAAGAGACACCCCCCCTCCCCATGAGGGAAATGATAGTAACACTGAAAGAAATAATGGACCAATTGATGAACCTTGTTGTCAGGAATTCGCACGGCCCGGATGGAATCGCAAAACTGAGATACTAAAAGAATGTAAAGAATTAATAGACAAAATATATAACATAATAAGTTGCTCACTCAAAGAAAGAAAAATACCAGAAGACTGAAAAAATTATATCGTACCAATATATAAAGGAGGAAACAAGGAAGACCCAACAAATTACAGACCAGTTTCCCTTACAAGTACGGTAGTCAAAATTTGTGAAAAAGTTATAAGAAGTAGATGGATAAAACATATGGAGAACAATACACTAAATCCGAGACAATTCATATTTGGACAGGGAAGATTATGTGCCAGGAGTTTGATATGTTTTTACTCAAGACTACTTGATATAATACAGGAAAGGGACGGATGGGCTGATTGTGCCTTCCTAGATTTACAAAAAGCTTTTGACTATTAAGAAAGCTGGAAACCATAGGAGAGATACAAGGTAAACTACTGAAATGTATGGAGGATTTCTCGCATAGAAAAAAAATGAAAGTAGTGCTTAGAGGTAAGAGTTCTACTTAATTGGGAAGAGGTGATTAGTGACGTTCCACAAGGATCAGTATTGGCTCCAATAATGTTTGCTATTGACGTAAATCACATGGACGAGGGTGTGGAATGTTACATGAGCTTTTTTGCAGGTGACGCAAAACTGTTGAAAAAAGGAGTACTGAAACTGATTGTGATTCGCTGCAGAGATCTGAACAAGGCTTGGGAATGGAGTCAGAAGTGGGAAGTGAACTTCAACATTAAGAAATGTAGCATAATGGAATTTGAAAAAAAAAGAAAAAAATCTGGACCATACAAAATTGGTACAAAGGAAGTAGAGAAATGGAATCTGAAAAAGACCTGGGAGTAATCATCACAAAGGACATTTTACCTGATAAACAGATAAACAAAATTGCTAAGATCAATAAAGGAGGCTTTTACTTACTTGAATGAAGAAATGGTATAGAAAATACTAGTCACACTGATGAGGCCAAAATTGGAGTACACAGCGACACTATGGTCACCCAGTGCCAAAAAGAATATAAAGAAAATTGAGAAAATCTAGAGAGCAACTACGGAGATGGCCACAACACTATAAAAAAATGAAGAAAGATTGTCAAAACTAGAATTGCCGACTCTGGAACAAAGGAGAGAAAGTGGTGTATTGTTGACTATCTACAGAATCATGAGAGGTATGAAAGTCCTTGATAGAGAAGACTTACTAAATTGGGATAAGAGAAATACAAGGGGACATGGAAGGAAGGTCAGAAAGGACAGTTATAGGAAAAACCAGAAAAAGTACAGCTTTCCCCACAGTGTTGGATGTATGGAACAAACTAGACGAAACAACAGTGTGTGCAAAAACCATACACGAATTTAAGAGCAAATTAGACATGGCGAGATACAGAGACGGGGTACCACGAGCGTAGCTCCCCTTCCCGTAAGATACAACTAGGTAAATACACATGCACGCGCACACTCACACTCATATATATGTATTATATATATATATATATATATATATATATATATATATATATATATATATATATATATATATATATATATATATACTGTATGTAACAATAATACTTAAATTGCAATGGTGATTTCTGTATACCTGGAACGAGAAAATGTCGACAAAAATTACTGGCACACACTGAAACCAGCGTTCATGCCGAAAATGGATGATTTCTTCCTCATGGCGTCCAACCATTTACTACCACACATCTATTAGAAATTATTTGCTCAAAAAATAAAAATTATACATTTTCACCACACTCAACCATTTCAGGCCTTTCTACTTGGGGGGAGGGGGTGATGCCAGACAATAGTCGTAAGCATGACTGAAGTCTATTAGGTTTGCACGGTTCGAAAGACAACTATCATTAAGTCATATCGTTTCCAAACGCATTTCTGAAATTACGCATGCACTGGCGACGAATTATGGCGCCTGGCGGGGCACGAGAGTTCCTAGTATTTATTTATGAGCAGTTTCCCAAGACATCAACAGGAAGCTGAGGCTATTTTGCAAAATTGCTGGGAAAGGTGAGCCTGTGATCATCGACGTATTCGTATGTGACAATTTTGACCCTTAAGGTAACTGACACTCTCCACGTCAATATTTTCAGGTAATAAAGAAAAAAATATTGCCCAACAAAATCGTAATGTTCCATTATAAACATATTTACACAATGCTAAAATTCTACACGCACGCGCGCATGCACCCCCCCCCACACTCACACTAATTCTCTCTCTCTCTCTCTGTCTCTCTTTCTCTCTCTCTCCCTTTCTCTCCCTCTCTCTCTCTCTCTCTCTCTCTCTCTCTCTCTCTCTCTCTCTCTCTCTCTCTCTCTCTCTCTCTCTCTCTCTCTCTCTCTCTCTCTCTCTCTCTCTCTCTCTCTCTCTCTCTCTCTCTCTCTCTCTCTCCCCCTCCCTCTCTCTCCCCCTCCCCCTCCCTCCCTCCCTCCCTCCCTCTCTCTCTCTCTCTCTCTCTCTCTCTCTCTCTCTCTCTCTCTCTCTCTCTCTCTCTCTCTCTCTCTCTCTCTCTCTCTCTCTCTCTCTCTCTCTCTGTCTCTCTCTGTCTCTCTCTCATGTACATACATTTTGTAAAAGTACAAACACGTACACACACACACACACACACACACACACACACACACACACACACACACACACACACACACACACACACACACACACACACACACACACACACACACACACACACACACACACACACACACACACATACACACGCGCGCGCGCGCCTACACGACTCGATGATGCAGCGATAGAGTTCCTGGCTGTTACTACGGCGGTCCGGGTTCGAATCTCGTCCAGGGCTGAAATAATCTCAGTATTGCTGCGCTGCGAGTCGTTACTCCAATTCTCGTTGGCGGGGAATCGGGTGTGTGTCTGCGTGTAAGGTCACAACTTTACCCATAGATCGGTCATATATGAGCTCTGAGCTCTCTTCCGGGAGGGTAATAGTTGTCGATCACGAGTCCAACACGTGATCCAAGACCATGGTGAATCACACACACACACACACACACACACACACACACACACACACACACACACACACACACACACACACACACACACACACACACATACTCGATGGCGCGGTGGATAGAGTTCCCGGTCGTCACTTCGGTGGTTCGGATTCGAATCCCGTCCAGGGCTGAAATAATTTCAGTATCGCTGCGCTGCGAGTTGTTACTCCAACTCTCGTGGACGGGGAGTTGGGTGTGCGTGTGTAAAAGTCACAACATTACCCATAGATCGGTCTTATACGAGCTCTGAGCTCTCTTCCGTGAGGGTAATGGCTGTCGATCACGAGGCCAACACGTGATCCAAGACCATGGTGAATCAACCCCCCCCCCCCACACACACACTCGGTGGCGCGGTTGGTAGAGTCTCTGAATATCACTATGGTGGTCCGGGTTCGAATCCTGCCCAGGGCTGAAATAATTTCAGTATCGCTGCGCTGCGAGTTGTTACTCTAACAATCGTGGGCGAGGAGTTGGGTGTGTGTGCGTGTAAAGGTCACAAGATTACCCATAGATCGGCCATATATGAACTCTGAGCTCTCTTCTGTGAGGGTAATAGCTGTCGATCATGAGGCCAACACGTGATCCAAGGCCATGGTGAATCACACACACACACACACACACACACACACACACACACACACACACACACACACACACACACACACACACACACACACACACACACACACACACACACACACACACACACACACACACACACACACACACAGTACACATGCTCGATGGCGCGGTGGATAGAGTTTCCGGCCGTCACTACGGCGGTCCGGATTCAAATCCCGTCCAGGGCTGAAATAATTTCAGTATCGCTGCGCCGCGAGTCGTTACTCCAACTCTCGTGGGCGGGGAGTTGGGTGTGAGTGCGCGTGTAAAGGTCATGACATTACCCATAGATCGGTCATAAATGAACTCTGAGCTCTCTTCCGTGAGGGTAATAGCTGTCGATCACGAGGTCAACACGTTATCCAAGACCATGGTGAATCACGCACACACACACACACACACACACACACACACACACACACACACACACACACACACACACACACACACACACACACACACACACACACACACACACACACACACACACACACACACACACACACACACACACACACACACACACACACACACACACACACACACACACACACACACACACACACACACACACACACACATGCGTGTTTGCAGTGGGTGAATGTTATGACCAGTTCTGCATTACGAATCTTCTTAGTGATGTTTTCTAATGTTTTCGTTTTTCTGGAGTCCAGAAATAACGGCTGTATAGACGGCCATTCTATATGATGACGACGTAATATCATTGGGCTTCTTACACAGCATTCTTCAGCTGGGTTTGGCTTCTTGAAGTTTCAAGGTGCAATAAGAATTTTTAGGTCAGACGACCTTTTGCTCGATCGGTTTTTGCAAGAGCGGTAGAAGAGTCTGTAGGAAAATGTGAAGGTAGAGTGTAAAAGAGGCTGATGTTAATGATCGCATTTGAAATTCTTTATTTGTATATTTTTTTGCTGCTCGGGAGGCAAGGAGGAAGGCTTGCGTCGACAGATTTCAACGAAATTGGGGAAAGGTATTGGAGACAAAGTTGAAAAAAATAAGACAGGAAAACGGGTTTCTTTTTAAGTGAGAGGAAAACGGAAATGAGGCATATTTATAGAAAATATTAGAAATTAAGTGTATTTTAGTAAAAAAAAAAAAAATGCATGCACTTATGAACTTGCTCGTGTGAAGTGTGTTTATTTCTTACAAGAAGTGAGTTTATTTCACTTCTTGCGTGTAACAGCAAATGCTACATTGAACTATGTCCACAACGATTATACATAGCTACTCTTATATCCAGATATGGGAATGGTGCAGAAAACAAATTGTCTGCACGGTGACTTTTGGGTTTTGTGTCGAATTAGGCGTTCATGTTTGGTGTGGAGGCTTTAAAGATGTCTGGAGTCCAACTTATGTTTGTGTTGGCTTAGCGAACGGCTGTTTGCAGCTTAGCGAAGTGCTTCGAAGGTGGCTATTACAAAGGAATACAGATGAGCGAATAAAAGCAACATATTTATTGGTCCTTAAAGGGCTGCTTGCGAATTGAAAAAGAGGAGTAGATAGTGGAAACGTTTTAGAACCACTGACTTGATTTAAGTGTATATATATATATATATATATATATATATATATATAAATATATATATATATATATATATATATATATATATGCTGGTTAAAGAAACACAGAAATCCCAAGCGCTTTCGTGTAATTCACATCCTCAGGGGATGTGAATTACACGAAAGTGAATTACACGAAAGCGCTTGGGATTTCTGTGTTTCTTTTTCTTAAATGGTTACCAGCATATTTCTGATCACGTGTTCAAGTGATTTATTTGCAAATATATATATATATGTATATATATATATATGTATATATATATATATATATATATATATGTATATATATTCAAAATTGTCAATTGCATTTAAACCTACAACATAAATAGGTAGTTTGTTACGAACATTTACAATGTAGTAAAACAAAATCACTGTTGTTTGATCTCTTGTATTTTGTAACCATTATTTTTTTTGTGATATTACTACGGTCCACAACAAAATAATTCATATTAACGAAGCCATGGTACATTTTAAAGACTAGTTAAATCACCCTGCTTTCAACGTTTGAATAAGCTAAGTTCACTCAGGAGAGACCAAATGTTTCTTCAGAGTGGAAGATATCACGATTGGGACCTCATTGGGAGAGGTCGCGGTTTCAATTGGATTTGTAGATGTGTCAGTAAGCAGAGGGATTAGCTGTTGGCCTCCTCATGCCCGGTGTCGCTTGCTGATCTTGGGGTTCGATGCTAACAGTAGGTCTTAGTTACTTAAGAGTAAGGCTTCGAGCATGGGGAGCTTACGAATGTCCGTGCTTTCCTCGAAGTCCTCCCTTTTCATGTTAATTTCATGTTCTAATCTTGTGTAGTTTCTTGGGGTTCCCGGTTAACGTCGACAGGTCAAGCGGTTTCGTAATTAAATCATTGTCATGTCGGTGTAGGAAGAGGGGCAGGTTGCACGTTCCTCTCCTTTTTTTTTTTGTAGGTAAACCTATACACAACATTAGAACGCTGAAGGGTGTCTGGTTCCAGACTGTGTCTATTTCTTAACATTGATAGAATTATTTTTACAGTTTTGTAGTACACTAGATGATAAATTTCATTTTAGATTCAGGCTCATTGGTTTTTCATTTTTTACAATTTGTTACATTACTCATGTTCCTTATACATGCGAATGTAGAATTGTAGAAAATTATAATGTGTTTTCTCGGTGATGTTTATTTGATTACGATACTCCATTACTTTAGTGATTACACGCAGAACGTCTTTATTTGGGAATTCGTTGTTAACCAGTATTTGTGATGCACATTTTATTTTTGTGTCATTATGACATTTGGAAATAAACTCTCCTACTGGGATTCGAACCCTCGCCTGGTACGGTCTTCGTCTTATAAAAAAGCAAACCGCTCAGGCGAGGGTTCGAATCCCAGTAGGGACATTTTATTTCTTGATAAACCTGAATCCAGGTGCTGTGATGGGTGAGAGCCTTACAGCCTTAGGCAGTGTTCATCAGAGTTACTGGTCTTTACAAAGACACTGATGTTGAGAGATATATATTGTATTATCAACACGTCGAAGAATGGCATTGTCCCGTTTTCGCTAATTTCTCATGTGAAATGGAGTCCAAATCTTTTATAATTTCCTTCCTTTCCCCCCTCTCATTTTTTCTCCACTCGATTTCTCTTCTGTCACTTAATGATTTGACAATCCCCTCCTCTCTCCCATGAAAGCATTTATATCCAGAACTCTTACGATCCTCTCTTTGGGTACCAATACATAGTCCATTTATGCCCTGTCTACTTTAGTTCTTACCTGACACCCTGAATCTCTTTACTGCTCACTCCTTATCTACTCTTGCATCGAGATCTCCCAACGCCACTACCGTTACATTCCTCCCAAACCTCTTTAGGCATTCATTTAAATCACTGCAAAAACCCTCCCTCACCGCTTCACTTTTCTCCCTACCAGGATCGTAAGCATTTACAAAAGCCCATATCTTCCTTTTCAATTTCATTTCCGCTTTGAGCTCTCATCTAGAGGGTAATAGCTATCCACCACGAATCCATTACATGATCCAGTAGTTGTGTGTAAAGTGGGCTGTTGTCAACAATAGCGTTTTAAAGACTATTTATGTATGCTAAGAAGGTAGGGGGGAGGAGGAGCGGGACTTACGACGACAGTAACCAATGAGAATTGGGAAAGGAAGTAGGAAACATAGTTGTAGAGAAAGACAGAAAGATGAAATATATTTCAGTGAAAGAAAAACTGAAATGAGAAGACGCAGTCTGAGAGAAAGTTAGAAATTTATCTAATTCTAGTAGAAGAAAAAACATTTGTGTATATTTGTGTTTGTGAGCGTGTTGTTCGTGTGAAGTGTGCGTGTATTTCCTATGAGAAGCGAGTTGATTTCACTTCCTGCGTGTAGCAGTGAATAGTATGTTGGGCTCTATTTTTAATTATCATACACGACTTTCATGTATGCAAGTGGGGGGAGTGGTGCATTAGACAAATAATCGGTATGGTTAGGTTTGGGTGTTATGTGTCAAATTAGTTGTTCATGTTTGGTGTGGAGTCTGAAAATATAAAGAGTGCGGTTAATTTTTGTATTGGTTGAGTGGACGGATGTTGGGAGATTACTGTAGTGATTCAGAGGCTTTGAAATCGCTCCATCTCGAAGATGGGGATAAATACGTGGAATAGCTTTCAAAGTGTGTATGTGTGGGATATGCGTGTGCTAGTTGTGTGCCTTGTAAACTGATGCAGTTAGGCTTGTATTGTTGGAGAGGGATGCGCACATTTGTCCAATTTGGGATGAGTTGCTGCTCCCTCCTGATTGTTGGTCGTTATTGTTGTTGTTATGAATGAGAATGAGAGAAAGAGGATGGAAGAGAGAGAGAGAGAGAGAGAGAGAGAGAGAGAGAGAGAGAGAGAGAGAGAGAGAGAGAGAGAGAGAGAGAGAGAGAGAGAGAGAGAGAGAGAGAGAGAGAGAGAGAGAGAGAGACCGCATCGCGCCGAAGAGGCAGTCACAGTGATGGTAAATAAGAGAAAAAGAGTGTAGCACGAAGTTGGAAGAGGCGTTGATAGTGGTCAATATTCGTCTTTGAGTGAAGATAAGTCTCCAGTAATAGAATAATAATACATGGCACTGGCTTGTAAGGGTGTTACTAAATTATCTAATATATCGACTGCATAAAACTTACGCAGTAAATACCCTATAGTGAAACAGACACATACACACACACACACACACACACACACACACACACACACACACACACACACACACACACACACACACACACACACACACACACACACACACACAACTCACTTTCAGAGAGAGAGAGAGAGAGAGAGAGAGAGAGAGAGGGGGGGGGGAGGGTGCGTGCAACTCATGCATGCTCAAGACGTTTGTTTCCTGGTCTGCGTGTCAAAGGCGTATCATCTAGTACGACCAATATGCTTAAAAAAATCCGGGGTCGTCGTCGCGAGGGCTGGGTACTGACCATCTCTTCTTTCCTCCTCCTGAAATACCGTAACGTCAATTTGCAAAAGACGGGCGTCATTGTTGTTGTTGTTGTTGTCGTCCGTGACGAACGATAGATGTAGCTTCTCTTTCGTTACTTTCGCCCATGGTTTTTACCTACAAAGGACTGCGTTCGACGAAAACAAAATTTGGTAGCCATTTTTATAATTTTTTTATTTTGTATCTTGTATTTATTTATTTATTTATTGTTATATTTCCAATTATGTTTCAAGTATGTTCCAGCTTACATACTGTATGTGATAAGGGACTATTACATTGGGCCATTTTTCCTCCAATCTCTTATTGATCGGTGTTACCACCCACCTCCAGAATTTTTCCGCCGCAAAATCGCTATGGCAGACTTTTTTTATTTTTCATTTTTTTTTATCTATTTTTTTTTAACAAAAATACATAGAACGTCATTGGTTATGCCGGAGAAAATTATTTTCCTCCAGCGTATCAAATTCCTTCCCGAAAGCTTCGGGTTGCAAATCTGCTTCAACAGTCGAAGGAAAAATAGCCCAGTGTGATAAGCCCTTTACTATCTGGGCAGTGGTTGCATCTGGGGCTTTTTTTTCTTTTCTAGGTCCATTCTGTGTTGATATTGTTTTTAATACAGGGTTGTGACCTGAACGCGGGTGTTTCATTTCAGTTTGTACTTCTCTGGAATATATTTTCTGTTGAGTATGTATATATATATATATATATATATATATATATATATATATAAAAACACACACACACACACACACACACACACACACACACACACACACACACACACACACCCACACACATATATATATATATATATATATATATATATATATATATTTATATAATATTATGTATCACGTTTAAAACCACTGTTGGAGTAGAAAAGACTGGAAACGGGGAATCTATATATTTCGATTGCAAACTGCAATCCTCTCTCTCTCTCTCTCTTTCTCTCTCTCCTCTCTTTCCCTTCTTTCTCTCTCTCTATATATATATATATATATATATATATATATATATATTATATATATGTATGTGTATACACCACACACACACACACACACACACACACACACACATATATATATATATATATTATATATATATTATATATATATATATATATATATATATATATTGGGGCGTTTGGTGAAGTATAGAATATAAAGGTCTATTGTGAAGGGTTTGTTGTGTGATCTGAGTGTGTGTATTTTGTGTGAGAGTGCTAAGAGATAATGGAGGCAAAATAATGTAGATGTTTGAGTAGAATACAGCCGGGGTTATTTTATAATGCATTCAGTGTGCTGTTTGTGTGGTTATGGTTTGATACTTGATGAGGGTTGAGAGGCGTTGAGTACAATTCGTTTACATTTTCATTTGCTGTTCAGTCGGAAATATTTTGTTTTTTGAGCGTAGATTTATTGAGATTTAGTGCAACTAGTTATTACTCTTGGATCCTGGCTGGCCGACCGGTTTAGAGCGTCGCTACTTGCGGCGGAGGTCGAGATGCCGGCAGTTCGATCCCTGCTGCTAACGAGTTGGACCAAGGGCATAATTCATGAAATTTCACGCTACAATGTCCTCTCTGTAAGGGGCATAGTCCTAGCCTCCTGATAGGGGGAGTTTTATGACGTTAAACCGAATCAAGTTATTACTATTAATTCGTTTGTGTTATTTGTAGAATTTCTTTGTTATTTTAATTGTTGGATATCATGTTATGGATACATACTTGGTGTAGTTCTTATGAATTGCTTAGTTACAATATGTCCCTGCTGTTCAAATCTTGTGTTTGCCACTATTCTAGGTATGTGCACTGTTATTTGTCTGAAGTTAGGTTGTCTTTAATGTGTGGACTGAAGGTCATGTATATATCAAACGTAAGGTCCATAATTTATTTATTTATTTATTTTTTGTTTCCAACAAGTAGATTGCACAAACTGTTGGATACTTCTGAGATTGAGAGCATTTGGGGGTAAACAACGTCGTTCAAGAATTTAGAAGAAATGAAGATATTCTGCTTTTTTTCTCGTCCATAGTCGTAGTTTGGTATAAATTCATGCGTTTTGGCTATTGTTTTGAAGTTGCAATGCTAAGATTATCGAGAGGTCATCTAAACAAGTGACATTTTTTATGTGGTCTGGGTTGAATGTTGGAATGTCGTTTGTGAATAGGTTAGATAGCGTTGGTGATTGTGTTGCTGAGTGATCTGAACAAGGGCTCTCAAAGTAGGTTTAAAAACGAATAAGAGTAAAACCAAAGTAATATTCAACACGAAAGTTCAAAGTAAAGAGATTATCAATGACGAGAGTCTTGAAGAAGTTGAAGAGTATGATTATTTAGTCCAGATTATGAAAGTGACAAAATCATGAAAAACAAGAAGGCGTATTACAATTGGTTGGAAAATGTTTAGTAAGTATAAGAAGATGATGAGAGGCTACCTTTATGTTTGAAACGTAAAGTCTACTGTAAGTGAATAATGCCAGCCATTATATAGGGATGTAAAACTTGGAAACTGACAAAGGCGATAGAGACAAAGCAATAGAGTGCACAGAAGAAAACGGATATATTAATGGTGGGAATAACACTGAAAGACAGATAGAGTAAGTTAGTAGAGAAGGCAGACTGGAATGAAATATATGGAGGCGGCAAACCCCTTCATTATAAGTAAAATTCTCGCTCGCAGCATCGGATGTCTAATGTACAATGCATCACACTACTTTCGTTATGAAATATAAAATCACCGCTCTATCATTCGTTTTCTTTCACTCAGATTAACAATAAACACAGAAAACGTGATCAAACCAGTTCAAAGAATTCGGGGGTGACTTAGCTACAGCTACAAAATTAATATAATCAAGACCCCGATACATCCTCTTATCCATTTGTACCTTACGACGCCTACATAGGTAAGTTAGCGGGAACGACTGATGAACGATGGAGCAAGTGTGTCATTGAGTGGACGTCGCGAGATGGGAAGTGTAGAAGAGGGAGACTAGATTGAAGGTGGAGGGACGAGATACAGAAGTTTGCAGGAGTGACGTAGCAGATGTTAGCACAGTCTTACGAGCCATAGAATGGAATGAGAGAGGCTTTTGTTCGGCACTGTACTCGGAATGGCTGATACACACACACACACACACACACACACACACACACACACACACACACACACACACACACACACACACACACACACACACACACACACTGACAGACACACACACACACACACACACACACACACACACACACACACACACACACACACACACACACACACACACACACACACACACACACACACACACACACACACACACATACACACAGATCGGTCATACGGGCTCTGAGCTCTCATCCGGGAGGTTGATAACTGTCAATCACGAGTCCAACACATGATCCAAGACCATAGTGAATCACACACACACACACACACACACACACACACACACACACACACACACACACACACACACACACACACACACACACACACACACACACACACACACACACACACACACACACACACACACACACACACACACACACACACACACACACTCACAATTATACTGTATGTTATGTATATTGTAGTTTCCTTGGCTCTTGTTATCATTATGGTATGGTCTTTGATCCCACCCATTTCATTAAATGTCATTATTCCTTCCGTGTATTTGGCCGGATTGCGTTATCTTGACTGTTCTCCGTTAGCATTTCCAAGCAGGATTAGCTCCTAGCTTGATACTACCGTCTCCTCGAAAGTAACTGTTCCTCGTTACATTATCCGCTTGGAGAGTGTTAATACGACCATATGCCTCGCCGTTTGCTGCCTGTGTTCGGGATCCAGACTATTATGGAGGGTATCCCGGGATTCAAATTATTCCACGAGGTCATTGTCTGATTGCGTTTCATCATGTCTATGATTCATACAGATCTGATCAGGTTTCACTGCAAATTTTTTATTATGTCATATTCAATCATAATATCATTATTTTAATCTCCTGTAAAGTTGCCTAATCTTCCCGTTTTTTAATATCTGAAATGTGCATGCACTTGTACCTGTGTATGCGTGTTATGTGTGTGTGTGTGTGTGTGTGTGTGTGTGTGTGTGTGTGTGCGCGCGCGCATGCGTGAGAGCGCGTGTGCATGTTTGTGTGTTTGTCTGTGTGTGTGTGTGTGTGTGTGTATGTGTGTGTGCAAGCGCGTGCGTATGCCTGTGTGTGCTTGTGCCTCTGTGTGTGTATGTGTGCGCGCGCCTGCGTATGCCTGTGTGTGCGTGTGTGCGCGCGCGCGCGTATGTGTGTGTGATTTACTTTGGTCTTGGATCATGTATTGGACTAATGATTGACAGGTATCACCCTCCTCATTGGTGTGACCGTACAAACACACGCACAGACACACGCACAGACACACGCACAGACACACGCAAGCACACACACACACACACACACACACACACACACACACACACACACACACACACACACACACACACACACACACACACACACACACACACACACACTTACGCACACACATACGCACACGCGCACACACACACACACACACACACACACACACAGACACACACACACACACACACACACTCACACACACACACACACACACACACACACACACACACGAGCATAGCTCCCCTTCCTGTAAAATACAACTAGGTAAATACACACACACAAAAAACATAAGAAAATTAGAAAGAATTCAAAGAGCAGCGACAAAAATGGCACCTACACTATCAAATTTGACATACGAACAAAGATTGGAGAAATTACATCTATCAACACTGGAACAGAGAAGAGAAAGAGGTGATTTGTTGACCATTTACAGAATTATGAAAGGAATGAAAATTCTCGATAGAGACGGCTTATTAAAATGGGACAGAAGAGAAACAAGAGGACACGAAAAGAAGCTAAAGAAGGACAGTTACAGAAGAGATTTGAAAAAGAATAGCTTCCCACATAGAGTGATTGATGTCTGGAACAAACTAAACGGAGAAACAGTGAGTGCCAAAACTATACAAGATTTTAAGAATAAACTGGATGCGGAGAGATACGAAAACGGGTCACTACGAGCATAGCTCTCGTTCCGTAAAATAGAGCTAGGTAAATACACCATCTCGTTACTCATAATGGGCCAGTTATGTAATTCACCTTGGTCTTCGGATCACGTGTTGGACTCGTGATCAACAGCTATTTCCCTCCCGGAAGAGAGCTCAGAGCTCGTATGACCGATCTATGGGTAATGCCGTGACCTTACACGCACACACAATTCCCCGCCCACGAGAGTTGGAGTAACGACTCGAAGCGCAGCGATACTGAAATTATTTCAGCCCTGGGCAGGATTCGAACCCGGAATGTGTGAGTGTGTATTCACCTAGTTGTATTTACCTAGTTGTATTTTACGGGAAGAGGAGCTATGCTCGTGGTGTCCCGTCTTCATATCTCATTTTATCTAAACTATTTTTAAATTCATGTACGAGTATTGTTTTTGCACACACCACTTTCTCATCTAACTTGTGTGTGTGTGTGTGTGTGTGTGTGTGTGCGTGCTTGCGTGTGTGTGTGTGTGTGTGTGTGTGTGTGTGTGTGTGTGTGTGTGTGTGTGTGTGTGTGTGTTGTTTACCTAGTTGTATGTAGCGTACTGGGTTGGAACAATACTCATGGGGTACCATCTCCTTTCCTTCATTTGTCAAACATAGTGTTGGCTTAGATTATTTTTCATCCAAAATATTCCATAAGTCTACACCTCTTTGTGGAAAGCTTTCCAGACATCTTTTATATTGATTTTTCCAGTTTTTAACTGACCTCGTGTTGATCTTTCTTCTCGTACATGTATTTTTCCTGTCCACTTTTTCCCAAACCTGTTTCCAGTGTAAATATCAGGTCGCCTCTCTCTTCGTTCTTCCAAGTTGGGAAGTCTCAGTTTCTTCAGTCTTTCCTCATATATCTTGTCGTTTAGACCAGAGATCGTCTTGGTTACCGCCTTTCGTATTCTCAATTTTTCTTCTACGTTTCTTTAAGTATGGTGACCACATCACCGCCGCGTATTCCAGTCTGTTACAACATTTATAAGATGGTGTTACATTTGCCGATTCCCAGTCCAGTGGTACTTCACCCTCTTCTAATGGACTAGTTATCAAATTGTGTACGTTATTTATCAACTGTTCTCTGCATTATTTCACTATAGAATGCGAGATCATACCTGGTCCTGAGACGTTCCTTGTTTCCAATCTTTCTAATGATTTAATCACCTCTCTCATTCTCATTGTTATGTCATTCATAAAGTTTACATTCTTTCCGTTCTTTTATCTCTCAAACTATTTCACCCTGTTGATTACTGACTGAAAGTTTTTATTAATTATTTCTGTTTGTGCTCTTGCGTTCTCACATACAATTCCTTCAATTTTCAATTTGGATATTTCTATTTTATGCTTCTACATTTACAAATGTGTAAAATAGCTTTTGCATTTGTGGACTACATCTTTGTCAAAGTTCTTTTCTTCTGTTTATATTATTTTATATTCATATCTGTTTTTTTTTTAGAATTTTCTTTTCTCGTTTTAATTTTTTCTCCCCTCTTCCAAGCTCTGTTTTTTTTTTATTTTATTTTATTTTTTCATTTTTTGCTTGTGTACATCTGTGTGTGTGTGTGCGTGTGTGTGTTTTTGTGTGTGTGTGTATGTGTGTGTGTGTGTGTGTCTGTGTGTGTGTGTGTGATTCACCATGGTTTTGTATCACGTGTTGAACTCGCGATCAGCAGTTATTATCCTCTCGGATGAGAGCTCAGAGCTCATATATGCCCAGTCTATGGGTAATGCTGTGATCTTACACCCACACACCCATACCCACACCCACACACACACCTCGTGGCGTTGTGGTTAGAGTTCTCGCCTGCCACTACGGCGGTTCGGGTTCGACTCCTGCCCAGATCGGTCATACGAGCTCTGAGCTCTCATCCGGGAAGTTAATAACTGTCAATCACGAGTGCACAACGTGATCCGAGACCACGGTGTATCTCACACACACACAAACACACACACACACACACACACACACACACACACACACACACACACACACACACACACACACACACACACACACACACATACACACACACACAGCTCCCCGCCCACGAGATTTAGAGTGCCGGCTCGCAGCGCAGAAATGCTGAAATTATTTCAGCCTTGGGCGAGAATTAAACTCGGACCGCTGGAGTAGTGGTCACGAACGATACCACTGCGCCGTCGAGCCGTATGTGTATTTACCTAGTTGTGTCTTATGGGAAGGGGAGCTGTGTGTGTGTGATTCACCACGGTCTTGAATCACGAGTTGGACTCGTGATCGACAGTTATTAACCTTCCGGATGAGAGCTCAGAGCTCGTATGACCGATCTGTGGGTAATACTGTGACCTTACACGCACACACACACCCAACTTCTCGTCCACGAGAGTTGGAATAACACCCCGCAGCAAAGTGATACTGAATTTATTTCAGCCCTGGGCGGGAGTCGAACCCGGACCGCCGTAGTGGCAGGCGAGAACTCTAACCACAGCGCCACGAGGTGCGTGCGTGTGTGTGTGTGTTTGTGTGTGTGTGAGTGTGTGTGTGGGTGCGTGCGTGTGTGTGTGTTTGTGTTTACTCAAATTCATATTGATATTCATTTCGTGATGCGTTTCATTGGAAGTTAAATTCGGAGTCATTGTGTAACGCCTTCAGAAGAAGACATAATGGCGGAAGGTGCTCCTTAAAGAAAAGCCACGGAAGACTTTCTCATTTTACTGGCGCCATCAAAACATCAAACGTAAGAATGGAGTTCTCTCTCCCTCTCTCCCTCTCTCCCTCTCTCCCTCCCTCGAGAACTCGGTACCACTTCAGCAATAAACGTGTGTATTTGTTTACCTAGTTGTATTCACCATCTATACCAACGTTTCTCAACCTGTTTACCCTTGCGGAACCTTTAAAATAAATTGCGTGTCTCATGGAACCCCTGCGAAAAAACCCCACACATATACCATATCTTTCTCATTTTATTTTCATCGTAATAATAGGTTAGATAGGATGATGTCTATATTACATTATTACAATAACCAAGAATATGTCGTGCGTGTTTAGTTATATTACGTATATGAAATTAAATAAAAAATCAAAAGTGCATTAGCTTATCTCATTTGTTCTCGCGGAACCCTTAGGGACCTTTTGCGGAACCTTAGGGTTCCGGGGAGCCTTTGTTGGGAAACGCTGATCTATTCTGTTGCAGCTGTGTCCATAAGGTCCCATCTCTGCCTCCATTGATAAGTTTTTGCTTTGAATGCCTTTTTGTTGTTGACCTGTATTATATTTTCATCCAATTTGTTGTGCAGAGCTTCCATCTGTATGGAAAGCCATAATGTCTGATATTTAAGCAGTCTTGCTCGTTCAGTATTTTACCAAAGCCTCCTATGGAACTTTTATGTCATACTATACTCTTTCTAATTTAAGTTGAGCCTTTTGGCGCGACTCGGTGAGACGGCGCTGTTGCCACATCACTCCATCACTCTCCTCAGATGGGCTCGCTACCTCTCTATCTATCCAACTATCTATCTAACTATATATATATATATATATATATATATATATATATATATATATATGTATATATATATATATAT
>NC_134806.1:41823862-41861362 GCF_046742065.1 Oratosquilla oratoria
ATGTATTTGGCACCTGCACTCAAAAAGGTTGACCACCCCTGGCCTAAACCTTCCTTGATTGACCCTGTCTTACTGAGTGTCGCTATTTTATTTCATTTCAGAGATAATGGGGGATCAAATAGATTAAAGAAGAATGCATAGGTGAGAAGGTGGTTGGTAAGGTTTGACGTCCGCTTGCACACCAATTAGTCTCGTTGTGATTTAAATCGCAGAAAGAAAATATAAACCATAGTTTTCTTTATAATGTTATAATTTATTTCTTCAGTTACTTTATTTATTTTTTACCTATTTATTCTACCCATGCATTAATTCAGTTGATATAGGGGGGGGGGAGACTAATGACGGGTATCTGTATGTGGTCTAAGTTGTATTCGTCACCATTGAAGAGGTGCAGCCCCGAAGGGCTTACACTCGGTCACCGGACAGACCAAGATTTCTCTCTTTCAACTTAAACTATTTTTTTTTACACCTTTTCACGCCTTAAGAACTTGCAGCTGGTAACTATTGCCCTGTCACTTTCAACTGGTGACATGAAAACCGTCCCATAGCAGGACAATACAAACAGTAATCCAGAGTTTCTTTATAGAGAGATCTGTGGGAGGTCCTGTGGACCGCTGCCAACGGCTGTGGGGCTGCGGGGATTTTCACGTAGTGAAACTTGAGGCAACATAAAAGTGTGATAATTGTTGTTATCATTATCATTATTATTATTATTATTATTATTATTATTATTATTATTATTATTATTATTATTATTATTATTATTATTATTATTATTATTATAATTTTTATTATCATTATTATTATTATTATTATTATTGTTATTATTATTATTGTTATTATTATTATTGTTATTATTATTGTTTTTATTATTATCATTATTATTATTATTATTATTATTATTATTATTATTATTATTATTATTATTATTATTATTATTATTATTATTATTATTATTATAATTTTTATTATCATTATTTTATTTGTAGTGTAACTTGAGAAAAGCCAGATATGAAAAAAAGTGTTTACTTGTGCTTGTGTGATTCACCATGGTCTTGGATCACGTGTAGGACACGTGATCGACAGCTATTTCCCTCCCGGAAGAGAGCTCAGAGCTCATATATGACCGATCTATGGGTAATGCTGTGACCTTACACGCGCACACACACACACCCAACTCCCCGCCCACGAGAGTTTGAGTAACGACTCGCAGCGCAGCGATACTGAAATTATTTCAGCCCTGGGCGGGATTCGAACCCGGACCGCCGTAGTGTGTGTGTGTGTGTGTGTGTGTGTGTGTGTGTGTGCGCGTGCGTGTGTGTGTATACCCGAACTCACGCAAGAAAACGCATATGTATATGTATACATTCGTAACTTGCGTCATCATGGGCCATGCGATCTTTCAGTCGTCTACCAAACGCAGACTCCATAAAACTTTCTCGCTCATGAAATCCGCAAATTACAGAAGCCATAAGTCGGGTGATGACAAAGATTAAGTTAAACATTACGATGTTACGAATGGGCCGTGGAGTTGTTGTTCATGATTCGTACGAGCTGCCATGTTGCATTGCCTGACACGTAAACAGCCCTCAGGAGGCGATCCGACGGAAAGCCAAATCGTAAAGGCGTTATCACAGTGGGCTATTTTTCCTTCGACTGTTAGACCAGATCTGAAGCTCGAAGCTTTCGAGAAGGAATCGTATTTTGGAGGAAAACAAATTTCCTGTATGTCAAATGACATCTGTAAATTTTTGAGAAAATAGAATAGTTTCCCATACTTGATACAGGTCTTTGATATTCTAAAAGGAATTGACAACATCAAAAGTGACAAAATTTTCATATTGAAAGAGAATCCGACAAGAAATAATGGTCTCAAACTGCCAGGAAATAGATTTAATTTGGAAGTGGGTAGAAACAACTTCGCCAACCGTGTAGTCACTGAATGGAACAAACTTCCTACAGACTCAGTGTAATGTAGTTCAGTTTGAAGCTTTAAGATTCGTTTAGATAAATGCCTAAGCAAGATGCTGTAATGCCTGCCATTTATTTTATATCATTTGTTATTATTTGTTATTATTTGTCTCTGTTTATTATTGCTTGATTTTTATTTATTATTATTTATCTGCCAATTTATTATTGTTTACTATTTACCTGTTTGTTTATTATTTGTTTATATTATTATTTATATTATTGCAATTTTATTTATCTCTTTGTTTATCTATCATTATTATGTTGTTTTTTTCGCATCCGAGCTAGTTATGGACCAAAAAGTCCCCTGTCGGCATGCTCCTCCTTTGTAATCCTTTGATTTTACGGCGGAAAAAGTTCGAGAGGTGAGCGGTACCGCCGATTAATCGGAGGTTGGGGGAAAAAAATAGTCCTTAACCTCCCGACACGGTGACGAGAGGTGGCTGAGGAGAGAGAGAAGAGGCGATCGATTATATCGTACCCTTCCCTTACAGGAAACGTTTCAAAATTGGCCAAACGAATCCAAATTAGGTGGTTTGAAGATCCTCAGCCAATGGGAAAGTAGAGCGAGCTTTTCCCGTCCAAATCAGAAACGTTTCTGCTTCGTTTTACCTGCGATCGTATTGCGCAGTTATGAATAACTATGTCTATGCATATATATATATAATCTACATTTTGATAACATATATTCACGCAAGGCGTGCCTTAAAATTACAAGCAGAAGACTTTATTCACGCAAGGGCGTGACACAGCATAAGCACAGGAATCTACTGACGTCAAGGACGTGACAGTGGGGGTGGTCCTACTCCCCTTCTTCTTGCGTTTTTTCTTGAGTTCCTCCTTGTTGGATATGGTTGGCTGTGGGAAGGTGGGTGAGGCGCTGATGGATGTTTCTCCGGTATCGTGGGTAGGCCGATATATTGGTACGGTCTCGCTGGGGGACGCTTTGCCTGGGCATGGTGTCTTTTTCACTGGGTCTTCCGGGTCCTTGTGATAGTCTCGAAATCTCTGTCCCTTGATTTCTCCTCTTTGAGGTAGGTGTTCACCGTTCCTTGGCAACAGACAGTACCTCTGAGAGGAGGATGAAATGTTCGTGTTTCACCTCATGCGCCACTCTTCTTATGACGAACTCGGAGCAGTCGTAGTATGCGGTGAAATGGCTCCTGCAGCAGGTGATGCAGAAAAGCCGCTGCTCCTGGCAGTCCTGGGTGGAATGTTCTTTTTTTACATCAGTCGCATCTGAAGGTCTTACGTCGGCATTCTTCTTTTGAATGCCCCAGTAGTTGGGATTTGGTGCATCTTTTGACTGGGACGATGTAGGGGACCACTTGGTAAATGGTGTATCCTAATATGACCGGTGAAGGGAGGGAGACCACGAGGAAGGCCACGCGCAAAGACCCGGTCGGGATACCGTCCCGGGTTGATCTTTTGATCGAATCTGTCCGGAGGTCTTGGGCTTCCAGGTCGGTTTTGAAAATCTGCTCGACATTCTCCTCGAAGGGGACTCCCATAATCACTCCTACCCCCAATGGTCTTGGGGATCCTTGTATCCGTAGAGGTTTGTCGTGATCGGCCTGTAGACTTGAGGTGCAGAGTAGTTTACCTCGCTGCACCTCCGTGGTGCAGCTAACTAACCATTCACCAGAGGGGGTTTGCCGGATGGCTTCAACTGGACCCACGGTGTTCTTGATCAGTTGGACCTGTCTCCAGGAGCCCAACTTTGTGAAGCGGGTGGGGTCTTTGGCTGGTTTGACGATGACCGGGTAATGTGAAGGGCCCAGTTCTGTGCGTGGCTTCTTTTAGCGTGTCCTCCTGTTGGTAATTACTATCCATTTCCCTCCTGATGGCTCGGGAGGGGAGGCTGCTGCTGCCGTGTATGACCATCGTGGTGGCAATTCTCTCTCCACAACAGCGGTACTGGTAGCGTCCCCAGTTGATGGTGGTATAGGGGGTGGGGTCTGGGGCTGGTTGGCTATGGGGCCATCTGATTGTGGATAGGGTTCCGCTGGTGGAGAGGGGTTGTTGTCCATCTCCTTCGGAAGGTCCCACGGGGTTTGGGCGTCTGGGACAGGGGCAACGCCCTAGGGGAGCTTATGATGGTGGAGAGTCTTTGGAATGTCTTCTTCGTCTTCACTAGAAGAGAAGATGCTACTTGAACTGGTAGGTTCTTCCATAGCGTACTGGTCAAGTGCACCAGGAGGGTGACTTTGATTCTTCAACAGCCGAAGGTCTGTGCCCGATTCCGGTGATTTCCGTCCGCCATTTATTCACCAGCAACTTCTCGGTTTATCAAGAATCCTACTCCACTACATCTTTCTGTGACGTGGCAGAGGATTGCACGGTCGTGTGAATCATGGGATGCTATGAAGGAGGCCTTTGTTCAGGATGGCTGATTTGATTGACTGATAGATTTATTCACCGGGTCGGGTCATGACCCACGCTGTAATCGGCTACTGGAAGGCGCCAGATGTAGGGACGTTCCCAGGGGACTTGCTTTGTGCGAGGCGCGCCGACATGGCTGAGGCGGACTTCAGCGCAGCTGGGAATTGCAGGTGTGCATGGTTGGTCGTTCCAGGGTACCGCATCAGGCCGACTGCTGTCCCGGGGGACTTCGCGACGAGGTCGGGGTGGTGCTGAGAGCCGTCGTGCTGAGGGCGGAGACTCTTTCGACCAAGTGCACTAGTTGGGTGTCCCAGGGGGACATTGTGTGAGGTCGGCCGCATTGGGTCGTGGTGATGCTGTGAGGCCAACTGCCTAACACACATATACATACATACATACATACATACATACATACATACATACATACATACATACATACATACATACATACATACATACATACACATAAACATACATACATACATACATACATACATACATACATACATACATACATACATACATACATACATACATACATACATACATACATACATACATACATACATACATACATACAAAAATGACTCGTTGCATTGCCCTTCGATCAAGTGCACTAGTTGGGTGGCCCAGGGGGACATTGTGTGAGGTCTGCCGCATTGGGTCGTGGTGATGCTGTGAGGCCAACTGCCTAACACATACATACATACATACATACATACATACATACATACATACATACATACATACATACATACATACATACATACAAAAATGACTCGTTGCATTGCCCTTCGACCAAGTGCACTAGTTGAGTGGCCCAGGGGGACATTGTGTGAGGTCGGCCGTATTGGGTCGTGGTGATGCTGTGAGGCCAACTGCCTAACACATACATACATACATACATACATACATACATACATACATACATACATACATACATACATACATACATACATACATACATACATACATACATACATACACACATACATACATACATACATACATACATACATACATACATACATACATACATACATAAAAAATGACTCGTTGCATTGTACTTGACCCGAGCAGTATGGCTGGAGACAGGGGTTACCCTTCACGCTTGAGGTGCGAAGATGTGATGTGAGACAGTCATTAATATGCCGGAGAGTCGAAGGAATTAATAAAAATATTTTAATCCATTCAGTCTTAGCTAAATAATGTAGTTTGATGTTAGTTGGAACAATTTGTGGTGTCTCCGTGCGTGAAAGGATTAATTACTCACGTTACACACGTTTTTTATTGATAATAATCAATCTTGTCAGCTGATCTGTTCGTATCTTTATTGTCTTTTTATTGAATTGGTAATAATTTTTATTTCATTTTATTGCCTGCAGATGACAGTGCGAACCATTTGTCTTAGCTGATGCGCCGCAAATAGGTTTCGTTAAATCCGATTTAGGAAACACGCTCAAAGTCGCGCGTTTTTACCACATATCCTGGGGCAAGAACAGAATCGACTAGAGCGTGCTATGCATTACAATTTGTCAGTCAAGCGCGATGGATCGTGATTTCTTTAACTGTCCTGATTTACTAAACTGCAAAGAGTATAGAACACAACGGGTGTCTGGTTGTTGAATTATTTTCCGTTTTTTTATCTTTAATATTCGCCGTTGGCATATTATCTTCTTAACTTTTTCGTTGAACTTCAGGTAACTGCCTTCCCAAAACTTCATATAAATTTCGTTCCTGATTCGCTAAAAAAGTAATCCTTTAAGATGTTAAGAAAAAAGGCCAGAATTCTTATGAATCACGCCCACGTGCCATGTCAGGTGCTACTCGATAGATCCAGCATGTCAGTTTCATAGATTATCAAACATGCATGGCAAACTAGGGAAAGTAGTTTAAATCTTTGTTTGACATTTTGTCAATGTGTCAATCAAGGCCATACACAAGACGTTTGACGAAAAAAAAATTGTACAGTGTATGACCCGTTGTAAGTTCAGAATATGAAAGAAAGCATCCAATGTTGACGCCATGAATCCGCAGGCGACATGACGTCAGAGGAACGCGATAGACAGGCGGCTAATCTTCATAATAACGTTTTTTTTTATGTGACAGTGACCAATAATGTGTTCCACTGTCTGCAGGCGTCGTATTTGCATGTCTTTTATGAAATCCACGTTTTCCTTTGGACAGTATAAATCGTTTATATTTCTTAAGCAGTGCATATGCAGTTTTGCCAAATGCCCGACTGCAATCACGATTTGTGGACTTTAGATTTACTCACCACCACTTATTACTCTGGAGATGAAGTACAGTAATGCATTATTCAGGTTCATATAACCTTTCAATTCAAATACAACTGTGACTTAGGGTGAGTTACTTTTTTTATGAAATGAAAATTAGAATACTTGTCTATATACCAAAAAGTTTCTTCCCCGTACAAGGGTATGCACCTATCCCCACCCATCAGCCATTTCCTCTTTATCTTAACTCCTCCTGGATGACTATCTTTTGGATGTCTGTTCATCCTTGTCCCCTGCCAACGGCCCTGATCAGAAGCAATGGAGTAAAACACAACACATCCACAGCAGGTTCAGCCATTTCTTTTACACGGCGACCTTCCCTTACCGTTTCCTCATGCGGAAATAGAGAAGACGAATAGAAATCCCTTCGGTTCGTGTCAGTGTATTTTCTATTAAAAATTATCTTCCATTCTCACCTATCTCTTGCATTTTCCCTTACCTGCTCAACAGAAATTCCCCTCTTCCTCAAAGCCCCTTTCACCCCATCTATCCATCTCATTCTTGGTCTACCCATCAGGCTCACTTCATCCACCGTTGCCTTCCACACTCTTTTTGCTAGTCTTTATTCATTCTTTCTATAGGCCTAAATCATCCCAGTGTTCTTTCAACTGCCCTACCTGCCAGCTTCCTTTCCACCCCCGCTTTCCTATTTGCCTCATTTCTAACTCTGTCCATCCTTGCAACACCCATCCTACTTCTCCAACACTTCATCTCAATCACATTTAGATTTCTCCTCTATACCCCATACAGTGTCATAGGCACAACCACCCCGTCATAAGTTCTCGCATTCATCTCCAGATACCTATTCTTCCAAGCCATTTTCTTGCTTCCCTCACTCTACAGTTTACCTCCATTCCCACTCCTCCATTGCCTGCTATATGCGGCCCTAGATATTTAAAGCTATTCATTTCTTCTAACCTTTCTCCTTTGAAACTTGCCTTCAGCTTGCTTCCACCCTCATCTTTTATACAGCTCATCACATTACTTTTACCAACACTTTCAACATCCTACTATTGCATACCTTTCCAAACTCCGTCACCACTTTTCTCAGACCCTCCTTTGACCCCGATATAAGCGCAGTATCATCCGCAAACAACAACTGGCTCCCCTTCCACCAGTCTATTTCTAATTCTCTGTCCATTACCCTAACACCTACCGCCCGTACCACCTTATCCATGTACACATTGAACAACCATGGCGGCATCCTTAGCTAAGCCCCACCTTCATCTCAGACCAATTACTCTCACCATTTCCAACCCTAACACAAGCTCTACTACTCATATAAATATTCTCGACTGCCCTTAGCAGCTCTCCACTTATACCATAAATCTGCATTACTTCCCACAGTACCTTCCTGGCTACTCTGAGATAGGCCTTCTCTAAATCCGTGAAGGCCCAAAAAAACATATTTACCTTTTCGTGGACACTTCTTACAAATCTGCATAACCACAAAAATTTGGTCCACGCACCCGCTATCTTTCTGAAGCCTACAATGCTTCTCACATATTACTCCCTCTTTTCCTCTTCTAATCCTCTCATTTAACACCCTCCCATATGCCTTTCCAACTACACCCTACAAACTGGTTCCTCTAAAACTACTACATTCACATTTATCCTCTTCTCCTTTATAAAGCGGAACTATACACGTACTTCTTCAGTCTTCCGACACGCTCCCCTCCCTTAGGCACACACTAAACAACTTCATTTGCCAATCCACCTTAACAATACCTCCCTTTGTCAGACGCTACGCATGACAACCATCCAAATCTGGTGTCTTACCAGCTTTCATCATTTCCATTGGTCCTTGTACCTCATCGTATCTGTATGCCTGTCTTTTTCTTCTCCCCATCACAGTCATTTTCTTAGCTCCTCCCACTTCCACAATCAACCCATCCCTAACCTCCTCCACATTCAGCTACTCTCTGAAATACTCTACCTCTCTTTCCCATACCCTCTTCACTCAGATTAACATCTGTTCATCTGCCCCTTTTACCTTTTCCTCTCTGCATGACTCACCCTCCTCACTTTCTTCATTTTATTTCGAAATATATTTTTTATTATTTTCAAAATTGTCTATCACACTGCAGCCTACTTGCAATCTTCTTTGTCTCCACCTCTCTTTTTACTTTTTTTGTATCATATGCTTCCCGAGTCTTACCTTGCAACCAATCCATATATGCTCGCATCTTCTCGACCATCGCCTTCACCTCCTCTTCCCACAGTTCACTACTCCTCTATTCCCTCCCATCCTCCTCGTCCCACATACCATATTTGAAGCTTTTGTCAATTCCTCTTTAAAATATGCACATTCTTCCTCTACTACTACCTCCCCTCTCTCCCTCACCACCTCTCATACATCTCTCAGCTTCTGGTATGCCTTCTCCTGTTACTCTCTTTCAATTGAGATCCCCAACGTCATTACACTTACATTCCTCTTAGAACTCTCTAAACACTCATTTAAATGTATCCAAAAAGTCTCACCTTCATCTTCACCTTTCTCACTACCTGGGCCATATGCACTCACAAAAAACCACATCTCCCAGCCTAGTTTCACCTTCACCCACATTAAATTTGAAGATGCTTCCCTCCACTCCACCACACACTTTCCTTTCTCATCGCTTACTAGCAAAGCCACTCCTTTCCTTCGTCGCTTCCTTATCACTGCCGACACTGCACACTCAAACTAGAAATCACGTAACATTAACACATAAATCTTTTTTCATGCAATTAAAATAATTTTTTTTCCCTTTTACTCTCATCTGTGCTACAACTACGCACATTTAATGACCAAAATTTTAGGATTCTGGTTTGAGTTCTCCTTCCAGACCCTCGTATGGCTAGACTTCTCATAGGATGAACATACAGAGAGCAGGATACCTAGTCCCGTCATTCCCTCCCACTTTGTTGCCCTTTACGACTCGCATGGTAACTGCGGTGGCAGAAATATTTCATCCACAAGGAACACAAGGGAAAATAAAAGGCGAACTCAAAGAAGTGCTTAATGACGGTTTCAGAGGAACACCACAACAGAGGGATAGTGGTGGTGCAAAAAGTAGCACCATAGACAAATGACGTGTAATGCCCCAAAAGTCCCAGAAGTCCCAGAAGCATTGGGTGCAGGCTACTGTGCAATTACTACTGCATGACAACATTCAGTCAATACCCCAGTACGGGGAATACCAATTCTTATATATTTCAGGAAGGCATTTCTTTTGTAGTAAGGAACCTTAAAAATTGAGATAATAATAGTAAAGGAGCGTGTAAAACTTATAATCCTGGGCAGTGAAATACAATAGAAGTTCATGATGGGTTTGTGAATTCGAGACGGCTTTGTGACACTGAAAATGGTAGGAAGGAAGTAGGTATTTTACGGTTACGAGGCCACTCGCAGAAATCGCCTTATTTGAGCTGACGGAATTATTTTATTATTATTATTATTATTATTATTATTATTATTATTATTATTATTATTATTATTATTATTATCATTATTATTATTATTGCTATATATAAATGTATATATATGTTTATATAAATACATATACATATATATATATATATATATATATATATATATATATATGCAAATAAATCACAAAAACATGTGATTTAAAAAACGTGTAATAAAACCACTTGGAAAATAAAATGAAAGTTGACCGAACGTTTTCGTCTATTTAAGACATTTTCGTACCTTTGACAATGTCTTAAATAGACGAAAACGTTCGGTCACCTTTCATTTTATTTTCCAGGTGGTTTTATTACACACACACACACACACACACACACACACACACACACACACACACACACACACACACACACACACACACACACACACACATATATATATATATATATATATATATATATATGTATGCATATACATGTCTGTGTATTCATATGCTGGGGTGACCACTGACCACTAGGAAGGAACTAAGCGAAGTGAATTGTTTTCGTATAATTATATTGTGCTGAAGTACAGAAAGACGTACACAGCAATACTGTACGTATATAGCAAGTTCAAAATCCTGCGGAAGGAACGCGGGGACGACAAGAGACACATCAGTACATATATCAGCAGACCCTAAATCCTGGAGAGGGAATGGGTGGACGCCGAGAAGTTTCATGAAGGTACAAGCCTTAGAATTTATATCTTTGGATATTTCCTTACACATATAACAATATAATATACTTTATATAGATCTTGAAGA
The DNA here is from genome assembly GCF_046742065.1 of Oratosquilla oratoria. Lineage (NCBI taxonomy): Eukaryota > Metazoa > Arthropoda > Malacostraca > Stomatopoda > Squillidae > Oratosquilla > Oratosquilla oratoria. The sequence goes on from NC_134806.1 coordinate 41,834,721, forward strand.
AGATTTATACTTTATGTTTGGGTAGTATTAATTAAACAGTATTACTACAGGTTCTTAATCAAGCAACCGTCTATCAGGTTTCGTTCAACAAAGCTGTTATTGCATGTGAATGACTTGACATTGTCCCAGTCGACTGGGCGGTTATATTGATTAAGATGTTTAAATGTACCATGAGACTAATTCCCTGCTCAAACTCATTTCTTGTGTTGATCAGTTCAGCCTATGTAGAGTTGATTACTCATTTGGCATAGAATCTTTATTATTTATGAGCAAATGTTTAACGATATTGGTGTTTTTAAGAACTGCATTTCCATTAAAGTTTCTTCGCAATACTGGAACTTTCACCAAGTTTTCTTAAAAAAAGAAAAGAAAAAAAGAAGAAGGTAGAATTAGTAGTTTGTGTTGAACGAAAGGCTGTTTAGGTTGGGTTGTGAAATGTCTAACCTGGAAAGATGTAGACCATATTCAAAAAATGTTTAGGATATCTCATCTTGTATCCAATTTTGTAAATTTTTCTTATTTCATCATCAGTGTATTCCGAACACACACACAAACACACACACACACACACACATACACACACACACACACACACACACACACACACACACACACACACACACACACACACACACAATAACAATAACAAAAAAGAAATAATGGATCAACTAACGAACCTTGATGTCAGGAAATCATACGGCCCAGACGGAATTGCATATTGGATACTAAAAGAATGTGAAGAAGAATTAATGGACAAAATATATAACATAATAAGTTGCTCACTCAAAGAAGGAGAAATACCAAATGACTGGAAAAATGCCAATATTGTACCAATATATAAAAGAGAGAAACAAAGAAGAACCAACAAATTACAGACCAGTCTCCCTTATAAACACTGTAGCCAAAATTTGTGAAAAATTATCAAGAATAGTTGGATAAATCACCTGGAAGAAAACAATAAACCCGAGACAATTTGGATTCAAACATGGAAGATCATGTGCTACAAACTTAATCTGTTTCTACTCAAGACTAATAGATATAATACAAGAAAGGAATGGATGGGCTGAGTGTGCTTTCCTAGACTTATAAAAAGCCTTCGACAAAGTACCACACAAAAAGTAAAAATGAAAACATAGGAGGGATACAAGGTAAATCACTAAACTGGATGGAGGATTTCTTGCATGAAAGAAAAAGGAGAGTAGTGTTCAGAGAAAAGAGTTCAGCTTGGGAGGAGGTAATTAGTGGAGTTCCACAGGGATCGGTATTGGCTCCAATAATGTTCGATATTTATGTGAATGACGTGGATGAAGATGTGGATTGTTACATGAGCTTCTTTGCAGATGATGCTAAATTGCTGAGGAAAGTGAATATTGAAATGTATTGTGAATCAGTACAGAGAGACCTAAACAGGGTTTGGAAATAGAGCCAAAATTGGGAAATAGACTGCAACATTAAGAAATATAGGATAATGGGGTTCGGAAAAGGTAAAAAAAAAAAAAAAAGAATATCAGGATAATATAGAATTGGAGGAAAGGAAGTAAAGATAGTGGGATCTGAAAAAACTTGGGAGTAATTATCTCAAATGACATGTTCCCTGATAAACAGACAAACAAAATTGTCGGAGAATCCTACAACATGCTAAGATAAATAAAAGTGTTTTTTACCTATTTAGACAAAGAAATGGTTAGAAAAAATACTAGTCACACTAATAAGGCCCAGACATGAAAATAGCCTCAACACTTTCAAACCTGTCATATGAGGAGAGACTGGCTGAATTGATATTACCGACTTTGGAACAAAGAAGAGAAAGAGGCGACCTGCTGACCATTTACAGAATCATGATAGGCACAGAAGTCCTTGATAGAGAGGATTTACTAAATTGGGGACATGAAAAGAAACTAAAAAAAAAGATAGTTATAGAAGAGACCTGAAAAAAGTTTTTCACACAGAGTGGTGGACATCTGGAACAAACTAGATAAAACAATATTGTGTGCAAAAACTATACACGAATTTAAGAGTAAACTAGACACGGCTAGATACAAAGACGGGACACCACGAGCATAGATCCCCTTCCCGTAAGATGAGAAGGTCACCAAAGACATTGTCAAGAAAAGCATAAAACTTGTGGATGATTGTACTTCAGTCAAATTAATTACTTATTACAAAAGCAAGAAAACTTCCAACCTGTTTCTCCGAAACAGACCCGTCAGGAAGAGAATGAGCTGAAAATGTCTCATGTCATATACGAATATAAGTGCACCAATGGGGACTGTGAAACCCTTCCATCTTCGTATATTGACATGACGACTATGAAGCTGGAATCTAGAATGGTTGGATATAGATACACAGGAGCCCCCAAGAACCATGACATAGCATTACATGGATACCACATTACTCGCGAAGAGCTGGAAAGGAACACGGAAATTCTAGAAACGCGCATAGACCTAAGGAAATTAAAAATAATCGAGGCCCTTTACATTAAGGACAGGAACCCAAGTTTGAATACACAGGCACTCGATTTATTAGCACAACCCAGCATGAGAACACGGGGTAGGCCAGAAGCCTGAGATGTAAATTTTTTATCTTTATTTATAAACATCTTCCAATTATCTAGTGATCTCCCCCAGTCAATATTTTCACAGTGGTCAAATATCACTTCATGAAGAAGGCTCAGCTGATCCGAAATCCGGATCGGAGATTATGACCGCCGACGCAAAAGTCCTACAAAGAAACCCTACGGTCCGGCGATTAATGAGAACTATAGAAACTGTCTACAAGAAAATAACATCACCTTCAACAAAATATGCTTATTATAAGACTCCCTAAAAGTTGTTCATGATAGGTTACATAATATAATGCAATATAAATATTAGAATGAAGCATAATGATACAATATATCTAGAATGATGCCGGTTGCTTTCTAGATATCTTGTGTCATTATGCTGCACTATATTATTTATTTTGCATTATTTTATAGCGATACACAGACAGACACACACACACACGCACACACACGCACACACACACACACACACACACACACACACACACACACACACACACACACACACACACACACACACACACACACACACACACACACACGCATGCAAACACGCATACTATATATATATATATATATATATATATATACACACATATATATATACATATATATATATATATATATATATATATATGTGTGTGTGTGTGTGTATATGTGTGTGCGCGCGCGTGCGCGTGGTGTGTTCGCTTTATTTATGTGGAGAAGTTTATATATTCATGTGTATGTATGCGTGTAGTCAATTGGTAGAGATAATGTGCTCCCGAACCTTTGTTGAAATACGTGACAGCCATTTTGATAAGTTGAGTTCCTCGAAATTTGCCAAGAAAGGTCAAGTAAAAACTTGCATAGCGTGATCTACAGAGCTGACAGACTAGAATAACATTGATTGATGAGGAACAAAACATCTTAAAACGGCAAGGTCACCAAATTTCCACGCTGCACTCGACCGAGGGCATTTCGTGGTGAGCCGGCTGTGGTTAGGTTGATTTTGTTCCACGACATTTTTCATTTAAGATACAATAATTTTGATGAATGATTTGAAGTGTCCAGTGCCCTGGGTTTAAACCCTCACCCTTGGTCTGCAACGATGGAGGTCTTTGAGTTTGATCTCGTGTTATTACTTGTAATTTTCTCCTTTGACGGTTGCAAGGTAAACAGTGGCTTGTTATTTGTTATGAAGGGTTTTTAAGAATTCATTGAACTGTTTCAAGTCTTTCTTTTAAGAGCTATATACAATAACAAAAAATGGAAGTCGTTTCGTAAGTTGCTTTTCTAATATTTATCTAATGCTGTCATATTGTGATTATGCTATTTATAATTTTTATTAGTGGTATTACTAACAACACTTATTGGTATTAGTATCACTTCTGTCATTTTTATTCGATTAGTCACGATCCAGATAATCGTCTGCTCTACTTTTTTTTCATTAATTTTGTTTGTATCAGTTGACGGAAGATAAGCTTTTGTTACACGACTGTTAGACGAAACATTTTTCACTTCCCCTAAGCCTAAACGCAAACTGAGACGCAGGCGACATAGTCGACGCAGCACAAAGTCTGTGCTGCGTGGCCTGTGTCGTTTGTGTCTCAGCTTACGCTTAGGCGAAGTCTCAGAAATAACATGGTAGAATCTATTAATCATTTTATAAAAGATTTGGGGATTGATCCAATGAATTCATTTATATAGCAGATGTCTGCTTAACCATTGACATACCCCGTATGGTGGTGTTGACTGTGTAAATTTTATGTGGTCAGTATTCTTTAGACTTTAGTAACACCCTTACGGACCAGAGTCACGCTGCGTTATTTTATGATCGGAAACAATCTCCACACAAAGAAAAATATTTATTACTTTTTAACTTCTTCCATCCATCCTTTTTAAGACATTATCACACTGGACTATTTACCTCCGACTGTTGGAGCAAATATGCAACCCACAGCTTTCGGAAAGGAACCTGATATGCTGAAGGAAAATGATTTACCTCCAGCATATCAAATAGGATTTTATGTACATTGTTGGGAAAACAGAAACTTCTGGAGGTGGGCGGTACCGCCGATTAATCGGAGGTTGGAGAAAAAATAGCCCAGTGTGATTAACCCTTTAGTATACTATCCCCCTTGAAACTCTCCTTTAACTCCTGTATGACTCCACTTATGGCGTGCTATTGTCATCAAGGCCAAAGGCGTTGGTTAATTAATTATCAGCGACGATATTCGAGACCTCTTGGCAGGTCAGAGATTTCTCTAAAGCGGGCCCTAGACGATCAATATTATTGCACAATATTCCGTACTGTACAATATTATTGACGGTGTAGGGATGATATTAAAGTGGCACATGTGTTTAAATTGTACATTTGATGTCTTCAATATATTGCGCAATAATATTGATCGTGTAGGGCTCGCTTAAAGCAGGCCCTACACTCTCAAGATTATTGCGCAATATTCCGTATTGTACAATATTATTGACGGTGTAGGGATGGTATTGAAGAGGTACACGTGTTTGGCCTGTACATTTGATGTCTTCAATATATTGTGTCATTCTTCAATACCATCCCTACACCGTCAATAATATTGTGCAATACGGAATATTGCGCAATAATATTGATAGTGTAGACCCCGCGTCAAAAAAAAGAAAAAAGAAAAAAAAAATCCTTTGAGGGACCATGTAGATCTAGACATTAAAGTGTGAGCCCATAATCGCCTGATAAGGGGATTAAACTCAACTGAATAAAATCGCTTGGGGGCATCCAGAAGGAGAAAAAAAGTACGATTGCCGCATTCAAGGATTTAATCGAGTCAGTAACTCTTTAATGGTATGTGTGCACGAAATGAAGATGTTTATATGCACTCCTATAGTCTTTGGACTCCAAGGTGATCGGTAAGGATGTGACAAACGTCGTGCTTTACCACTAGCCATTGTGCCATATCTATGCGCTATTTTTTATTCTGTGTATAGTAAAGGAAGCTGTATAGTGTAATAAGTATAACTTTTTAGAATTATAACAACGATTAATTACCTCATTCCACCTGTCTTACCTGTGACACCTCGGCGTGGCAACATGGCTGGCAAAAAAGCGATGTTGCCACATGTCATAGAATGTATTCAAATTATTGTTATAATCCTAAAAAGTGGTACTCATTGTACTATACAACTTTCTTTATTATATAGAGAATATAAAAAGAAAAAATCAAATTGTACATAGATGGGAAATAAGAGATAGAGAGGTATGTATTAAGGTTAATTTGATTGAATGGCTCACACTGAAGTGTATCTTTGGAACGCAAGGATTATAGCGAAGACGTGGAGTGGAGATGAGCAAAGACGACTGTTGGAGAACCAGAATACAGTAATAAAGCAGACCAACAGAAGACCTTTCATTCCGTAACGATATCCGATGAAAAAAAAAGTCAGTGGATAGAACTAATATCCTGCAATACAGTTCGAAGTTTTCAAATTAATTTAAACACCTCAGCAATTTTCTGTAATGCGTGGCAGTTGTTTGGTTCGCTTGTGTATTCATTTCTTCGTTTAACTATCTATTCTTAGCATTCAACTTAGCTATAGACCAAACTTTCTCTTATCAGTATGCTATTTCTTTGTAATCCTTTGTTAGACACTGCAATTAATTTTAAAAGTTCAAACTTTGTTACATTCATTTGCATCGACAGGAAACTTATTCCAATCATTTGCTTACTTCTTGGTTAGATTTACTTTCTGACAGCTTGAAGTCAGTATATCTTGTGTGGTTGATTTACCTGTATAGTGAGAAAATATTCTTAATTTAAATGTTATCAGTCCCCTTTAACATGGCTTGTATTAAGTCCCCCCTGAATCTCATCACTTAGGAGAGAAATAGTTCACATATTTTAATCTATTTTCTTATGCTTTACTCCTTATTATTTGCTATGATGATTGTAGCTCGCCCAGGCCCAACGAGAGAGGGAGCAGAGGGGACCAGAGTCCCAGGGGCCGGTTGTCTATGGGGCCTGATGAGAGTGAGGACACCAAGGTTTTATATCTAAAGCTGCTATTTTTTTTCTACTTCATAACGTTGTCTACGTGAATTAGCCATTTCTTCTTGTCTTTTCTCTAGCTTTTCCCTCATCAGTAGTACATTTTTGATTGGTGGAGCTATTGGAAATAATGGGGAACTGGCGGAATCGTTCACAAAAGTTGACGAAGTTGAGAGCAACAGTCATCGCCCTCTCTGTAACTAAGGGTGAGCGGTCACGTATGCACACTCTTTTTTATTATTATAGTCATCACAGCATCATTGTCTTAGGTTCTTACAGTATGTCAGTAATGGTGCCTTTTCTGTTTAGTCCAGCTTGAAATGGGGGCCCTAGAAGGCTGGATGTTCGAGTCACTCCAGAGTCACCATTGTAGTTGCTGGCTAAATTCTCGTTGTTGCTGTTGTTGAAGTGAGAAGAGGGTAAGAAAGCTCTCCTTTATCGTTATTTCTTAATAGTATATAATTAGAAGAAATACATAGGTGAGATAACTCGCCGGTGAACGTAATATCTGGGCAAGTAAAGCATGCCAAACATATTGCATATTAGTCAAAGACAAGGGGTGACTATAGGCTACACTGCTCCGGAGTCTGCACTGGCTCTCGACGGCTCTGGGCTCACAGCTTTATTTATTTTAGATATTTTTTCCAGTTTGTCAGGGTCATCGGTGAGATTTGAGAACCATACAGAAACAACATATTCCAAGTGTGTGCGGGCTAGCGATCTATGCAATTGGATGATGATAGTTGGACTTCTAAAAGTCAAGAGATTGTACTACCAATCCAAGTATCCTATTTGGTTGGGTGTTGTTGACAATTGCGACAAAATCCTTTTCATTCTCCACTTTGGTGAAAGTATTTCTTTCCAAATAAGTTGTAGTCGCGCTTAGTATTGTTTTATATATATATATATATATATATATATATATATATATATATATATATATATATATATATATATATATATATATATATATATATATATATGAGAGAGAATGTGGGTGGGGAAGGGCAAACGAAGATGTGTTAGGAATAGAGTTTATTGCCCTAACGTTGCGACCAACTTGGTCTTCTTCAGAGGACTACAGCATTACAGACGGATCACAATTCTTATATTCGTAGTGAGAGGGAACCCGCCAAGGTTTGAGCGATCATGTTTTCCCTTTGGCTAACGATTTCATTATTAGGACACTTGCTGCTTTCGAGAGCAGCAAGTGTCCTAATAATTAAATCGTTAGCCAAAGGGAAAACATGACGCTCATACCTTGGCGGGTTCCCTCTCACTACGAATATAAGAATTGTGATCCGTCTGTAATGCTGTAGTCCTCTGAAGAAGACCAAGTTGGTCGCAACGTTAGGGCAATAAACTCTATTCCTAACACATCTTCGTTTGCCCTTCCCCACCCACATTCTCTCTCATTTGTCTGAAATAATCTTAAATATATATATGTATATATGTATATGTATATGTATATATGTATATATGTATATATGTATATATGTATATATATGTATATATATATATACATATATATATATATATATATATATATATATATATATAACCGAGCAAGTGGGTTTGCCCCAGACCTATCATCATAACTCTAACTTCCTTCCATTTCATTCTTTTCTTACACTAACCCTCCTAATCCCCCCTCCCCCCATCTCCCCCATCTTGTCTATCCTGCCCTGTACTAGTATTGTTTTTACCTTTGTGCATAATGTTACACTTGAGTTAGATTTCATTTGTCACTTTTGAGGCCAGTGTTCTAGTTTGACTAATTCTCCCGTAAACGGAACCCTAATTTGCCACTTCATCTGAATAAGATGTCTGGCAGCAGCCACAATTCAAATTATTAATAGCTTTCAATAGTAAAAGGTTTTCAATGTTGTCTCTCTCTAGTATTTTTTTCGCGCCATTCTTGCGTATTTTTGTTATCTACTTGTCTATCTCCTTCTTGGTCCTTTTCATATTTTTCATTAATTTTTCCAGTGTCATTGTGCCTCCTTTCCCCTATCATCTTTTGCCTTTCAGTCCTTCCTAATTCCTCTCCAATTTTCTTTCATTCCACTTTTCGAGCTTCGCATTTCCTCATCGTCATACTTCTTCACTCGACCTCGTGTTAGGCCGGCCACACACGTGCAGTTTAAACTGACAGTTACAACTGTTCAGTTATAACTGTCAGTTGAAACTGCACGTGTGTGGGTATCTCAATGTTTAAACTGACAGTTACAACTGTTCAGTTATAACTGTCAGTTGAAACTGCACGTGTGTGGGTATCTCAATGTTTAAACTGACAGTTACAACTGTTCAGTTATAACTGTGAGTTGAAACAGCACGTGTGTGGGTATCTCACACGTGCAGTTTCAACTGACAGTTGTAACTGTCAGTTTAAAATGTACGTGTGTGGCCGGGGCTTTACATAGTTTGTCTCCTTGTACTTCATATGTCACCTGTGCTTCCCTTTTCTCTTTTTATTCTCTTCTCTTTTTACAAAGGATTACAAAGGCGGAGCATGCCGACAGGAGACCTTTTGATCCATATCTAGGTCGGATGCGAAAAAAAATCATATTAATAATAAAACAATAAATAAAAACTATAATAATGTAAATAACAAATAAAATACATAAATAAATGCATAGGTATAGCTATCACACTGAGCTTCCATTTTCTTCACCATCGCCGACCGTTGAGAATTCGTTTGAGTGAAAACGACTTCGGTTACAATATTTGAATTTTCAAATTTTCAAATGTTATATCATCTTTCCGTTAAATAACGCAAAACTAAACGATGAAATAAGATATTTTAAACTTATACGAATGTTAGACATACTGTTGGAATTGCCTTAGAAAAGTCTAGATTTTTGTAAGCAAAGTCTTATTCTAGTTATTGAAATGGAGGTTGGAGGTAGGATGTCGAAGGAAAATTAGCCCAGTGTGATAGCCCCTTTACTTATCATCTCGTCTAACATTACCCTCAAACCTTTCGTCTTCGTTCTTCTCTTCTGTCCCTCTTTTTTTCATTTCTTCGTTTTTTCCTTCCCCGTTTCGTCTTTCTGTCCTTCATTCCCGTTTCTCTTTTTCGCATTCTTCCCCTTCCCTCAGTCCGTCTCTCTCTCTCTCTCTGTCTCTCTCTCTCTCTCTCTCTCTCTCTCTCTCTCTCTCTCTCTCTCTCTCTCTCTCTCTCTCTCTCTCTCTCTCTCTCTCTCTCTCTCTCTCTCTCTCTCTCTCTCTCTCTCTCTCTCTCTCTCTCTCTCTCTCTCTCTCTCTCTCTCTCTCTCTCTCTCTCTCTCTCTCTCTCTCTCTCTTTTTTAACGAAGAGCAAAATCCTGCTTCTTCCATGACTCTTAATCCTTCTCTCCCTCCCAACCGCCACCGCTACCTGCCATTCCTTCCTTGACTTTTGCCTCCCCCCTCCCCCTCCTCCTCCTCCTCCTTCCTTACTCCTTCTCCACCTCCTCCTCCAAACCTCCTCCACCTCCTCCTCCTACTCCTCCTACTCCCCACCTCCTCCTCCCCACTTCCTCCTCCATCTTCTCCTCTACCTCCTCCTCCTACTCCCCCTACTCCTCCTCCCCTCCACCTCCTCTCCTCCTCCCCCTCCCCTCCTCCTCTCCCTCCTCTTCCTCCTCCTCCTCCTCCCCTCCTTCTCCTTATACACCTCCTCATCTTCCTCCTCCTCCTCCTCCTTCACCTCCACCTCCACCTCCTCTTCCTTCTCCTCCTCCACCTCCTTATCCTTCTCTCTTCTTCTCCCCTTCCTCCTTCTCTTCTCCCCACCTTCACTCCCTCACCCTTTGTCCTTCTCTTCTTCCTCATCCCAGTTCCTCCCCCTCCTCTCCTCCCCTTCCCCCTCCCCACCTCTGCTCCCCCTACTCCTCCTCCTCCTCCTCCTCCTCCTCAATCTCCTCGTCTTCCTCCTACACAAGACAGAATTCGCCGCAAAACCGAAACACTGATAAAGCGTAGCAAGAAAAATCTTGAAGAGTATATTGCTAAGGCAAGCAAATCGAACCCTAAAGAATTCTATAGTTATGCGATTAAAAAAAAAAAAAAAAGCTTATTAGCGGCATTGGACCACTTAATGACGATGAAAGTAAACATATGAATGATGAAAATGAGATGGCCTCGATCCTTAATAATTTTTTTGCATCAGTCTTCACAGACGAGGTTTGCTCATCGTATCAGCCACCAGAACATAAAATGTCCCAAAACGTTTTAAATCAACTCATAATTACCGAAAGCGATGTCGTACAAGTAATTGATAAGCTCAAAATAAGTAAAGCCCCGGGACCTGACAAAATTTCACCTAGAATTTTGCGAGAAGTCAAAAATCAAATCAGTAAACCCTTGCGCATCCTTATAAACAAATCTTTAACACTAGGTTAAGTCCCATCAGATTGGAAATGTGCTAACGTAACACCAATATTCAAGAAAGGGGACATATCACAACCAGGCAATTACAGACCGATTAGCCTGACTTCGATTGTGTGCAAACTGTTAGAGGCCATTATTTGCGACAGTGTGGTGAAATTTTTAGAAGAAAATAAAATTATGAAAGATTCGCAACGTGGCTTCCGTAGCAAACGTTCATGTTAACTAATCTCCTCGACTTCTTTCATGACGTCTTTAACAAAAACGAGGAATGTAGATCTGTTGATATAATTTATCTAGATTTTGAGAAGGCATTCGATAAAGTTCCCCCGAAACGATTGCTCGACAAATTAAAAACGCACAGCATTTCTGGTAGCACCCACAATTGGATTGAATATTGGCTCTCTGAGCGAGAATAGTGTTGTAATTAACGGGGCCTCATCTAGCTGGCTCGACGTTAAAAGGGGCGTACCGCAAGGATCAGTTTTGGGACCCGTTTTGTTCTTAATATATGTAAGTAATCTAGACGACGGCCTTCTCTGCAAAGTATCAAAATTAGCTGATGACACAAAAATTACAGGTAAAGTAACAACCACCAAAAAGAAAGAAACTCTGCAATCCGATCTAGACAGATTATCAAGCTGGGCTAGCAAGTGGCAAATGAAATTTAACGTTAACAAATGTAAAGTCATGCATATTGGAAGTAACAGTCATCACGTCGAATACCAAATAAATTGCGAAATACTGGATTCAGTAACTAAAGAAAAAGATCTAGGAGTTTTAATATCAAATGACTTGAAGCTAAGTCAACATTGCTCAGAAGCTGTAAAAACAGCAAATAGATTGGTTAGCTTTATCGGTAGAGTCTTCGAAAATAAATCAGAAAAAAATATTGCTAAAACTTGATAATTCTTGGTCCGTCCCCATCTTGAATACTGTGTATAATTTTGGTCCCCATACTACCAGAAAGATATTAGCAAACTAGAAAAAGTTCAGCGGAGAGTGACTAAAATGATACCAAGGCTGAGAAATCTGCCGTATGAAGCAAGACTTAAGACTAAATTTAGTCTCACTTTCGAAAAGGAGAATGCGAGGAGATTTAATCGAGGTTTTTAAGATGTTGGTAAATTGCTTAAAGATGTCACTGCCATGATGTAGCTCTCCTCCACCGAAGGAATTTGTCTGTCTGGCCTTAGCCAGCCCGATTTTTTTTTTTAATTTTGATCTTTCTCTCTGTATATATATCTATGTCTCTCTGCTTTTCTCTCTCTCTCTCTCTCTCTCTCTCTCTCTCTCTCTCTCTCTCTCTCTCTCTCTCTCTCTCTCTCTCTCTCTCTCTCTCTCTCTCTCTCTCTCTCTCTCTCTCTCTCTCCCCCCCCCCCCTCTCTCTCTCTCTCTCTCTCTCTCTCTCTCTCTCTCTCTCTCTCTCTCTCTCTCTCTCTCTCTCTCTCTCTCTCTCTCTCTCTCTCTCTCTCTCTCTCTCTCTCTCTCTCTCTCTCTCTCTCTCTCTCTCTTTCCACGTCTTTCTGCCTCTATCTCTCCATGTCTCTCTCTCTCTCTCTCTCTCTCTCTCTCTCTCTCTCTCTCTCTCTCTCTCTCTCTCTCTCTCTCTCTCTCCCCATGTCTTTCTGCCTCTATCTCTCCATTTCTCTCTGTCTCTCTCTTTCCATCTCTCTCCCTCCCTTCCTCCATCCATCCCTCCCCCCTCCCCCCCCTCTCTCTCTCTCTCTCTCTCTCTCTCTCTCTCTCTCTCTCTCTCTCTCTCTCTCTCTCTCTCTCTCTCTCTCTCTCTCTCTCTCTCTCTCTCTCTCTCTCCCTCTCTCTCTCTCTATCGCTATCTCTCTCTCTCTCTTCATCTCTTACTGTCAACCTTTCTTCCCTGTGCTGATCTCACATTCACTCAATTGTGTGTTCGAATCCCGCATTTCTCTCCGAGTCTCAGCAGTGACTTAAACCTGTCCCAATAGTTCAAGCGCATCACAGGGCAAAGACATACGGTCTCGCTCGCAACTACGAGCCTTCTGGCGTAGGCTCTTTACCGTTTCTGTGCGTTTGTTTGTTTGTGTGTGTGTGTGTGTGTGTGTGTGTGTGTGTGTGTGTGCGTGCGTGTGCGTGTGTATGTGTATGTGTGCGTGTATGTGTGTGTGTGTTTGTGTGTATATATGTACTTTTTTATCAACTACAATGCACTTTAATTGTAAGCCATCAACATCGTGAGACTCGAGGAGGCCAACATGCATAAATTGAAACGTACATAAATACACTGTTATGCCATAATCTGGATAGTTTGTGCTGGTAATATTTTACTTATAAAAGTTTCATAAGGTGTCCTTTCATTTATGAAATCGAATTGAGGAAATACAACACCGGACCAGTTCTATTCGAGAGTACACGTCCTCCAAGATACTCCGAGTGAAACACTGCACCCTGTAATCAATTATGTTTGCGATCTTTCTATGTAACCCTGTATTAATAAAAAGGCGTGGGTGGGCGGAGGGGTAGTAGACCTCCATTTTTTTTTTTTTTTTTTTTTTTTTTTTTTTTTTTTTTTTTTTTTTTTTGAGTGAAGTATCACTCCCAGGGGCTTTGTTTGGGCCCGTGCATAGGAGGCCGCCTTGTACCTCTCTCTGTATCGTGTCTGGGTCTCATGCAATAAGACCTCAGTTTGATCTCTGAGAAGTCATAATTTCGGCTCTGACTTTCTCAGCTTCCCATTTCCAGGACTTAAGTGTCCATAAACAAACATACCCGGGAGACAACCACCCACTCATCTTTCCAGTTCCACCTCTTTTCTTTCCTTCCTGGTTTACCTACAGAGTAGGTGACGAGTGGAATAGGCTTAGTAACTATGTAGCGAGAACTGAAGCTATCGATTGTTTCAAGAGAAATTTATGGAAGGGGTGAATAGGTGGGAATGGACATGGAACTGCCTAATGTAGGCCTTATGGTCTCTTGCAGTCTCCGTTCTTATGTTCTGTCACTGTAGGTGTGCATTTTTTTATTTTTATTTTTTTATTTTTTTTTTAGGGGTTGGTAATTACTCAGAGAATGTCTCTATTACCATGCCACTGATCTTTAGACACCATGCAAGTATATATTGTTTATTTTCCCCATTTGTCATTTTCCAATTTCTTGGCTATTATGGTCGTTTCCTCTCTTTGGAACTCCCCTCGCCTCTTGCATATTATATTCTGTGTGCAACAAACTGTTTTATTCAGTTCGAGGAACTTCCGGTAGTGAAAGAGTTCGAGTCTGCAACGCCACGAGAAGCAAGATTTTACCCTCGCTAAAGGAAACACCGCCGCCATTTTGTTTTCTTTTTCATCACTGTCATCCTCCGGACGGAGATAATGTAGTTTTATCCTTCAGCTTTGCCAAAGCATACACCAGGGATTTAGTGTCGCGGGGAGAAAGAAAAACGCCTCAAATATTTTGGCCGAGCTTATGGGAGAGAATATTTTTTACGATTATATTTTCGGTGACCCCGAAGAAGACAAAGATCCTCACGAACTTTTGCAGTTAGTGTCCGGTTTATGTACCTCGAGACCGTTTCGGCCGAAGAATGGCCTTCGGTTTCCATGTTGGTTCTTTATACGACTGTCCAGATGGCGCGAGCGACAACTTTGTGGTCGTGATGGAATAGTGGCGTGGCCATGACGCCTCTCTCCCTACACGCTGCCAATTTTCTTTTCTTGCACACACGCATGCATACACACAGGCACATACTCTCTCACATCTACACACACACACACACACACACACACACACACACACACACACACACACACACACACACACACACACACACACACACACACACACACACTCTCGGTGGCGCAGTTGGTAGAGTCCCAGAGTGTCAGTACGGCGGTGCCGGCGGTACCTGGTTCGAATCCTGCCCATGGCTGAAAATAATTTCAGTATCGCTGCGCTTCGAGTCGTTACTCCAACTCTCGTGGGCGGGGAGTTGGGGGTGTGTGTGCGTGTAAGGTCAAAGCATTACCCATAGATAGGTCATACGAGCTCTGAGCTCTCTTCCGAGAGGGAAATAGCTGTCGATCACGAGTCCAACACGTGATCCAAAGATCAAGTGAATCACACACACATGCATACATCAGGGTTGTGCTTGAGACCACATCGTACGAGGCCAACACTGTCTCGAGTCTGAGTTGGATGTCTGAATATACTTCTGAAGTAGCACATTAGTTCTAATTCTAGATTATACATTTCTGCATGTCACCCAAGCAGTGAAAGAGTCATCAATGTCAAGAAATTCAACTGATAACTAGGTTCATGTAGTTGAAGTTACAGAAATTTGTTTTATATGGATGTAGAAATATATGTGGGAAAAAGCAAAGTGATGAGATGTACAGTGTCTAAGAATACATATGCTAGATGTGGATATTTTTAAGAGTTTAGGGTCACATGTAGCAGGGAATGGAGTAGTGGGGGTAGACGTAATTGTAGAAAGAAGAAATGAAAAGATTCATAAGAAATAGGTATCTTGAGATGAGAACAAACAGAAAATTATATGAAGGGGTGGTTGTGCCTAGGACAATGTATGGGGCGGAGACTTTGAATGTAAGAGAAGAAAAAGTAGAAATTTAAGTATTTTTAAGATGAACTGTCTGAGAAGTATGTTGTGGGTTACGAGGATGGATAAGGTGAAAAATTAGGAGGTGAGGCTGGGAGTTGGGGTGGAAAGATAGCTGGCAGATAGGGCTGATAAAAGAATACTGAACTGGTTTGGACACATGGAAAGAATGAGTGAAAAAAGTGTACTAGAGGTGTATGGGGCGTTGGTTGTAAGGAGAATGTCTGTTGAGCAGGGAAAGGAGAAGGTAAGAGATATGTGTGAGTGGAGAATGATTGTGAATGGACGATAAATTGACGCAGCCCGAGAGGTTTCCCCTTATCTTCTCTATTTGTGTATTAGGGGGATGAGTAGGGGGTCACCATGTAAATGAAATGGTGGGGGTAAACCAGCCTCGGCTGTCGGGACCTGCTGTGGATGTGTTGTATCTTGTATTAGTTTTCATCTGGGCAATGGATATATTGGGGGTGGGCAGGAATGGTCCGTTATTCACAAGGAGCTGAGATAAAAAGGGAAACAAATGGGTGTGGGATGGATGGGGGAAGTTGGTGCGTACCTTTGGTGGCTACCTCCCTTCTATGGGGGAAGAAGCTTTTTAGTATGTAGAGAGTTATAGTTCTCTAATTTCTTCAACTGAGTAACCAAAAGGTCTTACATAATGCATTACATTACAATTTACATAACTGAGGAACTAAACTGTTTAACTCTAAGAACATGTTGGGAGAGGAAAACGATAAGGCTATAGGCAAAGAGGAGATCAAAATTGAGAGCTGGAAGTGCGTCAGAATTGGATGGATGTTATGTGAAATGTCTGACAAAAGGTGGAGTTGTAATAGTGGAGTGGCTGGTGAACTGTAGGTGACGTATAGTCCCGCCATGAAAAGTAGAGTAAGAGAAGTACGAGTGGAGTAGTATCTTGAGATATACTTAGGTGTGTTGATTGAGACTGGGTTAGGAAGTGAATAGAGCAGCGATTCCCAGCCTGGGGTGCTGAAATCAATCATAGGGGGTGCTGGGAAGTGATGCACACAAAAATCACATGGATATATGTATAATTGATTACCCAGTTGTGCATATTTGACTTTTTCCATTTTCTTATTTCTTCTACAAACAATATTATCAATTTGTTTCAGTTCTAAGGAATCAAGAAAATAAATCATCAAGCAGTCCACTTCACTCTCTTTCATCCTTCTAATAGCATGATAGGGGTGCTGGACTGCTTAGACATGACAATAGAGGGTGCTATGGTCGGAAAAGGTTGGGAAACGCTGGAATAGAAGAATAGATTGAGGAAGAGTAGTGTCGGTTTAGGAGAGGAAAAGGGTGTGCAGATAATTTTTCGTGGTAAGACAGGTGTGTGGAATGTAGTTGGAGGAGGGCTCAAGTTATAGTCGATGGACCATACCTCTTTTATAAGGGAGGCTTCTTGGTGTATATATAGAAAGACCAGGGTTATATACACTCACAAAACCCCGTATCTCCTATCCTAATCTCACCATCACCCATTGCATTATACTCGAAGACACTTGTCTGCATCACGTACTTATATAACTTATCACTTACCAACAATGTCATTCCTGTACTCTCCCATCCCCCTGCCGTTCCTGACACCCTATCAACCACGTTTTCAAAATCTAACTCACCCTTTCCTTTCGATTTCGTTTCACTCAATGCTAAAACATTAATATTTCTTCTCACAGATATATTACCAATCTCTTCTCTTTGTCTCTCCATCTTCGCACGTTTAACGATCTAGTTACTAGCGTTTTGGTTGCTATTTTCCTTCAAGATCCTTGTATGCCTTGATTTTTCTTGGAAAAAGACAGAGGAGGAGGATTCCTAGTCAACATCACTATAATATAATAATGATAATAATAATAATAATAATAATAATAATAATAATAATAATAATAATAATAATAATAATGATAATAATGATAAGAATAAGAATAATAATAATAATAATAATAATAATAATAGTAATAGTAATAATAATAATAATAATAATAATAATAATAATAATAAGTTTATGTGGCAATGAATCAATATACATGAAGTGCAGATAACGAAAAGAAAACACAGTTCGAAATAACGATTACAATTGCCGAGAATAACACAAAAAAGCATGTAAGCTTATTTCCATTGTGGTCCTCACGAATTCTACAATACGAGGGGAACACAGTGGCAGAGAAAATATTAGCGAAGTATGGAAAAATAAATGTAATTCAACGGGGTTGGGGAACTGCAAATTGCCTTCAGGTGTTCACTAGCATTTGTCAAGAAAATCCCCGCCAAGTTCAAAGGAAGCGACTGTAATGATTGTGGCATGGTCGGGTGTTTTTATGCGAGAATATTCTCAGATTATGTCTATTTACCCACCCTCCTCCCTCTTACCGTGGCCAAACATGCTAAGAAAGAGATTGTTGTGAGTTTGTTGTTCTACAAGCTGGTGTCCTTTACGTGAAATTTTACCCCATACGCGGTTGGCGTGGAAGAAGGATTATGTCAGTATACTGGTCGTAGATTGTTTCTTGTCTCATTGTCAGCATTTGAAGCAACGACTAAGGTATTATACGAGTATTTCTCGGCACAGGTAGTATACTCATTTGAAAGCCAGGTTGCAATGATTTTCACGTGTTTTCAGTTAATCATTCCTCTCAAGACTGTTCTAAGAAAGTGTGTCAGGAAAGCCAAAAGTACCTGTTATAATTTGCCAGTAAGGCTCGAGCCGTGAGATCGAATTCTATGTCGTACAGTTGCTAGGATAGTTTAAATATGATGATGCCTGGAAATTACGGGGGAGATCCCTTCAGTCGGCAGCCAAAAATATGATACATGAATGATCTCAGTTAAACGAAGGCGAGATTGGGGAGCGAGGACATTACCTCGGATGAATATATATATATATATATATATATATATATATATATATATATATATATATATATATATATATATATATATATATATATATATATATATATATATATATATATATATATGCTGAAATATTAATGGCAGAATGAGTGGAAAAGGTGGCGAGGTAAATGCCCCCCCCCAAAAAAAGAAAAAAAAGAAAAAAAAAAAAAAAGTAGGAGTTTTATTACAAACGTTTCGTCCTTAAGAGGACTTCCTCAGAGTATACACTAAGAAAAATATATAAGCTGTGAATATTTTTCTTATATATATATATATATATATATATATATATATATATATATATATATATATATATATATATATATATATATATATATATACATATCCGTACTTCTCGAAACCAGTAAAAATGGCGGAGATGCCCCTTTGTTTCCGTTCGACAAGCAGTTTCATTTGATAGATCCTGTTGGGACGACTATCATGCAATTGATTTTATTGCGACTTCGCCAACTAAAATCTAGACTTCTCCAAGAACATTTCAACAGGTTTACAATCATTAAGATCACCATTCATCTTTGCTATATATGACGGAAAGATTATTTGATATTTTTGAGATTTTAAAAATATTGTAACCGAAGTCGTTTTTACTCAAACGAACTCTCAACTGTCGAAGCTGGTGAAGCCTGTGGAAGCCTAGTGTGATAACTACTACAATGCTGAATATGATCGTCCAGTGTGGGAACATGACTGAAGGGAAACGCAGGAATTTGAAAGTAACTTTATTGGCATTGTATCATTTCACCCGGTCGATTGTCGACACATACCCTCCTCAAGACACAGACTCTTTCATAACACCAACTCTAGAGAAATAAGTTTAAATCGGTTCAGTGGAGTGTTACAGTCCCAGTAAAGGCATTTCCAAAGTCTCGTGTTTCCCTTCCCTCGTCTTTCCATACCTGTCTATACAAGTTCTAAATTATCCAGTGAATGTGTCAGCAGACTACAAAATGTGTTGGAAAGGGATTGAGATCTCATCATTTATTATTTGTTTCTTGTTTCTGGTCCGAGTAGCTTGACTGCTGTTCAACACGGGATTCAGGTTCCAAGTGAAGTCTCTCTCTCTCTCTTTCTCTCTCTCTCTCTCTCTCTGTCTGTCTGTCTTTATCTCTATCTCTCTATCTCTATATCTGTTTCTCTCTATCTCTCTCTCTCTCTCTCTCTCTCTCTCTATATATATATATATATATATATATATATATACATATATATATCTGTCTCTGTCTCTATCTCTATCTCTATCTCTATATCTATCTATCTCTATCTCTATCTCTCTCTATCTCTCTATCTCTCTATCTCTCTATCTCTATCTGTCTCTCTCTATCTCTCTATATCTATCTCTATAATCTATCTCTATCTATCTATCTCGCTCTCTATCTCTCTATCTATCTCTCTGTCTATCTCTATCTCTATCTCTTTCTCTATCTCTCTCTCCTCTCACTCCTCTCACTCCTCTTTCCCTCTCTCTCTCTCCTCTCTCTCTCTCTCTCTCTCTCTCTCTCTCTCTCTCTCTCTCTCTCCTCTCTCTCCTCTCTCTCTCTCTCTCTCTCTCTCTATCTCTATATCTATCTCTTTCTCTGTCTCTGTCTCGGTCTCTGTCTCTCTCTCCTCTCACTCCTCTCATTCCCCTCACTCCTCTCTCTCTCTCTCCCCCCCCCCTCTCTCTCTCTCTCTCTCTCTCTCTCTCTCTCTCTCTCTCTCTCTCTCTCTCTCTCTCTCTCTCTCTCTCTCTCTCTCTCTCTCTCTCTCTCTCTACCTCCCCCCCCTCTCTCTCTCTCTTTTCTTATGAAAAATTACCATAATTGTGGGGGACTGGGGTAAAGTTATCTATCTGCTCACGATGCATTTAAACACAGAATGACCTAGATTTGTGGATTTATAGCCGGTTCTCGGACCAACAAAGAAACAACATTAAATGTCATAGGAATATATTTAAGGGTCGTTCATGATATAAAATATTTACATGGACTTTTATGACTATACCCTTGTTGTCGAAAGCAAATGAATTCTTCAGCTACAAATAAATGTACGTGTAGCGCTTGAGCACGTTGTTTTCAAGGCGGGGGGAAGTATCAACTGAATGGAATCATATGGCAGAAGTTTGAATGAATCAATATTTGAAACACTCACTCAGGATGATTAACGAAAAGAAGAGGAGATTTGAAAGAGGTCAGGTAAACGATTGCTCAAGACGGCATCTGTGTAGGCTTTAGTTCCTTCGCCGTGACTAATGGTGGTTTGACCGGTGGTGTTTTGTCAGATTCTGACGTAAGGATGGATAGTCCATTCGTTGGGAGGTTTATTGACGCGTAGCATGTTTGCATCCACGATCACAGGATCATGCAAAGGAAACTGACATATATTCCCATCTAGCACACCAGCCCAACGTTAGCGTATATATTACTTTCGTGTAAAATGAGTGTTACAACGTAACGGTGGTATTCTTAGAAAAATCTTTCCTTGTATAAATCTTTTCTTATATAAATCTTATATATAAATCCTTGGAAGAGAAAGATTTTTTTCTTAAGAATACCACCATAAGAATCTTACGGTGGTATTCTTAAAAAAAATATTTCCTTATATAAATCTTTCCTTTTATATATCTTATATAAATCTTTAGAAGGGAAATATTTTTTTTCTAAGAATACCACCGAAAATCTTGTTCACTGTTGTCTTTACGCGATGTGTAGAGACCGAGATTCATCGTGGAAATAAAAGATCGCGTAAATTAGAATGAGGAAGGGGTTGGGGGTGGGGGCAGAAGGCTACCAAAGTATTCACCACATTAAAAAAAATTGTGCTCCATTAGAAATGTTATTTATTATACTAATTCAAACAAACCACATAATTCAAATAGACCATGTTATTTTATCAGTCGCGTTAAACCAAATTCGCTTAAATAAACTTGCCTAAATTAAGATATACCAGTATATAAAACTATTTTTTTTTTATCCTCCAGTAGAAATTTTATTCATTATACTAATTCAAACAAACCACATTATTGAAACAAGACATATTTTATCAATCGCGTTAAACCAAATTCGCTTAAAAGAAACTCACCTAAATTAAGATATTTTTTTTGTCTTCCAGTAGAATTTTCATCCATTATACTAATTCAAACAAACCGCATTATTGAAATAAAACATATTATCGCGTTAAACCAAATTCGTTTAAAAGAAACTCGCCTAAATTAAGATCTACCTGCGCGTAGAGTGAAGTTCCTTAGCGCCTCTTCATCTGTATAGGTCAATCAATGGAATAAACTTCCTGCAGAGGCAGTGCAATATATTACGGTTCGAAGTTTTAAGATTCATTTAGATCAACACCTAAACAATATAATGGAATCCCTGCCAGTTGTTTGGTTCATGTATTAATTTCTTCGTTTAACTATTTATTCTTAGTATATATATATATATATATATATATATATATATATATATATATATATATATTTGTCGAGGAAAAATATTTTGCCTTAGTGACTTAACGGCGGAAAAAAATTCTGGAAGTGGGCGGTACCGCCGGTTAGTCGGAGGTTGGCGGGACTGTGATTGCGGCCGTGTTCGAACTGCCGTCATCTCGACTTCTGCCGCAGGTAGCGACGCTCTAACCTGAGCTCTGGGAGAGATTCTAATGGACGTATTCGAGGTCCGCAGGTAGTCCTAGTTGCTGTAATACCGTTTTCTTTGTGCATCTTCATTGATACCATTGATTTGACGTTAACCAAGCTGTTTAAAACATGTTACTAATGTATGAAGAATTACTAACCTTTCTAGATAAGTTGTGGGTGTAACGGAGATAAATGTAACGGCAATGCCCTCTGGACCTCCAGCGCGATTTGGGAAGTGAGTATAGACAAGCGGGAACGAGTGAATACGAAGGCTTTTGCGTGTTATATCGGATCCTCGTAACGCGTTTTCTTATGAATTGCTGTTCACTACCCAGGTTGTGGCCCCCCTCATGAAGCTATGTGGGTCCCTAAGGGGTCGCGGTCCCTAGGTTGAGAACCACCGTGCTAATGTCACCCATAAAGGCGTTAGTTATCACACTGAGCTATTTTTCCTCCATCATTCAAATAATTGGCGGTACATTTGGTATCCTGGAGGAAAATCATTTTCCTCCAGCATATGAGACTCCTTCCCGAAAGCTGAGGGATGAAAATCAGCTCCAAAAGTCGGAGGAAAAATAGCCCAGTGTGATAACGCCTTCGCTACCGAGGGGTGGGTTACCAATGGGTGAATAAAATCGCCTGGCGACAACCAGAATGAAATGATAAGTGCCGCCAGGTACGAAAGGGTTATGAAAATGGTGAGTTTTTTCACGGAATAGATTTTTTTGCCACTAGCAATAGATAAATAAATAAATAAATAAATAAATAAATAAATAAATAAATAAATAAATAATTAGAATAAATATCGACCAACACCTGCAGAATTATTGAGGAAGAACTCATGACGCTACAAGTCGGTCTTCTTCAACTCAATAAAATCGCGTGGCGACGGCTCCTCTCTGGTTACTTATCACGTTCTTATAATATTTTACCTACGATTGTGCTTTTACGGAAGGTACTTTAAAAAACGTTCGAAACAAATTACTTTCCTGAAATGATTTAGTCAAAAACTTGATATCTTCAAGTTATTTCACCAACCGGTCTTCACAATTCTCTTGCACAATTTCATGATCGTGCTGGTCAGGGACACGGGGCCTATAAATCAGTATCTTGGATCTTGTTACAGTAATCACGAAATGCGAGCATTTAGACGTATATAAGGGGTTACAGGTGTCCACGTTCCCAATGACGTCATGAGAAAGAAATTTGATGTGTTTTCACTCCTAAGAAATAGTCGCTCTGATGGTATGACCATTTGAGACAAATGGAACCCAATAGGAGACTTGCAAATGGAATTCTTTGGAAAATAAACACATTAATACTAGATGGAAGGCATAAAAAGAGATGGATTCAGAACATGCAAGAGGGTTCACAGAATTGAAGAATCTTTCTATAGGGGTTTGGGAACCTTAGAGGTTTTGACCGAACATAATAAAAACGGACTTAGGCCTGCTCTGAAGATGGTGAATTTTGTGCGCACGCGTGCGTGTGTGTACGAGTATATATATATATATATATATATATATATATATATATATATATATATATGCTTTGTTGAATTCTACAGCAGCAGTATTATTGTCCAATTTGTATGAGGTATTCTCAATGTTCCTCATGAGAGAACGGAGGTTGAAGGCTAGGGTATTGATCAATTTCCGAAGGTACATGCATGTTGTTTTACTCTAGACGTCTTTCGACCCAATCAATGGTTATCTTCAAAAGTTACAATAGCATAATTATACAAATATACAAGAAAAAAAAAACGGGAATGAAATGTATTTTTTTTTTTTTTTTTTTTTTTTGGGTGGGTGGGTTGAAGTTCGGGATTTTTAAAAGATAATCTATTTTCTACTGTGCCCGTATAAATATTAGTGAACAGGACGCCCAAGGAGGATCCCATGGCAACACCATCTATTTGGACATACATATTGCCAGTAATGGATAGCCTAAATAGTAGGTGAGACCATAAAATGGCATTTGGATAGTTTCATGACGGAAGATTCCACACCAAATGAAAGACCTTGTATCATAGTCCTCTACTATAAGAAATTTATGTCCTCCACTTATAAAGAGAACGAAAAAGCTATAAAAAAGATAACGTTGTGACCCCTTTAATCTGTAAAAATCTTCCATTATTATTCAGTTACAATGTGCAGTTTCACTTTCATCGATGAGGACATCTTCAAAGCAACTCGATGGAACTACCGACACCCTTTCCCGTTTTGCGTATCTTTTTATTATTATGTTATTGTATTTCTTGAAGATGACCCTGATTAGGTCGAAAGACGTCTCGAGTAAAGCAGTATGTACCTTGGAGAATTTATCAATACTCTAGCCTTTGTAGACTTTTTAGAATTAAAATGGTATTGGTTGCCAACAATATTTTGTAACTTATTACTCTAACACCTTCCATCCGTGTATATACATCTGTTTACATTATGGAACTGAGTATAGACTCTCAGTATTTATTTTAACTCTATAGATTTATATATACAAGAAGTGATGAAATTACACTAACGGCTATTGTATGGTAACGTTGTATGTCCGACTCCCCGGTCGTGATGCAGTTGATTTGACGGTTGATTTCTGACGTCAAGCCAAACTGACCGCGGGTCAGATTAGACAATAGATGGTTCGTTGCTACTCCCAGGATCTGACGTCGAGTAGCTAATGCATGCGCGTGCGCGTATGCACACTAGCATAGAATAATTGACACAATCTACAGGCATTTCTTGCAACTCCTTCAACTTCCGCTTTCTCATAAAGAATATTGGATAAATTTTCGAAAGTGCACACCTACGCGATATAGCATTAGAAAATTAAATATTAATTTTGTAAATTATAATACACCCACGTAATATACTTTTTTCTTGGCCGAAACCAATAACAGAAAATGTTGCTAAATGCGATACGCTAGTGTGCGATACGCTAGTGTGCTTGAGACGCCATCTTTGTTTTGATAGATGTGGTCGAAGAAATTAAAGAATGATAAATTCGTTTATTCTAACCTAACGTAACCTAACTTAACATAACCTACCTAACCTCACCAAACCTAACCTAACCTAACCTGCATTTAGTAATGCGATACCTATAATTCTGTAGGTCATCAGGTTCGTCGTCGTCAGAGATGCTGTCGGCCCGTTTTGGTATCGTATCCGATCGGATTGCGGGGTATACAGTAGTTACATAGCTTTAAGAAATGCATGGAACTCAGTTCCGTAGCACTGTTTAGAAAATATGTACTGTGCGAGGTACTGGCTGAAGTACTGAGGGCGTATTCCAGATCCTATGATCACAGGATCGTTCGGTAGTGTATTTGCTTTTAGCGGGACTGGAAAGACAAAATGGCGTCTCGATCCTACGATCGCAGCTTCGTTCGGTAGTGTATTTGCTTTTAGCAATTTGTTGTGTTTTATTTCCGTCAAGAAAAACGTATATTATCGTGATGTATTATAATTTACAAAATTAATATTTAATTTTCTAATGTGTTATCGCGTAGGTGTGCACGTACGAAAAAATACCGAATATTGAGAGTACTTTAAATTGAACAATGATACTACTGCTACGGTCTTCAACAAAGCCTGTGTTATATTTTTGGAAGGTGACTCTAATAATTTGGGTACCCTCTGTACACACACACACACACACACACACACACACACACACACACACACACACACACACACACACACACACACACACACACACACAAACACACACACACACACACACACACATATATATATATATATATATATGTGTGTGTGTGTGTGTGTGTGTGTGTGTGCAAGGTCATAGCATTACCCATATATCGGACCTACGAGCTCTGAGCTCTCTTCCAGGAGGGAAATAGCTGTCGATCACGAGTCCAACACGTGATCCAAAGACCAAAGACCAAGTGAATACACACAATATATATACATATATATATATATATATACATATTATATATATATATATATATGTACAATATATATATATATATATATATATATATATATGTATATATATATATATGGATCAAGAAGCTCCACCACTGGAACTTTTGCATGTGCGACTCCCTCTCTATTTTTGTCTGCATGTCCGTCTCTCTTCCCTCTGTTTCCCTCTCCCTCTCTCTCACCCCCTGTGTCTGCATGTCTGTTTCTCTCTCTCTCTCTCTCTCTCTCTCTCTCTCTCTCTCTCTCTCTCTCTCTCTCTCTCTCTCTCTCTCTCTCTCTCTCTCTCTTTCTCTTTTGTGCGTGCGCGTGAGCATGTGTGTGTGCTTGTCAATGCTTGTGAGTGCTTGCGTGAATATATGAGCTTATGTGTTGCTGCCTTATAGGTGTCTGTACCCTATTTATGTAAAAAAAAATGATGGGTGTATTATATACATTAAGTCTCGGTTATTTGTCACTGAAGAGACAAAGTCTCTCATTTAAGATTGGTCTCGCAAATTCCCTTCCACCACATCTTTCCAGTCTCGCTTTTTTCTTCTTCTTTTTTTCTTATCAGTTTTATCATTGCTCATGTAATTGTCTCTAGCGTTGTTTCAATCTGTCGCTAATCCTT
>NC_134806.1:41868862-41886362 GCF_046742065.1 Oratosquilla oratoria
CTATACCGGCACCTATATTACTTTAATAGTTCGGGAGTGCTAACCGCGGCCAAACTGAAGCAGACTGCACCGATAAACGCACCAAGGAACGCACCGAGGAACGCGCCCAGCTCTGAAAAACACCACATGTGACCAACATCACGAGCCATGCACCACCATATAATCCAACCTAACCAATCTAACCTAACCTAACCGACCTAACCTAACCTAACCTAACCTAACCTAACCTAACCTAACCTAACCTAACCTAACCACACCACCTTTGGTTCCCCCCAAAGGGCACAAAACTTAAAAATCACTGTCAGCATTATAAATAGATTGCGGTGCGTGTACATGGGGTTTAAATTACTCAGAATGAGAAACTGTATCTGATGAGAAGGATACGAAAGGCCATGTTGAGACTGATGAAAGATTAAAAAAAAAAAAAAAAACACCATAACACAAGTTTAACCATATTTTATGTGATTTAAACTAGAATACATCAGTTCACTCGCTCTCCCCATATCCAATTCTAACACAGGCACTACTATCCTAATAAGAACTCTTGGCGGAGTCTCTACCTAATTGTATTATACAGGAAAGGAACAACGCTTGTTGGGTTCCATCTCCTATTCTTCAGTTCATCTTAACTAGCTTCTAATTCATGTACAGTTCCAACTCTGTCCATGTCTTTGATTTCCAATTATCATATTTAGATTTGAACTCGTGGATTGTTCCAGCTTGGGGTATATCACTTAAAGTATTCCAAGTATTTATGGATCTTTTTGGGGAAGTGTATTTCTTTACAGCCTTTAGACGTGTGTGTGGGGGGAATAGGGTCTGTGAATCCAAATTTCAACAATCATTACGAGAGATAAGGAAATGAAATTACAATTTTATTAAACTAATTTTACTGTAGCTGAATACATGGATATAGTACTAGGAAATATTCTAAACATTACAAAATACTCCAATAGTTTAAAAACTCAAAAGTTTGAATACAAAGTACCAGTATTACTTGGTAGGAGTTTTGGCATTATTAGAAATTGCGTTTTTCTTTTGAAATCCTCAAATATCTAATGTACACTCTGCTTAATAGCAAAACCAACTTGTACCTGCAGCTGTGGAGGAACTACCGGTGGTATTTTTTAAAAAAATCTTTCCCTTCCAAGAATTATATAGGATTTATATAAGGAAAGATTTATATAAGGAAATATTTTTTTAAGAATACCACCGTAAGGTTCATACGGTGGTATTCTTTAAGAAAGTTATTTCCTTTCCAAGGATTTATATAAGATTTATATAAGGAAATATTTATATAAGGAAAGATTTTTTTTCAAGAATACCACCGTACATTTATTGCACTTTCTATCACTGCCGAAAAGCTCTTGGAGATTGAAAGAGTTGGTGGATGAATGTGTCGTCATATGTAATGCAACGTCCATTGCTGTATCATATACCTTTGCTCTTCGCTTGCTTGTGGTACTCTGAGACGACTCGTAACCGCGGGTTTGTGATCCTGGCAAGACTGGACTAAAAGAAGCTGGACTTGTCAAGATGGGTGATGAATATGAAGTTGTAAGATACAACTCATTCACTACAATACTATTGTGCTTCTTACTGGTTGCTAATTCATTGACACTGTTTCAGTAACGGTATACTCATATCCATCACACATATCAATCCCTTCTATTACAGTGATGCATGGCTGTTCAAATGAGCTCTGTGACAGGAGTATTGAAAGATTGTCATCCTGTAAAAGGAAGGTGCCATATTAGTGATCATAATATAGTATTTTATTTACACACAAAAAAATCTGATCAAATCATCCCTGTACCCTATTTAAAACCTCCTTACTCTTCGCTAATTCAACATTCTATTATCTTTTGTATTGCTTCATTCAAAATTCTTCCGCACACCTTTCCAGATATACTCAGAAAACTCATGATTCTATATACAAGACCTCATTTAGTGAGGTGTTGCTGCGAAGACGACATAATGATGTACTGAACTTGCTTGCAACATGATGCACCATGTTGCCCATATTTAATTAGCACTTTTGTACCAAGTTATACCATCATGTTCATACAGGTTAATCGCATTGAAAATGAGTGTACACTTGGGGTATTGTGTAATTGCAACTTATAGTGCCTGAATTATTATTATGGTAATATATAATTTAGAGAAAAAAATGTGATAGTATCATTGTCACCCCCAATCAAAAACTACAAGAATGCTATAAATTACTGCATGGTGTGAGAGTTCATTTGAATAAAAACGACATCGGTTGCAATATCTTATTTTTCAAATCTCCAAATATAAAATTATTTTTCCGTTATATACAGCAAAACTGAATGTTAGAAATACTGTTGAAATGGTCTTAGAGAAGTCTAGATTTCGGCAAACGAAGTCATATTCTAGTTACTCAAATGGAGGTTGGAGATAGGATGTGGGAGGGAAATAGCCTAACGTGATAACCCCATTAGGCGGCGCAATCCGTGGCCGCAGCCGGAACGCTAACTGGGAAATGGTTCCGTTGGTTTTTCTTCGTTCTCGTCTTTGCGAGTTCGACGAAGACGCCGTCCTGTGTTCCCAGTTGGACGCCCTACTTCCGGAAGGTCATTCCGTATGCCAGATTTCTTTTTAGTGTCTGCTTGTGTGTCTTGTGCTGAGCCCTAATCATCCGTGAGGATTTTTTACATTAGGGGGATTGGGTTTTGTTGTGTGGCTTTCATTATGAGTATTCTTGGCAGCACTGAAGTTCTTTTGTGGCTGTGACCCGACGTTCCCAGCTGCCCGCCTCCAGCCATTGTTAACGAAAATGGCGGGAAAATGGAATTAGACGAAAATTCTCCTTGCAAGTCATCTGATTTTCCACGGTTCAACACGAGGGGTTTGATATCCAAATGTATATTGCACTATTTTCTTTCATATTTACATTTTGGGAGATGATGAAAAGTGAGTATTTGCAAGTAATTTGAAGGCATTTTGGTGTAATCTCATCTTTATTCTATGCATGACAGCTCATATGTATTTGAGCTATTGTATGTATGCTTGTATATAAATGTATATTTGCTTACAGGGTATGCATATAGACGTGCACACACACACACACACACACACACACACACACACACACACACACACACACACACACACACACACACACACACACACACACACACACACACACACACACACACACACACACACACACACACACACACACACACACACACACACACACACACACACACAGAAAGAGAGAGTTGGAAAGGGGGGGTGCGTTTTTACTTGTCTTTGTCGCAGTGAGAGAGAGGGCAGTGCGGCGGGATTTATACCAATGGGTCACACCTGTTCCTGAACTCTCCGCGGGGCCGTGGCGCTTCTCAACGTGTTAAGGGTTCTTCACACTGTCTGCCGGTTGACCTGTATTTCCTGTGTCTCTGTGTTGTGCACGTAGTATTGTTGTTGACGGGAAAAATCGACGAAATTTTGCCTTTGTTGTTGTTGTTATTATTATTATTATCATTATTATTATTATTATTATTATTGTTATTATTTTTATTATTATTATTATTATTATTATTATTATTATTATTATTATTGTTATTATTATTATTATTATTATTATTATTATTATTATTATTATTATTATTATTATTAATGTTCTTCTTCTTCTTCTTCTTCTTCTTCTTCTTATAATAATAGTTATTATTATTATTATTATTATTATTATCATTATTATTATTATTATTATTATTGTTATTATTTTTATTATTATTATTATTATTATTATTATTATTATTATTATTATTGTTATTATTATTATTATTCTTTTATTGTTTTATTATTCTATAATTTTTTATTATTATTTTATTATTATATTATTATTATTATTATCTTATTATCTATTATTATTTTATTTTATTATTATTTCATTATTATTATTTTATTATTATCTTCTTCGATGTACGAGTAGAGAGGATCACAGTAGGACCACGAAGAGCTCCATTTCTTGGTTGAATTGTTATGTGTCTAGTTTACCTGGATGGGGCTCCGCACACAAGCTCACTGTTTTCAAATTACACACACGCGCGCGCGCACATACACACACACACACACACAAACACACACAAACACACACACACACACACACACACACACACACACACACACACACACACACACACACACACACACACACACACACACACACACACACGACTCGGTGGTGCGGTTGGTAGAGCACTGGACTGCGACTGGACGTTTCAGTCTCATGAAATTGTCGATCCTGAACGTTTTAGTCTTTATACACCCTTTTAAACACCTGATGAATCAATTATTTTGTTTTATGATATAATATCAAATTAAAATTGGTATGTTGTTTTCATTATCAACCAAAGGAACATAAACTTATTTGAAAACGCAAAAGTATATTCCATTTTTCTTGAGTACTTTGTTACATATATATACATATATTTACGTGTTTCAGTTCAATTAGATATTCATTTTACATAAAGAATTGAATATGTCACAACTTAACGCCTGAAATTCCCTAGACGCAAGTTATGTTCCACCCCTTGGCCTTGCATACATTCAGGAATAGTTTTATGGTCATCTAGCAGATCCTCACATAAATTCTCTAATCGCGTTTGTTTTGAATTATATTCCTCATAGGTCGAGATGTTTGCGTAGACAAAAAATAATGGGCGCTGTGAAATATAACTTAAAATCTCTCACGACAACGCCACGATTGCGAAATCGTGGAGTTGTAGGAGACAAAATCGTGACTTTGTAAGCCCACACTAATCAGGACAGGTAAATGACACATAAGCCGATTTCGTTGTGGTCATTACACATTTTTCAGAACATACTAACACCGTACCAATACTATACTGGCGTATTGACTGCGTTTTATGGTGCAGTATTAGTTGCACAGTACCATGACACCAATGCTTCAGAGGCTGTTTTGGGGCGCCTCTGCGGACTAGAACCACACATCATTTTGTCTATATTAAAGTAAAATCTTTATTCCTAGAAAAATTATGCTACTTTTGTACTACGACTATCACTCTATCCCCCTAAAAAGTTACGCTCATTGTACTCTAATGGTTCTTTTACTATTTGCAGACTATATAGAAAAATACTTCAGGTAGTTCATAGGAAATAGGAGAGAGAGAAGCATGTACTAAGGTTGATTTGGCACAAACGGACTCCTTGTAGCGCACAGATTAATAGTGATGAAGAGATGTAGGGATGGAAATGCAGGTGAATAAATTAATATAAGCAAAAATAGAAGGGAGAATGAGTGGATAGAAGAAGAGAAGGATAGATTGATGGATGGGTAAGTGGTAAGAATTGGGGGAAGGAGTGATGGAAGGGAAGGAACAAAGGAAGGTAGGAATAGATGATATGCGAATAGATCGAAGGAATTAAGGAGAAGGGGAAAGAAGAGGAAGAAGGAGAGGAAAATAATGAAAGCAAGGATTGAGCTGGGCAGGTGAGAAATATTGGTGGTTGGATTAATTAGATTACTCGCCTTAGGGAAGTAATTACAGGTATAATGGTCTTGACCAGGGAACCGGAAACCTGAACCGGTTTTAAGATTAAAGAACGGGATTCAGTGAGTTTGGTGAAATATTTCATTAACACTGATGATGATGGTGATGATGATGACGATGATGATGATGATGACAAGTGGATAAATGAAGAGCAAGGATTAGATGTACAAGAGAAGGAAGAGGAACATGAAGAAGGGCTGGCGATGATGATAACAACAACCACCACGTTAGCGATGATGGTGTCAGTGGTGCTCATAATGGCTAAAATATTGATGACGGTAACATTGAATGTAATGGTCATAGTTATGGCCGTGATGGTGACTAAGTACATGAGGCCGCGTGGAAGGGCGATATTAATTAAAGGCATTATCACACTGGGCTATTTTTCCTCCATTCCCCGATTAGTCGGTGATATCGCCAACTTCCAGCACTTTTTCTGACGGGAAATCACTTTGACAAAATTTTTGTTTTCTCAACAAAAATACATAGAATTTCATTTGATATGCAGAGGAAAGTTATTTTTCACCAGCATATCAAATTCCTTCTCGAAAGCTGCGAGCTGCAAATCTACTCCAACAATCGGAGGGAAAATAGCTCAGTGTGATAACAACGCCTTAAGGAGGTCCTACCGTCGATGAGGAGGAGTTGCAAAGGAGGAACGAAAGTTGTGCATCAGCTGATTAGCCATCCGTGGCGCTGCAGCGCCGGCCGCCGCTTCTAATGAGTTTCAACCACGGTTGAACACGAAATTATTCACGGGGTTATTCGGCACATCACGGAAAGAATGATATTATTATCGAAGGTTACTGACAGGCTTCGATTTGGAATTGATTTTTGATACTGCTGAACCTCTGCTGCAGGTTTTGTGTTGGATCACATATCTATATGTTTGAAAAAAATATAGGAGCAGGTTCTCTTTTATACAAGTAGTATTAAAACCGACAGCATTCTGACAATTGATAATTAATTTTCCTGTTTGTATTTTCAAGATTTATGACAAGAATTCGGCCATTTGGGGTGAGGGGGTGAGCAAAGACAAGTTCACCAAAAACATCCATTTTAATAATCGACGTTTCGTCTACGTAGAGACATCACCAGGAAAAATCTGGAATATACAAAATTACAAATATACAAATATGAACTAGAAAAATTAAGAGGTTACAATAATATCACATCACTAGGGAACAGTACTTACAAAGTGAAGAAATTACACTCGAGTGCATTCCTGCATTGATTTATATAGTGGAGGGGATCTGATGTTTAGACCTGGGCCTAACGGTCACCTGGGGGGGGGCGTGTAACATTATATCGTTTGAATATATATATATATATATATATATATATATGTATATACAGTATATGTATATATATATATATATATATATATATATATGTGTGTGTGTGTGTGTGTGTGTGTGTGTGTGTGTGTGTGTGTGTGTGTGTTGTATATAAATGTGTGTGTATATGTATACGTTATATAACGTTTTTCTCACCATCATGAACTCATGCACTTAAATTAAGTCGGTGATTCTTAACCGTTTCCTCTTGAAAGGACTAATAGGTATTTTGCTGTTTGCATCTCCTTTGTATTCTTCTTTATGTCTGGATGACGGAGCAGCTTTACCGGTCGTCGTTGCTAAGCTTTGATACTGAGAGGGCATAACGGAGATGAGTAAAGGGGTTATCACACTGGGCTATTTCTCCTCCAACCTCCGAATAATCGGGGGTATTGTCCACTTTCAGGACTTTTTCCGCCGTCAAATCATTATGACCGATTTTTTTTAAAAAAAAAAAAAAAAAAAAAAAAAAAAAAACTTAAATAAATAAATAAATAGATAAATAAGATGATAAATAAATAAATAAAATAAATTAAAAATAAATAAATGAATAGAATAGAATAAAAAATAGAAAGGTCATTTGATATGCTGGAAGAAAATCATTTTCCTGCAGCATATCAGATTCCTTCCCAAAAGCTGCGGGCTGCAGATCTGTTCCAGCAGTCGGAGGAAAATTAGCCTAGTGCGATAACGCCTTAAAAGTGCCTGTCAGGTGCCCCAATGAAAGGCGAAATACCATCTAGAGTGGAATAGATTGACTGAGATAAACTACCGAAAGAGCGAGCGTCCCGGATATGACTGTTAGGTTCGTTCCACACGGACCGACTTTTCGTCGTGTGCCGCCCAGGACACGACTTCGTGCTCTCAAATAACCATAGGTGTCTATGGACGCTTTCACACGAGGTCTGGGTCGTGGCGTGTGAAAGCGTCTATAGACATCCATGGTTGTTTCAGAACACGTCGTCGTGTCGTGGACGGCGCACGGCGAAAAGTCGATACGTTTGAAACGAGTCTGTACTTTGTAGTCTGGAAAGGAAAAGCGACACAAGGTATGGAAGCAGATCAACAAAATAGGCTACAGCCTTTAGCTACTACAGAGAGAGAGAGAGAGAGAGAGAGAGAGAGAGAGAGAGAGAGAGAGAGAGAGAGAGAGAGAGAGAGAGAGAGAGAGAGCGGGGGGGGAGAGAGAGAGAGAGAGAGAGAGAGGGAAAGAGAGAGAGAGAGAGAGAGAGAGAGAGAGAGAGAGAGAGAGAGAGAGAGAGAGAGAGGTGATAAGTAAAATAGTTTAGCAGTAATGGGAAGGAGTTACTCTTCATAACTGAACTCATAGCCAGGAGAGAAATAGCATATTAACCCCATTCGGCAGAGGGTCGGCCTGATACCGTTATCACACTGGGCTATTTTTCCTCCGACTTTTGAAGCAGATTTGCATCTCGCAGCTTTCGGGAAGAATATCAAATGACATTCTATGTATTTTTGTTGAGAAAACAAAATAGTTTACCATATTGGTTGTACTTCGGAAAAAAAAATTCTGGGGGTGGGTGATACCGCCGATTAATTGAAGGTTGGAGGAAAAATAGCCCAGTGTGATAACCCCTTGATGAGAATAACTGGATCATCCGGTCCTCGTAGGAAGAGAATATGTTGACGCCTCAACAGGATCTGTCTGTCCTTTATGTCCCCGCACTGAAGGGATTGGCTGCAGAGGGGAGTTCAACTTCCACACGACTTTATTCAGGTGAAGAACTCGTTCTACCTCTTGTCCCACTCAGAAGATGAATAGTTTTCAGTAAAAGAAAAAAAAAAGAAAAGAAAAAAAAATCAGAATGAAATTCCTTTTTTCAATGTGTGTGTGTGTGCTCGTGTGTGTGTGTGTGCTGTGATCTTACACGCGCTCTCGCATCCAACTCCTCGCCCAAGAAAGTTGGAGTAACAATTCGCAGCGCAGCGATACTGAAAGTATTTCAGCCCTGGGCGGGATTCGAACCCGGACCTCCGTAGTGGCGGCCAGGAACTCTAACCAACCGCGTAATCGACTGTGTATGTGTGTATATATATATATATATATATATATATATATATATATATATATATATATATATATATATATGTGTGTGTGTGTGTGTGTGTGTGTGTGTGTGTGTGTGTGTGCGTATGTCGGGCCGCGCGATAGCCCAGTGGACACCGTGTCGAAGTGTCGAACTCGCAAGCAGGTGGCCCTGAGTTCGATTCCTCAGATCCGCTATAGGCTTGCTGTTCTGGTTCCCGACAGCCCTGGCCTCGCGTGGAGACGACCCAATCCTCAGTCACAGCGGCTCACCACAACTGACAGGACTTGCCCTACCAGAGGTAGGAATCTCTTGTATGTAAATGAAATCGGGAGAGTACATTTAAGTACTACGGGTGATTAGTTGCGAGCTGGGATGGGTGGGTTATTATTTACTTGTCAACTAACACGTGAAAGTTTTACAATATCTGCATGAGGGGACGGAGATGGGGTGGTCGCCGATTTAATGAAGCGGCCTTGCTGTGGATGTGCTGTGTCTTGCGACACTGCTTCTGACCCAGGGCAGTGGACAAGATACAGGGATGACCCGTCATCCGGGAGGTGCTAAGATAAGAGGGAGGGAAGAGGGTAGAGGGGAGTGGAGTATGTAGGGGATGGAATGGGTGGAAGTGGTTTTTATGCCTTTGTTTTTTGGCTACCTCCCGTGTAAGGGGAAAAAGCCTTTGGTATATATATGTATGTATGTATATGCAAAAATATTGGGCAACATGTACTCCGTCTCATGGTATTACTTTTACAAAACTTGTGCAACGTTAATTGATATGGTGGATGTTTGTGTAAGATACATTTAGATTTGTTGAAACTTATTTTGTTTCTTTATATGATTTTCCATCTT
Organism: Oratosquilla oratoria; assembly: GCF_046742065.1. Taxonomy (NCBI): domain Eukaryota; kingdom Metazoa; phylum Arthropoda; class Malacostraca; order Stomatopoda; family Squillidae; genus Oratosquilla; species Oratosquilla oratoria. The sequence continues at coordinate 41,878,646 of NC_134806.1, forward strand.
TAGTTTTCTGATTTCGTTTCAATTTTCATGAAACTCCGATAGTTTTCGCTGCAGCTTTTTCAAGAGCAAGTTCGTTCAGTTTTTAATGTGAATATAACTTGTTTGTTGCAATATATGTTTATTTATTTATTTATTTTGTTTATTCAACTATTCCTTCTTAGGAGAGATGGAGAAGAATTTATTTGTCATATAAATTTTCGCCGCGATGGTTTTATTAAATTTCCTTGTGAAGGAAGAAGGGGCGGTTATATATTCCCCTATTTGCTTATTTTTATTATTTGATTTTATTCATATATTTATCTATTTATTTTTATATGGATGGGGTTAGAGAGGAAAGCTTGTGATCGGCTATTTTATTTATTTATTTATTTACTTATTTATTTATTCTAATTTAAGTCTTTGTTAATTTGTTGAAACAGTCGAGTGGGTTACATTTCCTGATCTTTGTTGGTGTTATACCCATCTCTCCAGAACTATCTAATCTCTGATGTACAACCGAGGGGCATCGGAGATGGACATAGGCGTTATCACACTGGGCTATTTTTCCTCCAATTGTTGGAGCAGATTTTCAGCCCACAGCTCTCGGGAAAGAATATGATATGCTATGCACTTTCGTTGAGGAAAAAAAAAAAAAAAGTTTGTCAATGGTGTTTTTGAGGCGGAAAAAATTCTGGAGGCGAGCGATACCGCCGATTAATTGGAGGTCGGAGGAAAAGCAGCCCAGTGTGATAACCCCTTCAGCCAAATAACTTTCGAGATGTCTTGTAAGCGCCGCTGTAGCACGCTGGGGTTAAATCTCGTCACGTGACCGCGGGGGTCCGGGTTCAAACCCCGTCTGTTATGACGTATCACCACAGCGAGTCTAACGGGAAACACAAAGGCGGGAGGGGAGTTGACGGTAATGGTCAAGGTGCTGGGCCCCCTGCCCTCAGCCATGCATTAAGTAATTAGCTCGGGTCTGAGGCGGCGCCAATGCCGTTAATGGAAAGAATGGATCTTTCTTAGTCGAGGGCGATCTCGTGCATTAAGAAATATGAGACGCGTGTCCAAATACCCATGCTTAGGAGATACTGGAACGTTGGTCTCCGTTAGAAGGAGAACGCACTTGTAAGTGTTTGTTCTAGTTGTGGACGGGAAGGACGCAGGTGCGAAGACCAGGGAACCTCGAGACACCGTGACGAGAGTCTCTTTATACAGAGAGTTGCGACAACCCCGCAAAATGGCCACAAAATGGCGTCCTGTCCGGAGTTGTCGTAACTGCCTGTATAAAGTGACTGTATAAATGGACTGTTAGTACATCCGAATGCATAACAATCCGGCATATTCAGCGAACAAACACAATATCTTCGAAGAATCAAAAGCAAGAAGAAACAGCAAACGCGAGGGAAGATTATTTGGCCACAAAATGGCTTCCCGGGTCACGTGACTAATATTTATTGTATCGCTATGTTGCAACTCTATGTATAAAGTGACGCTAATTAAGGAAATTGTCCAGGATGAAATAAAATAAAGGGAGAGGGACTTTTGCTTCTCGTAAGTACAAAGTTTCATGAATTGATAAGAAAGCTTGGAAAAGCATCAACCTGGCTCAAAAAGCATAAATTTATCTTTTTAAAATGAAAATGAGGCTTTGATGAATGAGATATTAATCTTTTCAACGGAAAAACATAAAACTGACCTCCTTTGTGATATCGGCATGTGCTGAAGCCTCCTCAAATACCTACATTTGGCTGGTGTTCCTGTGTCCCAGGTTACTATTGATAAACTTATAAAAAATAGTGTAGGTTCATCTCTGCATTTATATACGATGTCCTTTCAAAGTTTCTTTTTGTCTCCATGCTGATTCTTGTTTTGTCATTTCTAGTTTGTTTATAAGCTTCCTTTGTTGTTTTTGTCCTCTCTCCCCGTTTTCTCCAAGCTATGCCCATTTTCTTTAATCTTATCTCGAACACCTTGTATTGAACCTGTCTCGTTTCCGCTTCTCTCTTTCACTAATCCTTGACACATAATTTTCTTTCTTTTTATCTCCTACGTTGTAAATGTGAAGAAAGATTTCCCATTTTTTCATCATTCTATTGGTAAATATAAATCCCCCAGTTTTGTTCAGTTGTTACAAAGGATTACAAAGGCGGAGCATGCCGACAGGAGACCTTTTGGTCCATAACTACGTCGGATGCGGAAAAATATATATACTGTAATAATGATAAATAAAAAAGTATAATAATATAAATGATAAAAAATAAAATGAATAAATGCATACATACTCACATACATATACCAAAGGCTTTTTCCCCCTTACACGGGGGGGTAGCCAAAGGAAAAAGGCATAGAAATCACTCTCACCCATTCTATCCCCTACATATTCCACTCCCCTCCACCCTCCTCCCTCCCTCTCATCTTGGCACCCCCTGGATGATAAATGCATAGGTATAGTTAAATAGTAAACAAACAGGTAAATAGTAAATAATAGTAAATTGACAGATAACTAATAATAAATGAAAATCAAGCAAATAATAATAAACAAACAGACAAATAATAACAAACAAATAATATAAAATAAATGACAGTCATTACAGCACTTTGCTTAGGTGTTTATCTAAACGAATCTTAAAGCTTCGAACTGAACTATATTGCGCTGCCTTTGCAGGAAGTTTATTCATTCATTAACTACACAGTTGGCAAAATTGTTTCTACCCACTTCCAAATTAAATCTATTTCCTGACAGTTTGAGACCATTATATCTTGTCGGATTCTCATTCAATGTGAAAATTTTGTCACTTTTGATGTCAATTCCCTTCAGAATCTTGAAGACCTGTGTCTGATCACCTTACATGGTTGTTTCCTGTCCGATCTTTAGGGTAAATATATTTCAGAGTTAATTGTACCTGGTTTGGAAACTATCAAGGCCGGCATACTGGAGTCACCTTTGTACTAGCTGGTACTAAAGTACTTTGTGAGTTCTACTGATCATTTATCATGAGGAAGTTCCGGTATGGTTAAGAAATTTTTTGTTTTATAATTCTTACGTCCGAATTCGTTATAAAAAATACAACTCTATACATAGGTGAGATGATTTACCGATGAACATTTTCTCTGGGCAAGAATGGCATTACACACTAGTTAAAGACAAGGGGTGACTATAGAATATACCTTTACCCACTCTGTCATTGTGTTCTCTCTCTCTCTCTTTCTCTCTCTCTCTCTCTCTCTCTCTCACTCTCACTCTCGCCCGCGTGCTTCGTGGGCGTAGTGGGTTCGTATGGGCGGCGAGAAGGGGGCGGGATGGGCGGTTATGGGCTATATTTAACAGAGTATTACCTCAGACACTCGCTCTCATGCCTTCCAATTGATTTGATTGTAAATAATATCTTCCCCAAGGACTGTAGAGTTAAGTGGCTTCTACACGATTAATATTATTGTGCAATATTCAGTATTGTACAATATTATTGACGGTGTAGGGATGATATTGAAGATGTACTTGTATTTGTCCTGTACATTTGATGTCATTAGTATATTGTGTCGTTCTTCAATACCATTCCCACAAAGTCAATAATGATATACAGTACGGAGTATTACGGAATGATATTGATCGTTTAGTGCCCTCTTTATTTTTATTTATTTTCTATCTTTTATTTATTTATTTATTTTCTTATTTTTTTTTTTTAAGGAGAGTTGTGTCCAACAACATTTGTTTGATATCCAGCTTCGTTTCAAGCTATCTTTATTTATATTTATTTTCATCTTTTATTTTATTTATTTATTTATTTGTTCATATATATATTTACTTATTTAGTTGTGTTTTTTAAGGAGAGTTGTGTCCAATAACATTTGTTTGATATTCAGCTCCTTTAGCTCTGCTCTTCTGACGGATTGCCTCAATCTTGGCTTTACTCAGATTCGCTTCTTCCACACTAAGGCCTACACTAGGCAGTTCCATGTCCATTACCACTTATCATCCCCATCCATAAAGTCATCTAATCTTTTCTTAAAGCCACCGATAGTTTCAGCGTTCACTATATGGTTATTAAGTCTCTTCTATTCGTTAATTACTCTGTTGATAAACCAGTTTTGCCTATTTTCTTCTTAAATCTAAATTTGTTCAATTTAAATCTGTTGTAACGAGTCTTGTCTTAATATCTGCTGTTGCTAAAGCAGTGGTTCTTAACCTGTGGGAATTCCCCACTGGTATTTACGTACTAAAATGCTGGGTTAAAATCGAATTTGTCTGCTGTGGGAAATGGAGAGTTGGCTCACTAAAAAGTGGGGAATTGGAGGTTAAGAACCCCTGGCGTTATCACATTGGGCTATTTTTCCTCCGACAGCTGGAGCAGTCTTGCAGTCCGCAGCTTTCGGAAAGGAATCGGATATCAAATGACATTTCATATATTCTTTGTTGAGAAAACAAAATAGTTTACCATAGTAATTTTACGGGGGGAAAAAGTAATGGAGGTGGTCGGTATCGCCAATTAATCGGAGGTTGGGGGAAAATAGCCCAGTGTGATAGCCTCTTAAGCTGAATAGAACGATTCGTACGGTGGTGTTGGCATGGGCATAATTGCAAAGGTATAATTGTATCGTGTCGAAGACCTTGAAGTTTTGTGTATCGACATTTCGATTCATTGACAGCTCAGGGCTCGGCCCCCAAAAGATAAAATCCTCGAACATTTAAAATGAATTTCTAAGGACTACTTATCATAGTTTATATAAATTATTATTAACTGAATTCGGGAATATAATACCTCTTATTGTATTGATGAAAAATAGTTCAGTATTACTTAACAGCTAAATTATTCACCCGTTGTATAACCAGGGTTGTATGAGTGTGTTAAGTCTGGGGATATGAAATGAATGACCAAAGATTTGAATGTATTTTCGTGTGCGACAATTGCCGAGTAATTGTCGAGGTTGTTATATCGTTAGGAAGTGTGGTTGCCTGCTCACGGGCTCCCTAGGGCGTCGTAGCCGTGATGGATGGCACTCGTTCTGACCCTTGTGAGGGAGAGAGGGAGGTGAGGAGTGAGGGAGGAAGGGAGGGAAAGGAGGAGGGAGGGAGGGGAGGGGAGGAGGGAGGGGAGGAGGAAGGTAAGGTAGGAGGGAGGACTGGGAGGGGAGGTGGGAAGGAAGGAGGGGAGAAGGAAGGAAAGGGACTAGGGAGGGTAGGAAGGAGGGAGGGACGGAAGGAGGGGAGGAGGGAGGGAAGGGAGGAGAGAGGGAGGGAAGGGACTAGGGAGGGTAGGAGGGAGGGAGGGACGGAAGGAGGGGAGGAGGGAGGGAAGGGAGGAGAGAGGGAGGGAGGATAGAAGGGATAGGAGGAGGGGCGTTGGGAGAGGAGGAGGGAGGGAATGTAGGAGGGACGGGAGGAGAAAGGGAAGTGAGGGGAGGTAGAAGGGACGGAGGGAGGGAGGGAGGGAGGGAGGGAGGTAGGGAAGGAGAGTAGGAGGTAGGGAGGGAGGGAGGTAGGTAGGGTAGGAGGGAGGGACGATGAGGTGGATGCATTCGATGTGGAACCAAATAATTGGAAGTTTGTGGCTCAAAGAAGGAAAGGAAGGAGATGGGGAAGGAGGTAGAGGTAAAGGAAGAGAAGAGGTAGTGGAAGAGAGAGAAAGTGAGATGTAGGAATGGCGTCGCTACTAAAAGGGGGTTATTACACTCGGCTTCCACGGGTTTCACCAACACTGACCGTTGAGAGTTTGTTTAAGTAAAAACACGAATTTAGTCAAATTCCCAAGGATGCTGAACAAAGTATCTTTAGGTTTAAGTATTTGTTTACCAGATAACAAATCTGGTGGCCTTGTCAATCGTCTGAACTATTTAGTATGTGTTTGGTAATTTATAAAGGGCCACGTGACGAGGGAGAGTTGTTCATAAGAACATAAATCTTCTGCTTAAAGATCTTCTTCTCGTGGTTGATGACGGGAAACTTATCCCTTCGGGACTTTCAGTGTTTTGCTCCTGCGAAGGACCTTTATCGTCTTCCAAATGCAACTACAGTTGTAGTGTACAAGACAGTGAAACTTCTTTTATGTCGTCGACTTTTTAAGCTTGGATTTTGGGAGTAGAGGTTTATTTATTTGTTTATTATTTATATATTTATTTTTCTATTCAATTATTTTTTCAACTAGAGAAGACAGGAAAGAAGAGTTAGTCGTATGTTACCACCAGCCATGTTGCCAAATCAACCTTTGTAATACCTCTATTTTTCTCTGATTTCCCATATATGTGTTATTTGAAATTGTTCATTTTCTATATTATGCATATAATAAAGGAAGTTGTATGGTATAATGATTATCAATCTTTAGGATTGTAACAACGATTTAAATAAATTCCATGACACGTGGCAACAGCGCTTTATCCCCGCCTAGTGCCACGCTGAGGTGTCGCTAGAGATAGGTGGGAGGGATGGGTAGGGTGACAGTTGCGATTCGATAATTGGTGGTCAAATTGGCAACGTCGCACTCAAGGGAATTCCCACTTCTACCCCACCCTGAACGGACTCCTTGCAGCGCAAGGGGTATTTGTTGGTGCCAATAGATAGGAAAAGTTGTCGTAAGCATTGCCAGGGCCGATGAAACGATTTTTACTAGGTATTGTAGTTTATTACATGAGGCTGCCTTATAAGAATGTTCCTCTGTTTCAGATGCGAATAGAATATATTTATTTATATTATTGAGTTTCTTGGATTTATATTCAACATTAGTATCCTCTGTCATTATGGAAGTATTATAACCAAGTGGTGACTCTACTCACAGATACATTTGTCTATCTTCAAAGTTTCCTTGAGATGATAAGCAACCAGCGTAGACAGAGGACTTCCCATTTTGAGATTTTTCTGTAGCAGTTATTTGACGTATAAGGAAATTATATGTATGTAGGCTGCCCCAGGAACCAACACACACATGCATTCATGTTCACACACACACACACACACACACACACACACACACACACACACACACACACACACACACACACCTCTCATGGCGCTGTGGTTAGAGCTCTGGCCTGCCACTACGGAGGTCCGGGTTCGATCCTCGCCCGGGGCTGATATAATATCAGTATCGCAGCGCTGAGGGGTGTTACTCCAACTCCCGTGGGCGGGGAGTTGGGGGTGTGTGTGTGTGCAAGGTCATAGTATTACCCATAGATCGGACCTACGAGCTCTGAGCTCTCTTCCAGGAGGGAAATAGCTGTCGATCACGAGTCCAACACGTGATCCAAGACCAAGTAATACAAGTGAATACACACACACACACACACACACACACACACACACACACACACACACACACACACACACACACACGCACACACACGCACATACACACATACGCACGCACGCACGTGGAAAGAAACTCAAAAAACATAGTTATAGAAGAGATCTGAAGAAAAACATTTTCCACACAGAGTTGTGGACACGGAACAAACTGGACGAAACAGAAGTGTGTGCAAAAACTATACACGAATTTAAGAGCAAACTAGACACTGCGAGATACAAAGGCGGGACACCACGAGCGTAGCTCCCCTTCCCGTAAAATACAACTAGGTAAACACACACACACACACACACACACACACACACACACACACACACACACACACACACACACACACACACACAAACACACAAACACACACACACACACACACACACACACACACACAGACACACACACACACACACACACACACACACACACACACACACACACACACATAC
>NC_134806.1:41891362-41906362 GCF_046742065.1 Oratosquilla oratoria
CCTTGATATCTCAGAAAATGTTCTTGTACCTCCATTCAATGGAAATACAATGCAAACATATGATAAGGATTAGTGATAAAAACCTTCCTTTCCTTTCTCGTTGTAAAAATACAATACCCCCAGGTTTTAAGGTTTCGTAACCATTTGGGGCACAGGTACCCAGGTTAAGAGAAACTGACCTAAAATCATGACATTAAATTTGCATACAAAACATTTTTAAAAGACTTCATTGACATGATATTACACTCATATATATGAAATGGGGTCAGAGGATTGAAGCACGTGCTCGTGATGTCTATTTCCTCGCTATTCTTCCACTGAGCTGTTAATGCAGAAAGCTCTGATAGATGGCGATGATGCCATGACCGATTGGAATACACCAGAATCATGTAATAAAAAAGAAAAATGGTAGGGGAGGCTTTTTACCTCGCGTGGATTTTTTACCCCAACTTAGCCTAAATATTTTAGAGGGATTTGGTACCATCAGAGTTTAGAATAGACTTTAGAGTCCACACGCACGATAACTATAGCATCATTCTGTCAGAACGTAGATGTAAGGAGAAACAAAAAACCTCGTTAAACGCCTGGCGGAGTGTTAAAATTTGTTCGGATAAACGCCGAAGCAATAATTTATAATGTCTACCAGTTGGTTGTTTTGCCTCCTTATTTATTTGTGTTTGTTTATATATTTTATACGCTATGCATCCAACTTGTCGGCATTTGGATTTTGAAAAGCGGAACTCTGATATCGTCGCCTCCATTTACGTAAGCGCCGAGCGTGAGACAGATTGAAAGGATAGTTAGCACCTGGTATGGAAAGAGATATTTAAGATTGGTCTGAGTTCTTCTATACCAGCGATTCCCAAACTATGGGTCGCGACCCAAACATGGATCGCGAAGTGTTCAAGAATGGGTCGCGAGACCTTATTAGAAAAAAAAAAAAAAATTCAATCAAAAGCTTCCTTACACTTGTGTTTTCAATAAAAGAAGAATTTCGAAATTGCTTTTTGATGATTGGGTCGCCACATCTTTACCAGATCGGGATTTGGGTCGCTGCCAAAAAAAGTTTGGGAACCACTGTTCTATACCGAGAGCTGGGTTTTCGCTCACCTAAAGGAAGTGGCCGGGTACTAGCATCCAGGATGGACGGACAAATGACACACATCAAGTACGGATGTACTATAGATGAGTGGTTCTTAAAATATTTGTGCTCTATTACCCCAAAGCTCAACTTCAAGTCAGCCTGATATCCCCGTCTTCATTATTAGCCTACTGCTCCCGAATTTCAATTTTTAATTTAGTGTAAAACAGAGAAAATAGGACGGCTATTAACAAACAGGTGAATTATACATACATATATATATGCCAAAGGCTTTTTTATCCCTTATAAGTGAGGTAGCCAAAAAACAAAGGCATAAAAACCACTCCCACCCATTCCATCCCCATCACACTCCACCCCCTCCACACCCTTCCTCCCTCTTCTCTTGGCACCTCCTGGATGACGGGTCATCCCTGTATCTTGTCCACTGCCCTGGGTCAGAAGTAGTGTCGCAAGACAGCACATCCACAGCAAGGCCGCTTCATTATAGGAACTCATTTTTTTATTCTTGTTTTCAGTAGCATGAGGGGACGGAGAGGTGGGGGTCGCCGATTTAATGAAACGGCCTTGCTGTGGATGTGCTGTGTTTTGCAACACTGCTTCTGAGCTTCTGACCCAGGGCAGTGGGCAGGATGCAGGGATGACCCGTCATCCAGGAGGTGCCAAGATAAGAGGGAGGGAAGAGGGGTGGAGGGGAGTGGAGTATGTTGGGGATAGAATGGGTGGGAGTGGTTTTTACGGCTTTGATTTTTTGGCTACCTCCCTTGTAAGGGGGAAAAAAGCCTTTGGTATATGTATGTAGTAAATGCATGAGTATAGTATAATTCTTACACAAAATATTAATTCAGTATTTTCCAAGATGCTTTTTGAATACCCACCAGAAGCTGGTTTGATACCATCTGGGGGGCATAAAGGCATTACTTTAAGAAGACCTGCTATAAGGCATCGAAAGCCCTATCCTTAGGTCATAGGAATATTATCATAAACTGATTATAATTATCAAGATACTGGAGTCTGGAAACACTGGGCTGCGGCTTAACCTTTGCCAAATCATTTAGAATAAAGTCTACCAGAGATCGTACGTGTTTGAATGAAAAAATATGTCATCTGCGAGTGTCTTTGGAAGAGTAATTTCGTTCAATTTAGAATTTTCGTGCGAGCAGAGATATTTGGTTTAACAGTCCCACGAGGAAGAAAATTCGTTGCGATGTGTCGTCGTGAGCTTGAGATGACGTCAAGGGGAAATGAACCTTAAGGTGCTTTCACATAAGGACTCTTCTCGCCTGCGGAGCCTCCCCGGCTTTATTGTGATGGTCTTTTGTTTCATCCGTTCCTCTTGAATGACTGGATTATGTCTGGGCTTTTGGCAGTTTCGTGATTGGCCTTTCGTAATGGAACTACCTGAACTTCCCAAACGGCCCTGTCAGTTTTGACCCTTGGTTTTGGCGTACCAAGTGGTGGGTTTCCCTAAACGGACAATTTCTTGTTCTACTCTGCTGTGTGTGTGTGTGTGTGTGTGTGTGTGTGTGTGTGTGTGTGTGTGTGTGTGTGTGTGTGTGTGTGTGTGTGAGCGAGAGAGAGAGAGAGAGAGCGAGAGAGAGAGAGAGAGAGAGAGAGAGAGAGAGAGAGAGAGAGAGAGAGAGAGAGAGAGAGAGAGAGAGAGAGAGAGAGAGAGATTCACCATGGTCTTGGATCACGTGTTGGGCTCGTGATTGACAGTTATTAACCTCCCGGATGAGAGCTCAGAGCTCGTATGACCGATCTATGGGTAATACTGTGACCTTACACGCACACACACACCCAACTCCCCGCCCACAAGAGTTGTAGTAACACCCCACAGTACAGCGATACTAAAATTATTTCAACCCTGGGCGGGATTCGAACCCGGACCACCGTAGAAGCAGGCGAGAACTCTAACCACTGCGCCACGAGGTTGTGTGTGTGATTAACCACGGTCTTCGGTCACGTGTTGGAATCGTGATCGACAGCTATTACCCTCCCGGATGAGAGTTTCATATATAACTCCTCTCTTTTTCCCTCCTCCTCCTCTCTTTTCTCTCCTCCTCCTCTCTTTTTCCCTTCTCCTCCTCCTTCTCTTAGTTCTATTCTTCCCCTCCTCCTCCTCCTCCTCCTCCTCTCTTTCCCTCCGCCTCCTCCTCCTACTCTCTTTTTTCCCTCCTCCTCCTCCTCCTCCTCTTAGTCCTATTACTCCCCTCTTTCTCCTCCTCCTCCTCCTCCTCCTCCTTCTCTTTCTCCTTCTCTTTTTTTCTCACCTCTCTTTTTCCCTCCTCATGCTCCTCCTCCTCCACCTCTTAGTCCTATTCATCCCCTCTTCCTTCTCCTCCTTCTCCTCCTCTTCCTCCTCTTTCCATTCTCCTATTTTCCCTTTTCCCTCCTACTCACCTCTACACCTCTTCCTCCACCTCCATTGCCTCTTTATTTCTCATACCCGTTTTACTCTTCTTCCTCTTTCTCCTGGTCCGCATTTTGCTCATTCTCTCTATCTCTCTCTCTCTGCTGATGATCCTCCTCTTTTTCGTCTTCCTCATCCTCTTCTTTGCTCTCCTCCTCTTCGTCTTTTTCGTCGTCATGTTTTTAATTCTCTTCCTCCTCCAATCCTCTTCTTTTTCTCTTCATCCTCCTCTTTATCCCCCGGTCTCTTCCTTCTCCTCCTTTCCTTCCTTCCCTTCCTCTTCTTCCTTCTCCTCCCCTATTCCTCCTTTCCTTCTCCTCCTCCTCCTTTTCCTCCTCTTTACATCCTTTTTTCCTCCTCCTCCTCCTCTTCCTCCTCCTCTTCCTCCTCCTCTTCCTCCTTTACTTTCGCTATTCCTCCCCCTCCTCCTCCTCCTCATACTCCTTCTTCTCTTACTCCTCCCCTCCCCCCTCCTCCTCACACTCCTCCTTTTCCTCCCCTCTTCCTCCTCCTTTTCCTCCCATCCTCCTCCTCCTTCTCCTTCACTCTTCCTTCTTTCCTCCTACTCCTCGTTCACCTCCTCTTCTCTTCCTCCTCCTCCCCTCCTCCATTCTTTCCCATTCTCCTTCTCTTCTTCCTACTCATTATTCTGCTCCCTTTTTTCCTCCTACTTCTCTTTCTCTCGCTGCCTCTCCTCCTTTTCGCCTTTGTCATCCTCTTTTTTTTCTTCTCCTCCTCTTCCTATTTCTCGTCATTTTCCTTTTCCTATTTTTCCTCTTACAAATTTTCCTCCCATCTCTGCTCTTATTAGTGCTCCTTGTCTTTGTCCTCCTTCCTTGTCTCCTCTTCCCTCCTCCTCCTCCTCCTCCTCCTCCTCCTCCTCCTCCTCCTCCTCCTCTTCCTCCTCCTCCTCCTCCTCCTCCTCCTCCTCCTCCTCCTCCTGTTGTTAGGCCACTTTGGTGTCGTCTTCCTTCCCATTATTCTGATCTACCTTTCCTCCTTCTCTCCGTTTTCCTCCTCCTCTTATTCCTCCTCCTCCTCCTCCTTCTCTTCCCTCTCTTTCTCTTCATTCTTCTCCTTCTCTTCTTCCTCCTCCTACTCCTTCTATTCCCTCTCTTTCTCTTCATTCTTCTCCTTCTCTTCTTCCTCCTCCTCCTCCTTCTATTCCCTCTCTTTCTCTTCATTCTTCTCTCTCTCTTCTTCCTTCTCCCCCTCCTTCTCTTCCCTCACTTTCTCTTCATTCTTTTCCTTCTCTTGTACCTCCTTCTCTTCCCTCTCTTTCTCTTCATTCTTCTCCTTTTCTTCTTCCTCCTTCTCCTCCTCCTCCTCCTTTTCGTCTTCCTGCTTTTACTCCATATCCTCGCCTTTCTCTCCCTGATTAATCTTTCTGCAAGTACTCTAATTTCTTCACCTTTTCCTTCTCCTCCTATACTTTGCAATGGTGACGTATTGTGTACTCTTGGTCTGGGTGAAGGCGAGGGAGGGACAGACGCTGTAAAATAGAATTGTCTGACTTTAGCTGGAAAAAACAGTTTGTAAACAACTTCACTGTCTTGAAAGGTTCCTAGGAAAACCTCGAACTTAGACAGATTTATAGAACGTTACGCCTTGTATAGATTTGTTTATCTTACCAAACATCATATTTATATATATATATATATATATATATATATATATATATATACTGTATATGTATATATATATATATGCAAAGAAATCATAAACTACACATGATTTATAAAATATGCAAGTAACCACTATGAAAATGAGAACTGGGTAACCGAACATTTTCGTCTATTTAAGACATTTTCAAAGGTACTTTTTTGTATATATATATATACTGTATATATATATGTATATATATATATATATATATATATATATATATATATATGTATATATATATATATATATATGGGAAAGGTGGAGGGGAAACACGGGTTTTTTATCTGATTATCGAGTTTATTCCTGACCGGTTTCGCTTACAATAGCTTCTTCAGAGGAGTGTTACTCTGGGTCGAAGTTGGCGGTGTATATAGTGAGTCAGGCCCACGTTCCCTCCTTGCGGAGTGGTTGGTGGCTGGTTCCAGTACATGTCAAACAGCATCGGTACAATATAATACAATAATAGTAATATAATAATAATACAACACAACACGATCTATGACACAATATACAATATAAAATATAATATATAATATAATATACCAAACCAAATCATATCATGGTATATCACATTATAATACAACATAATAATTAGCATCGATACATAATCAATAAAATTATAATAAGAATAAATATACGAGTTTTGAAAAATGGAAATATATATATGAAAATAAATGTCACCGTGATATTTTGTCACCGTGTTATGTCGGAGTTGTCCTGGGCGTCTTTTAGCTGCATACTCCGCCGTGCATTCCGTCCACTCCACTTCTCCCACCTCCCGGCCCGTGCTGTGTCCGGCAGTCATGTGTAATGTTTCAACTGTTCCAGTATAACACCTCAAATAGCATCGGTATAACATATAATAATAATAATAATAGTACTAATAATAATGATAACAATAATAATAATAATAATAATAATAATAATAATAATAATAGTAATAATAATAATAATAACAATACTGTAAAAATAATAACATACAATATAATATATAATAATGCAATATAATTATATTACAGTATAATAACATAACATAATACTAATAATTAGCATCGATACAGAATGCATAATAAAATAATGAGAATAAAATAAAACATGATTTTTGATCAACGAAATGTCACCGTGATGTTTTGTCCTTGTGTATAATCCCCGTGTTACGTCGGAGCTGTCCTGGGGCGTCTTTCTATAGTTGCATATTTCGCCGTGTATTCTGTCCACTTAATAATACTTTTTGGTTTATGTTGGGTTTAGTGGCTATGTGTAATGCTTCAACCGTTTTTCTTCTTCTCTTTGTTAATCCTTTTTCCATCACTTCTGATTGTAGCCAATCGGGCATATGACCTTCTTGTTCTATATGACCCACCATCGCGTTGGAAAGCCTGTGGTATTTTAGGTCTGCTTTGTGCTCTTTGATTCTGGTCATAAGCCCTCTGTGGGTCTCGCCATAGTAAGATTTATCACATTTGCTGCATGGTATCCTATATACAACACTTAGGTCGTTAGTTGTTTGTGTAGTTGTTGTTGTTACTAGATTTTTAAGTTTCTTTCCTGCCTCGCTGATTATTTCTAGACCTAATGGTCGTATTGCATCCCCCAGTGTTTGTGAAAAATCGGAGCCTGGTACGAGAAGGTATCTAGTTTCTTTCTTGACCACTTTCTCTTTTCGTTGCCTGATACTTTTTGCTTTTCTCAAAGATGTGGATATTAGCGCCTCTGGATATTGTAGCGCTCTGAAGGTATTCGTAATATGTAGAATTTCTTCGCTTAGAAATTCATTGCTGCATATCCTTAGTGCTCTGAGATACGTGGATGACTGCCTACTCATTTTTTCCAGCGGAAAATAACACCAGTGATATTATGTCTAAACTCAATGAGGTAGTCGATAATATTCAATTCACCATGGAGAATGAGTCTCTAGGTCGCCTACCATTTCTAGACACAGAAATACACAGACAAGAAAACAAAGTACTCTTCAAAGTTTACAGAAAACCCACAAACAAAGACGATTTGATACACTTCTACAGCGCACACAACGAACGGACCAAAATAGGAATAATAATTGGGGTTTTTCTCAGAGCACTAAGGATATGCAGCAATGAATTTCTAAGCGAAGAAATTCTACATATCATGAATACCTTCATAGATCGTGTTGTGTTGTATTATTATTATATTACTATTATTGTATTATATTGTACCGATGCTGTTTGACATGTACTGGAACCAGCCACCAACCACTCCGCAAGGAGGGAACGTGAGCCTGACTCACTATATACACCGCCAACTTCGACCCAGAGTAACACTCCTCTGAAGAAGCTATTGTAAGCGAAACCGGTCAGGAATAAACTCGATAATCAGATAAAGACCCGTGTTTCCCCCTCCACCTTTCCCATAATTTGTCCCAATGTCTCTACATATATATATATATATATATATATATATATATATATATATATATATATATATAAATTTATATACATCGTCGATCAAACCCTATTTCAGGCATTGTGGGTAGGCTTCTCGTCTACAAAATAGAATTGTCAGATATTTGTCACAACGAAATGATAGAGGCGGACATAGCTGAGGGGTTGGGGGACCAGTCACCCTCTTATTCATTGCTCTAAGGGACGTAATGTCCGCACGAACTCCCATACCAATCCTTCTCCACTTGCCGCTGTACCTTCTTTCTCTTCTCTTTCTCCTCTTCCTTCTCTTCTTCCTCTTTCTCCTTCTTCTCCTCCTCCTTCACCTCCTTCACCTCACTTCTTCCCCCTCCTCTTCCTTTTCCTCCTCTCTTGCTCCTGTCCTCCTCCTCCTCCTCCTCCTTCACCTTCACCTCACTTCTTCCCCCTCCTCTTCCTTTTCCTCCTCTCTTCCTCCTGTCCTCCTCCTCTTCCTCCTTCTTCTCCTCTTCCTCCTTCACCTCACTTCTTCCCCCTCCTCTTCCCCTTCCTCCTCTCTTCCTCCTGTCCTCCTCCTCCTCCTCCTTCTTTTTTTCTTCCTCTCATCCTCCTCTTCCTCCTTCTCCTCCTCCTCCTCCTCCTCCTTCACTTCACTTCTTCCCTCTCCTCTTCCTTTTCCTCCTCTCTTCCTTCTCGCCTCCTCCTCCTCCTCCTCCTCTGCTTCCCATTCGCATTCTTTCGTTTTCCCTCCTCTCCCCTCCACTCCCTTCCCTTCCCCATTTTTCCTTTATCCTTCTCCTCCTCCTCCTCCTCCTCCTCCTTTTCCTCCCCTCCCCTCCTCCTCCTCCTCCTCCTCCTCCTTTTCCTCCCCTCCTCTTCTCCTCCTCCTCTTCCTCCTCCTCTTTCTGTTCCTTTTACTCCTACTGTACTCCTACTCCCTCTTCCTCCTTCTCCTCCTCCTCCTCCTCCTCCTCCTCCTCCTCCTCCTAATCCTAATCCTCCTCCTCCTCCTCCTAATCCTAATCCTCTTCCTGTTCCTCCTCTTCCTGTTCCTCCTCTTGCACTTCCTCAGCATTCTTCCTCTTCCCTTCCTCCTCATCTTCTTTTTCCTTTTCCTTCTTATCCTCCTCTTCCTTCTCCATCTGTCGCTTCGTCTCTTCCTCTTCCTCTTCGTCCTTCCTTTCCTTCTCCTCCTACTCTTCTTCTTCCTCCTCGCCCTCTTCTTCCTTTTCCCTCTCCCCTTTCTCCTCCTTCTCCTCTTTCTTCTTTTCTTCCTCCTCCTCTCGTCCTCTTTCCATAATTCATGTTTGTCTTCTTTTTGATATTCTTCTTCGTTACCTCCTCTTACTCTTCCTCCTCATCCTCCCTCTCCTCCTCCTCCCCTTTCTTCTCCATTTCCTCCTCCTCCTCTCGTCTTCTTCCCGTAATTCCTGTTCGTCTTCATCTTCCTGATTTTCCTTTTCCTTCTGTGTCTTTGTTAACCTCCTCTTCCTTCTCCTACTCCCCTTTCTTCTCTTTTTCCTCCTCCTCCTCCTCCTCCTCCTCCTCCTCCTCCTCCTCCTCCTCCTCCTCCCGCTCCCCCTCCTCTCATCCTCTTCCCATAATTCCTGTTCGTCTTCATCTTTCTGATTTTCCATTTCTTTCTCTGTCTTCGTTACCTCCTCTTCCTTCTCCTCCTCACCCTTCTCTTGCACCATCTTCTACCCTTTCTTTTTCTTTTCCTCCTCCTCCTCTTCCTCTTCCCATAATTTCTGTTCGTCTTCGTCCTCTTCCTTTCTCTTCTCTTCCTCGTCCTGTTCCCTTGCCTTTGCTCCTCTCACAAACATTTCATTTCTTCACTTTTTTTTTCTTTTTTTTTTGCTTCCATTCTTTTATATATTTTTAAATTTATTTCACGGCGAGTTTTCTTACATTCATTTCTCTTGTTCAGTTCTCCCTTAAGTTTTGTTAATCCTTATTAAATTATCTTTTTTTATTTCTAACGCCTGTTTTCTGACTTAACTGTATATCTTCTTTTTATTGAAATGTCCTCTTCCTTTGTAGTCATCCATATTTCATCTGTTCTTCCTTACATGTATTTCACTCTCCCTTCATCCTCCCTTCCCTCCCTTCCCCTTCCTCCCCTTTTCCTCCCTTCTCCTCCCTTCCTTTCTCTTCTCCCTTCCCTTCTCTTCCCTTTCCTTCCTCTTCCTCTTCCTTCCCCACTTTTCACCTCCCTTCTCTTCCCTTCCCTTCTCTTCTCCTTCCTTCCCTTCTCTTCCCTTCCCTTCCCTTCCTCTTCCTTCCCCTCTTTTCTCCTCCCTTCATCTCTCCTCCACTCCCCTCCTCTCCTCTTCTCTTCCTTCCTTCCCCTCTTTTCTCCTCCCTTCCTCTCTCTTCCACTCCCCTCCTCTTCTCTTCCTTCCCTTCCCTTCCTCTTCCTTCCCCTCTTTTCTCCTCCCTTCCTCTCTCCTCCACTCCCCTCCTCTCCTCTTCTCTTCCTTCCCTTCCCTTCCTCTTCCTTCCCCTCTTTTCTCCTCCCTTCCTCTCTCCTCCACTCCCCTCCTCTCCTCTTCTCTTCCTTCCCTTCCCTTCCTTTCCACTCCTCTCTCCTCCTTTCCACTACTCTCTTCCCCTCTACTTCTTTCTTCTCCATCCACCTCTTCTCCAGCCTTCCCTCCCTTCCCTCCCTCACCCTTCCTTTTCCTTCCCTTCCCTCTCCCTTCCGTATCTTTTCATCTCTTCCCTATTACCATCTCCCCCACCTCCCCTCTTTTACCCTCCCCACCTCTCCCTTCCTCTCCCCTCCTCTCCCCTCCCCTCCCCTCCCCTCCCCTCCCCTCAATAATCATCCACTCCTCTCTTCTACCCTCCCATCCAATCCCTCGCCCTCTTCCTTCCCATCCCCTTCTTACTATTCCTTCTCTTCCCCTCTCCTCACCATCTCCTTCTTTCCCTTTCACTCCTCTCCTCCCCTCCCCTCCCCTCCCCTCCCCTTGCCGTCCCCTCCCTTCTCCCTTGTCTCTTTTTTCTTTACCTTCTCCTTACCTCCCTTTTATTCCCTTCCCCCTTTACTTTCTCTTCCGTTCCTTTCCCGCCTCATTCCCCTACCCTCCCCTCCCCTCCCCTACCCTCCCGGCCTATCCTCTTCCCTCCCTTCCCCACATTTCCACCTCATTTCTATCCCTTTCCCTCTCCCCTTCTCTCAACTTCCCTTTCCCCTCTCTTCCTTACCTTCGTCTCCTTCCCCTCTCTTCCCCCTTCCCTCTCCTCTCCTATCCCTTTTCTTCTCCCCTTCTCCTCCTTCTCTTCCCCTCTCATCCCCACTTCTTCCTTCCATTCCCCATTCCTACGCTCCTCCCCTTCCTCTCCCCTCTCATTCCCTCCCTTCCCTTCCCTTCCCTTCCCTTCCCCTCCCCTCCCATCCGTTGCCTCTCACTTTATATTCCCTCGTTTTCCCTCCTCTCCTTTCCCTTCCCCATTGTTCTTATATCCTCCTTCCCCTTCCCCCCCTTCTCCCCTTTTCCCTCCACTCCGTTCCTCTCCCCTCCCTTCCCTTCCTCTTCCTTCCACTCCTATCTCTTCCCATCCCATCCCATCTCCTCCAGTTCCATCACTCATTTTTCTTCCCTCTCCTTGCCTTCTCCTTCCTTTCCATCTATTCTACTCTTCCTCCCTTCCTTCCTTTCCTTTTCCCTTCTTACCTTTGCTTTCATGTCTACCTCTCCTTTCTTTCTTTTCCTTTCCTATCCCTCCCTCTCCTCCGTACCTCCCCAATTTCCGTCTCCTCCTCCTCCTCCTCCTCCTCCTCCACCTCTTTGTTCCTCCTCCTCCTCCTCCTCCTCCTCCTCCTCCTCCTCCTCCTCCTCCTCCTCCTCCTCCTCCTCCTCCTCCTCCTCCTCCTCCTCCTCCTCCTCCTCCTCCTCCTCCTCCTCCTCCTCCTCCTCCTCCTCCTCCTCCTCCTCCTCCTCTTCCTTCTCCTCCTCCTCCTCCTCCTCCTCCTCCTCCTCCTCCTCCTCCTCCTCCTCCTCCTCCTCCTCCTCCTCCTCCTCCTCCTCCTCCTCCTCCTCCTCCTCCTCCTCCTCCTCCTCCTCCTCCTCCTCCTCCTCGTCTCCTCCCGTCTCCCGCCTCCCCTCTCCCTCGTCCCGGCCGCGCGCGCCGGCCCGGGTGAGACAGTGAGCGAAAAGGCAGCGTCAAGGTTTGTCAGGCGTCATTGTCTGCGGACGGCATGCGCGTGACCTGTCCGCCCGGGTCCCTTTCTTGTCTCCCCCTTCTCTCCCCTCCCCCCTTCTCCCCCCCACCTTCCCCCTTTCTCCCTACCCCCTTCTCCCCCTTCACCCCCTTCCTCCTTGGGGAGGTAGGTCCCCTTCAAGGTGAAAGATGTGTTGGAGGGTAGAGACGGAGTGATGACAGGAAGGTCATTCAAACTGAGGGAAGGGGATGACTTGTCGGGATTATATATGTATATATTATATTTTTCCGAGAATCCCTTGTTTAATGCGGTGACATCGTCGCATCCATTCCCGTGAAAGATTCAGTTGCTATGCAATTATCATTTCTTGCAAAATAGGGCTTTGTTGCCCACGTATCCAGGACGGTCACTTAACCAGGTGCCATACGGCAAACGGGGGAAACGGTGATGGAGGATAAGCAAGAAGGAGTCACATATGTGCTGAAATCGTGTAAAAGGGAGATTGGGGACGGGCACATTGATGACAGCTGAGGGTTGTATACGTGCCACCACCAATTGCCATGAAAATAAGGGTAGGAAGAAGTGGTATCAACTACTGGGAGAAATGTATATATATATATATGTATATATATATATATATATATATATATATATATATATATATGTATATATATATATGTATGTACCACACACACACAAACACACACACACACACACACACACACACACACACACACACGGCTCTGTGGCGGATTGATAAATCACTGGCCTGCCACAAGCCAGAGAATCGGGGTTCGATTCCCCGGCCAGGCGGAGATAAGTTGGGTTTGTCTCCTTTCACGTGTAACCCCTGTTCACCTAGCAGTGAGTAGGTACGGGACGTTAGTCAAGGAGTTGTGACCTTGCTGTCCCGGTGTGTGGTGTGTGAGTGGTCTCAGACCTACCCAGAGATCGGCAAATAATGAGCTCTGAGCTCACTGCCGTAGGGTGGTGTCTGGCTGTCTCGAGTCCAGAGACTTGCAGCAGATCCGAGGTGAATACACACACACACACACACACACACACACATATATATATATATGTATATATATATGTAATATATATATACATGTATATATATATATATATAATATATATATATACTGTATATATATATATATATATGTATATATATGTATATATATATAATATATATATGTATGCACAAGATCCAATTGCTTGTAGTATTGCCCGCAGCTGAACCTGGGACTGGAACTGCACAGCCGGGGCGTGCCGCGTTCCTCCCATACCATGTGCCTAATGACATTTGAATTATATACATTTAAAAGTTTACATTACATATTTAAAGTATATAGATTCAAGTTTATATATTACATGTTTATATTATATAGATTTAGATATGTTAATAGGCATGTGCCATGTGAGGAACACAGCTCGTCCCGGACATGCAGTTCCTTTCCCAGGGTCAGCAGCGGGCAATATAATAAATTTATGTTCTCTACACCTCATTAATATTCTGAAGACGGTGTTTACGTTTCTCCTACGATATGGATCCCAGGCTCCAGATCATATATATATATATATATATATATATATATATATATATATATATATATATATATATGTATATATATATATATATATATATATATGTGTGTGTGTGTGTGTGTGTGTGTGTGTGTGTGTGTGTGTGTGTGTATGTATGTATATGTATACGTATACATATATATGCATGTATGTATGTATGTATTTATATATGTACATAGAATGTAGGAGTCTTGTGGAGGGGCGTCGAAATGCCCGGTGTGGTTTCTACTCAGGACTGCGCTGATGCGGAATCCTTGGCCTTGAAGAAGGAGGCGGAAAGGGGCTCTCAGTTGACATCCATCGTGCTGAGGAATTAAGAATCACTGCTGAAGACGTTATCACACTGGGCTATTTTTCCGCCAACCTCCAATTAATCGCTGGTACCGCCACCCGCCAGAACTTTCCCCACCGTAAAAACAATGGCGGACGATTTTGTTTTCTCAACACTTTACATAGATGTCTTTTGATATGGTGGAGTAAAATTATTTTCCTCCAGCATATCAAATTTCTTCCCGAAAGCTGTGGGCTGCAAATTTGCTTCAACAGTCGGAGGAAAAATAGCCTAGTGTGATAACGCCTTGACTAGGCTGATGGTGTGTAAATATAACTATTACAAATTCCCCAGGTTATACGTTCACTTATCTGGGAGGTACACTATAAGGAATTTCTTGGGGATACATGAAATATTAGAGCATATTGTATGTACTGAACTTAGTGTTTTATCTTGTTCATTACCTCAAGCAGTGAGGGTTTCTGATTGGGTTCTTTGGGTTTTGCGCGAAACGCACGCGCACGAGCATTGTGACGTAAGTGATATGCGGGTTGAAATTTGATATCTTTTATTCTTCTTCGTTCTTCGTCGGACCAAAAGATTGGAAAGCATTCGGAGCGCAATCGGAACACCAACGGTCGCGCATGAGCTATTTCCAAAATAACATCGTAAGAGAATCACGACCCAGCGTGAAGCGCCGGCGTTCAAAGCAAAATGCTGAACGCATTGAGGGTTTCTTATTGGGTTCTTTGGGTTTCGCGCGATGCGCACACGAGCATTGTGACGTGAGCGCTATGTAGGTTGAATTTTGGTGTCTTAATTTTTTTCTTTGTTCATCGTTTGACCAAAAAAATCGGAGAGCATTTGGAGCGCGGTCGTGAGGGTCCTACATTTGATGTATATCTAGTAATCATATTGATTAGGACGTATTTCTGTACATTTACAAGGAATTTCTTAGAGGATACATGATATATTAGAGCATATTGTACATACTAAACCTTGTGTTTTCTCTTGTTTATAATTATATTGTTTAGGGCTTATTTCCATACACTTACGCTTTGCATATCATGCTTTGTCCACATAAAAAGTTAAAGATGCTTATGAAGTACTCTTGCTAATCTTAGGGTTTCTTTTTCTTCAGAGTAAACGTTAGTGTAAGCAGATGGCAGAAATTTAGATTTTGCTGGGATTCCAAAAAGCAATACTGTGATTTTGAAAAGGAGCTGAACTGTGGAGTGGAGGGGAATGTGCTGAGTAGCCTAGGCAGTCAATTTTGCTGCTTTCAATTTCGATAGTGGGAGTAGCGCGATTGAGGATTGACTGATCGGGGTTATCACACTAGGGCACATTTCCTCTAAGCTCCGATTAATCGGCGGTACCACCCACCTCCAGAAT
>NC_134806.1:41913862-41923862 GCF_046742065.1 Oratosquilla oratoria
CCCCCCTTTTCTCTGTCCGTTCCCTCCTTTCCCTTCATTTAATCTCAAGCATTTGTATCTAAACTTGTACTTGAAAAAGCTGTAATAAACGAAACGTCGTACAAATAAAGGCTCCGTCCTCATATGGTGTTTATCTCGTGAACCCCAACATCGCCATGAAATAATTAATGAATTAACCACATTTCACATAGGGATTACAAAGGAAGAGCATACCGACAGGGGACCTTTTGGTCCATAACTAGGTCGGATGCTAAGGATAGATAGCTAAACTAAGATATTAATAAACATTGGAATTAAGCAATTGGCAGGCACTACATCATATTGCTTTAGTGTGTTCTTAAATGAGTATTAAAACTTCGATCTGTATTACATTGCACTGCCTCTGCAGGAAGTTTATTCCATTCGTTAACTACACGGTTGGCAAAGTTGTCTCTACCCACTTCTAAATTAGGTCTAGGTCTTAACAGCTTAAGACTGTTATTTCTCGTCTGATTCGTATTCAGTGTGAAAATTTCATCACTTTTGACGTCATTTTCCTTAGTTTTGAAGACCTGTATCAAGCCACCCCTGAGTCAACGCTTTTGAAAGGAAAACATATATGTTTAAGGCGATTTTCTAAAACATGTGAATCTATTTTCCCTAAAATTTTCTTCTTTTTGTAGTTGTCTTGCTGCATTGTTTCTGATCCAGGGCAGTGGGCGTGAGTCAGAGATGATCCTTCATCCAAGAGGAGCTAAGATGAGAGGGAGGAAAGGGGAAGTGGAGGGGAGTGAAGTGAGTAGGAGTGGATGCGTGCCTTTGACTGGTATATTAATATATATATGTATATATATATATATGTATATATATATATGTATAAATATATGTACATATATATATATATATGATATATATATGTATATATATATATACATATACATTTATATATATGTGTATATATATACATACATATATATATATATATATATATATATGTATATATACATATATATATATATATATATATATACATATATATATATTTATATACTTTAGGCCAGGTGTTCTTAAAGCAGTGCCTCAATACCCCCAGGGGTGTGTGTGTATTGAAACAAGTTCTTAAGGGTATTCAAAAAGGCATCCTGGAAAATATTTTGTGTTAGAATTATAGTTTACTCATTTATTTGCTGAAAATAAAAATAAAAAGAGTCCCAAGAATTCATCTGTTTGTTCATAGCCGTCCAGTTTTCTCTCTTTGTTTTAACAGGAACTTAAAATGTTAAAAGTCGAGAGTATTAGGTTAATATTGGAGGTGGGGAGTATCAGGTTGACTTGGAATTTAACTTTTGGTTATTGGGGGCGAAAAAACTTTAAGAACCACTAATTTAGGAGGTTTTCATTTGATCAAGTCGCAACGAATCGTGCCATATATAGTTTATTTTGATTAACGCAAGGTGATTATTTATTTTCTAACAAGGGCTCGTAGTCATACTGTTAATGGACTTCTATAGAGTCTTGCAGGCCTTGATGGACTTCCCGTATGACGAGATGGGTGATATGACGCGCGTCGTCTCGTTGCCCGTATCGACACCACAGCGTACCCGGATGTTATTTCGCGTGACTTTGGGTCATCCGGGAATGTTTACGAGGCCGCGGAATTGTGCGGTCAGTGATGGTCGGATGTCTTCTTGTGTCCCACACGATTAACGATGTGTGTCAACCCTCGATGGTGTGGCACTGTGGAGCCATGGCACGTGCCATGTGTGTATGTTGCTGTGCCATGTATTGAACTAGCTTGGTCTTTTTATTGTTCCATATAGACCTGGTCTAAAATTGTGGTCTGTCCTCATGTGACTGTGTTTTGCTTGTGTCAGACTTGGTCTTATATGAATAATACTCTAAGTATATATAGAAACTAGAGTGTAGAAGGAGCTCTAAGGGACATACACTAGAATAGAACAGAAAATAGAATATTCTAAGTACATTTGTATACATACATTGTGTGTGTGTGTGTGTGTGTGTGTGTGTGTGTGTGTGTGTGTGTGTGTGTGTGTGTTTACCTAGTTGTATTTTACGGGAAGGGGAGCTACGCTCGTGGTGTGTGTGTGTGTGTGTGTGTGTGTGTGTGTGTGTGTGTGTGTGTGTGTGTGTGTGTGTGTGTGTGTGTGTTTACCTAGTTTTATTTTACGGGAAGGGGAGCTACGCTCGTGGTGTGTGTGTGTGTGTGTTGTGTGTGTGTGTGTGTGTGTGTGTGTGTGTGTGTGTGTGTGTGTGTGTGTGTGTGTGTTGTGTGTGTGTTGTGTGTGTGTGTGTGTGTGTGTGTGTGTGTGTGTGTGTGTGTGTGTGTGTGTGTGTGTCTGTGTGCGGTCGCGTTTGTATTTACATAAATTTATGTGTGAAATAGAGTTGTAGTCCAGTCCATAACTCCTGAGACAAATAAAGCAATGAGACTAGTAAATACGCAGACGTATGAACCAAGCAAGCACAATAATTAATGGCCAAACATTACAGCATGCAGCAGGTGAGGTTTGTCACCAGTTGGATCATAAATTTTGAAAGTGCACAGTACTACATTCCATCACCTCTGTGGGAAGTTTAATAATTGATTATACGGATGACAAAGTTGTGTTTCTCGTGTGTCTATGCTTCATCACGGTCTTGGACCATGTGTTGGGCTCGTGATCGGCAGCTGTTACCCTTCCGCATGAGAGCTCAGTTTATATACGGCCCGGTCTATAGGTAATATTGTGGCCTTAGGCACACACATATACACAAATACACACACACACACACACACACACACACACACACACACACACACACACACACACACACACACACACACACACACACACACACACACACACCAACGCACACCTACACATTAACGTACACACACACCTACACATAGAAACCTACATAAACTTACATATACACACACACACACGTGCACAAACACACATGCACGCACATACACACACACCTACGCATAGAAACCTACATAAACTTACATACACACACACACACACACACACACACACACACACACACACACACACACACACGTGCACACACACACATGCACGCACATACACACACACACACACTCATTGAGAGATGAGATAGAAGGGTTTTCAGAGGTCTTGAGAAGAAATTAAGGAGGACTATATGTCTAAAGGTTATAAAGAAATACATTTTTCCATATAGATGCATAGATTCTTTGAGTAGCTTAGAAGGCGATAATTTCCAAATAAGAACAACACATGAATTCAGTTGTAAATATGTTAATTAGAAATCAAGGATATAGACTAAGTTGGAACCGTTGACGGATTTGATAGAGAGGACGGGACCCAACGAGTGTTGCTCCTTTCCTGTATATTACAGTTAGATAAGCCCGCAACCCCTTGCCCACCAGAACAGGAGTACCGGTTCGCAGTGCAATGATGCTGAATTTTTCAGCCTGGGACGGGACTCGAACTCGGATCCTAGAGTTAGCTAACCAACGCGGTGCCACCATGGTGTTGGACCACGTGTTGTGCTCGTGATCGAGCTATTTTCCTCCCGAAAGAGAGCTTAAAGCTCATGTATGACCGATCTATAGGGAATGTTGTGACCATACACCCACACACACACACCAAACTCTCCGCCCACGAGAGTTGGTGTAACGACTCGCAGCGCAGTGATACTGAAATTATTTCAGCCCTGAGCGGAATTCGAACCCGGACCTCCGTAGTGGCAGCCGGGAACTCTACCAACCGCGCCATCGAGTCGTGTAATGTTGTGTGTGTGTGTGTGTATGTATGTATGTATGGATATGTATGTATGTATGTATGTATGTGCGCGTGTTTATTCACATGTACTTTTAAACTAACATAAATTTTCGTGCACACATGCATACAGTAAGAACTAGCGTGGATTTGCTTGCGCGTGCATGCATCTGAGGTTTGGTTTGTTGTTCTTTTAATTGTGGCAGAACTACCTAAGGTAAAACCTTCGTGAGCAGCTCCATTCTCCTCCCGTCCCTTGTCTACGATGTGCGACCCAAAACGAGACCACGCCTCTTTAATTACGTTTTCTTTCCGCTCCTCCTCCGCCTGAATATATTTACTTGCTGCTCAGCGCTGAAGGTTAATGCCTACCTGCTTAGATCTAATCATTTGGCTCCAGTTGTCCAGTCCCGCCTCTATATTCAACACCTGTTAGTTTAATAATTCCGACTGTTCGTCCCCGGATTCGAACCGAGACTCGTGAAATCACAGAGCCGTCGCTCTACCGACTGAGCTATCGGGTGATTCTATTCAGACCTGTTAGTCTCGTATACATATTCTTGCTTGTTTAAGGCTATCATACTGGTCTGTTTTTCCTTCGACTGTTGGAACAAATGCCATCATATGAATATTGTTGAGGAAATAGAATTGTTTGTCATAGTGATTTTACGGCGACAAAAATTACTGGAGGTAGAAAGTACCTCCGGTGAATTGGAGGTTGTAGGAAAAATTCCCCACTGTGATAACACGCCTTTAGTCTGGCCTAGTTAATTTATCCTATTAGGCCGCTCTACCCATTTTTATATCTCTAAATCTTGCCTATTTACTTGTGAGGTCATAGTCTCACATGTTAATTGTCCCATCGCCTATTTTTTTTTTTTTTTTTTTTAATGTTCACTCACTCCTACCTGCTTTGATCTACCAAATTTACCCTACTTGCTTTGAACCTCGGTATATATGCTTACAGATTAACCTTGCGTAGTCGTTCTTGTCCACATAGACTTGCATACTTCCGCCTACTTAGTCCAAACGAATTCAGGCTAATGGAGCTATCACACTGTGCTAGTTTCCCTCCAACCTCCGATTAATCGGCGGTACCGCCCACCTCCACGAATGCAGAGAAGCACTGACCATATCCTAAACTCATGTCCACTCTCACACGATCGAATGAACACCGACCTAGACAATATTAATCAAAGAACACAAAGTGGTTGGCGGTCTGGCGCGATAACCTTTGATAACCTCTACTTCTTTCCCTTCACTCCGCATAACCTTACCTTCCCCTTTCATTACAAGATTACAAAGGATTACAAAGGCGGAGCATGCCGACAGGAGACCTTTTGGTCCATATCTAGGTCGAATGCGAAAAAAATCATAATAATGATAAATAAATGAATAAATAAAAACTATAATAATGTATGTAATAAATAAAATAAATAAATGCATAGGTATAGTTAGATAATAAACAAACAGGTAAATAGTAAATAATAATAAATCGACATATAACAAATAATAAATGAAAATCAAGCAAATAATAATAAACAAACAGACAAATGATAACAAGACAAACAAATAATATAAAATAAACGATAATCATTATATCATCTCGCTTAGGCGTTCATCTAAATGATTCTTAAAGCTTCGAACTGAACTACATTGCACTGCCTCCCCTTCCACTCCCACCTCCCACTCCATCACCACCCCTCCGGTCCCTTCCTCCTTCTCCTCCACTCCCCTAAATAGAAATATAGTGATTCAATTTGATGACATGTTGATTTGGTTCAGTGGCGACAGTTAGATGACGGAGAAAAGCCTAAGGGATTTGTTTAACGACCACTTCATCAGGTCATACATGCTGTGTATACATAAAAGCCGACAACCAATGGAACTGTATTCTATTTAGTTTAACCTGGTAAAGATTATTGTCGTTATTGTTTTTGGTATTATTATCATATTCCTCTTTCCTCCTCTTCCTCCTCTTCCTCCCCTCATCTTCTCCTCCTTCGTTTTTCTTCCTTTTCCTCCCCTCCTTTCCACATTGCTTGTATGCCTTCTGTTTCTGATCCTCTTTTTTCCTCTTTTTCGATGTCGGCCATTGCAAAAAAAAAAAAAAAGCTCGACTCGAACAATTGCCTGACATCCCCCGGAGATCGAACCCAATTCTTCCTCGTTCGAAGCAGGAAAGCTACCTACTGCTACAAGAGAGCTCTTAATATTGTTCTTAATAATGTAAGCATTGTATTTCGATCTCCAAGAAAGCAGACGAAATTCTTGGACTGAACAGAAGCATAGTATAAGTTAATTTTTTTTTCTTTTTTTTTTTTAGTGATCAATCTTCAACCATGAAATACTGTTCAATAATTTGGTTTATAGGAATGTCATCAAAGTCCCGAAAATATTGAGAAAATACAAATTGTGCAGTTGGTACCCGATACAGGGAACGGGGACTTGGCCGTCCAGGCACTCAGTCAAATTTTTGCTTTCCTCGCTTTATATTCAAGTCTGTCTTCTTTGTTTCATCTGTTCTTTTTTTTTTCTCCCACCCCTCCTCTTTTCTACTCCCTTCCTCTTAATCCTCCTCCTCCTTCTCCTCCTCTTCCTTCTCCTCCTCCTCCTCCTCCTCCTCTTTCTCCTTTTCCTCTTTCTCCTTTTCCTCCTTCTCCTCCTCTTCCCCTTCCTCCTTTTCCTCCTCCTCCTCCTCCTTCTCCATTTCCTTCTCCCGTCCTCCCACCTGTTCCTCCCTCTTCCTCTTTTTCCATCTCTCCCCTCCTCCTCTTCCTACTTACTCATTCCTTCTTCCTCCTCTCATTCTCCTCCTCTTCACCTTCCGCTACTACTCCTCCTCCTCTTGCTTTCTCCCTTATCCTCCTTCAAACTCCTGTATTTTCCTACTTCTACTCTTCCTTCTCCTCCCTCCTCCTCCTCCTCCTCCTTCTCCTTCTTTATCTTCCTCCCTCCTCCTTCTTATTCCTCTTCCTGCCCCTCTTCTTCCTCCTCCTTTGTCCTCCTCCCAACTCCTTAATCCTCCTTCTCCTCTCTATTCTTCTTCTTCCCCTTCTTCCTCCTCCTGCTCCTCCCCCTCCTCACCTCCCCTCCTCCTCCTCCTCCTCACCTTTTCATGGTTCTCTTCTTCCTCTTCTCCCCTCCTCCTCTCTTCATTCTGTTACTATTCCCCATTATGCGCTTCTTCCTTTTCCTATACCTCCTCTTGTTGTGGTCCTCCAACTTCTCTTCCTTCTCCCATCATCTACTTTCCATCTTCCTCCCTGCTCCTCCTCCTCCTCCTCCTCCTCCTCCTCCTCCTCCTCCTCCTCCTCCTCCTCTTCCTCCTCCTCCTCCTCCTCTTCCTCCTCCTCCTCCTCCTCCTCCTCCTCCTCCTCCTCCTCCTCCTCCTCCTCCTCCTCTTCCTCTTCCTCCTTCTCCTTATTCCTCCCCTTCCACCTTCACCTCGCATTTCTCCTACCTACTCCTTCACACTGTAGCTTTCGTATACCACTCTTGATTGTTTGAGTGGATCGTTGGTCATTCCAGGCACGGTTCCAGGCAACTACATTTCAGTTTTTTGGGGTTCACATGATTTTCCAGTTCGTAGTTGTCATATACAAAAAATCATACATTTGCATGGCTGCTATTCCTATGGTCTTTTCAAAATCAATTTTGAAATCTTATCGAATAATAATACGTGCATGTATTGTACTGTTCACGCACGTCTATCACAACAGGACACAACCGCACTCTTCTGAAATTGTCATCAAAGAACTTAAATGGATTACGTTTGTTTGTTTGATTATTTTTTTTATAATGTTATTTTAACAATACACGTTCGGTCTTGTGTGTCAATAACCCGTGTAACAGACACGTTATGGTCTGAGTACTTTATTTTTCGTACGCGCAAACGTGAAATCATAATTTTCACTTGAAGAACTGATTTTTCTTAGCAAAGTTTGTGTTCACATTCCTGTATAACTGATGATTTATTTTACGAGTTTCTTGTTATATTGTGCTCACACACATCCTTACCACGACTTGAAGAACTGACTCATCATTCCCTCATTTTTATCTAAATAAAAACCTCGGTCTCTCTGTTCACCGCCTATAGTCCCTGTTCACACTAGCGATTTGAGCCGCGCGGAATCCGCGACTGTACCACATGAAAAAAATCTACGCGGTTTTGTGTGAACGCCTCAATTGAATTGCAATGTGATTGAAACGCCGCAGTTGAAACCGGTAGTGTCAACAGGGTCTCATAAGTTCGCAGTGTTCCTCCCAGGTACGTATATTCAAATGCACATCTGTCGCCTGAAGAACGACCTGACCTTTCTTTCGTAGTCTGGTGTAATCCTTTCAGTCCCCTTGTCCCCGGGTCTTGATAATAGTGCCCTTTCGGGGGGGGGGGAACATTGCGTTGTTCTTGCAAATCATAACCCGGTCATTAATTCCGGACTTCTTTTTCCCTCCAATCCCACAATGACGATCTTTTCCTTTCTTCCGGATCTCCTTTGTTCCACGTCTTCTGTTCAAATCCCCCCTCCCACTTCCACCCCGCTCTCTCCCTTCCTTCCTCCCTCCTTCTCTTTCCTCCCTCGTTCTCTCCCTCCCTCATGAACTACCCTACCTCTTTCCTCATTTCCTTCTTCACCTCTCATCTTTTCTTCCATTCCCTCTTACTCTTTCTTTTATTCCCGACCTCCTCTTCCCTGTTCCCTCCCGTCCCTTTCTCCTCCTCTTCCTCTCCCGTTCCTTCCCGCCCTTCTTCTCAACTCACCCTTCTTCCCTCTTCCTCCTTCTTCCTCTCTCCTCCTCCCTCTTCCTCTTACTCTCCTTTTTATATTCTCCACCTTCCTTCTGTCCCGATTCTTGTTCCCTCTACACAACCCCCCAACCACGACAACCTTCCTCCCTCCGTTCCTCCCCTTCTCCTCCTTCACTCCTCCCTCCTCCCTCTTCCCTCCTCCCTCCTCCCCCTTCGCATGCCCCCTCTGCCCCTGACGTGTGACCGGGTCGTCAGTGTGTTGGGAGTCTCCGTGTAAAAAACAACAGACAGTCGTCCACACACACACACACACACACACACACACGCACTCACACGTGCGCACTCGCACACGCGTGTGTAAGCAGACCAGTTCGCGCATGCGCAGAAACATCACATCCCTTCTTTATGGAAGGAACGGAGTGTTACGTGCACACACGAACATGTGTACACACGCTTGAAGGCGTGGGAACAGGAAGGTAGTAGACGTACACGAGTACACACGCACATGAACGTGCACATACACACGTACACGCATAACTCCTTTTTCGTCCTCCGGCACGCGGAGCCATCATGTGGTTTTGTTTAAAGAAAACGTACATGTGCGTGTGTGTGGTTCACAGGACACGCACACACGTACACCCTCAGCTTAGGTTTGTTGTGTTTTCTGTGTCAGTGTTATGTGTGGTGTCCAGGCATGGGTGTAAGAAGACTCGTAGTCATGGTAAAGGCTCAACCGCCAGCGGGCAAGAAGACGGTGACTCTGGCTGGATAAACTCGTGTGGCCGGGAAGCGAAAGAAAACGACGATGTCGTCGGCTAAATGATGGATTGAGATCGGGTACCACCCTCTACAGGTGAACGGCACAGTCGTCTAGTAGAAACCAGAAGAAGATTATTCAAGTGTCTCAGCTTGATACTGGGATAATGAAATGTCAAAGGCGTTGTTGGTGGTAGTGTCGTTATCTGTGTAGGTGGTGGTGCCCGCGAACGCGCTTGCTGTGTTGGTCGTGAGGGTAATAGTGACTTTTGATTTCGTGTTCGATTTTGGTTCGTTTTGTTTTGGGGGGTGTTGTGTTGAGTTGATTATAGCGGTTATGGCGAAGAATACTGTGGTGTGGTTCAAAGGGTTGTCACACTGGTCTATTTTTCCGCCAACCTTCGATTAATCGGCGATATCTCCAGCACTTTTTCCGCCGTAAAATAATGACAAACTATTTTGTTTTCTCGACAAAAATGTCTCTTGATATGCTGGAAGAAAATAATTTTCTTCCTGCAGATTCCTTCCCGGAAGTTAAGGGCTGCAAATCTGCCCCCAAAAGTCGAAGGAAAATTAGCCCAATGTGATAACGCCTTTAGACAAGGCCGACTCTATCGAACTGCGGAAACAAGAAGACTAGTCTTATTCTCGATGTTGTCTGTGGCCGTCATTGTGACAAGAACGATACAGGTAGTTTTTAATTTAGGCGATTTTATTTTACGCGAATTTGGTTTAACGCGACTGA
>NC_134806.1:41928862-41936362 GCF_046742065.1 Oratosquilla oratoria
ACGCCCGCGGGGAGACAAGGTCACTGGTTATCTTTCCCATGCGAAATAATCTGTCCTTTAGGTAGCCACAGGGTCGGAATTACCAAATGGCGTAGTTGGACATTGGCCCAGGGTCCACGGGTAACTGGGGGCCCACTGAAAATAATTTGTCACGCAAGAATGGTTATATATATATATATATATATATATATATATATATTATATATATATACATATATATATGTATATGTATGTATGTATGTATGTGTGTATGAATACATATATGTATAGATATATATGAATATATATATATATGTGCGTGTGTGTGTGTGTGTGTGTGTGTGTGTGTGTGTGTGTGTGTATCTGAGCGGGTGTGTGTGTGTTTGTGCGTGTGTATGTACTGTATGTATCTGTACTTTTTCCCACAATGCTGTCTTGCCGACGCTATCATAAGCTTTCTCTAGATAATTAAATGCCCCCAAAATATCCATACCTTTTGCCTCCCTTAAAAAAAAAAAAAAAAAAAAAAAAAAAATCACATGTCTGTCACAAAAATTGGTCCACTTAACCTCTACCTTTCCATAGCCCACACTATTCCTCAACAGTTGCTCTCCATGTTGCTTCCCAAATGTTTTCCATAAACACCCTACCATGGGCCTTTCCAACTAGATTCAACAAACTGATTTCTGTAAAACTACTACGTTCATATTAGTCCCCTTTCTTTTGTAAAGCGGAATTATACAATCACTGGTCCAGTACTCTGACACACATTACTCCCTTAGGCACATAGTAAATTACCTCACTAGCCAATCCATTACGAGTATAGCCGCCCCTCCCTTTGTTAAACACTCCTTATGAAACCCATCCAACCCAGGTGCCTTACCAACTTTCATTATTTTAAATCGTTTTTGTACCTTATCATTTACAAGATCCCTGTCATTTTCCCCTCGCATTAGTCATTTTCCTAGCTCCCCCACAGTCACTACCTAATCCCCTCCATATTCTACCCATCTTCCCCTACCGCCTTCACTTCCATTAACATTTGTCCCTCTGCCCCCTTTGCTTTTCCTCTACCTGACTCACCCCCTCACTCTCTTCACTTTACTCCAAAATATCGTTTCATTCTTTTCCATTTTTTCTGTCAAAATCCTATCCAATTTTAAATCTATTCTCTTCTTTGCCTCCCCATCTTATATTATGCCTCTCTCTTCTTGCCATGTGCCTCCCTAAGTCTACCTTGCAATCAATCCACATATGCTTGCTTCTCTTCTACTACAGTTCTCATCACTTCATCCTACCGTTCATGACCCTTCTAGTCCTTTCTATCCTTCTCGTCCCACATATCATCTATGCGAACTTTGTCATTTCCTCCTTGAAATATACCCATTCTTCTACTCCTGTTTCCTCTTTATCCCAGATCATCTCTCACACTTCACTCAAGCTTCTCTTAGTATTCTTTCTCCTTTTCCTTCTCATCTAACGTTTCAACTTTCAACACCTCTCTACCTGCCACTCTTTCTACTTCCCTTTTCCTCCACTCACAATTTCTCTTCTACCAAAAAATTATAGTACACTCCCCCACTCTCTCCCCTAAAATCACGACCTTCCAGATATGTTCCTATCATTCTTTTGGATACCACTCCATTATATATTAATGATCTATCAACCACCTTTCCGGTCCATCACCATTTCCCATCTGTTCAGGATCATCAGCCCCCTTTCTGAACACATGTCCAACATCATAATTCTTACGTAGCATCCCAAATCACCCCACTACTCCATCTATTGGTTCATCTCCTACTCTAGCATTGAAATCCCTCAACACCACTATACTCACAATTCTCACAAAACTCTTTAATCACTTATATAAATCTATCGAAGCATCCTTTTCTCACTACCAGGTCCATATGTACTCGCAAAAACTCACATCTTTCATTCCAGACACACTTTCACTATCATTAACCTTGAAGAGACTTACCTCCTCTCCAGTCCAGGCTTTCCTAACTCATTATTTACCAGCAGAGAAACTCCTCCCCTCCCTCGCTCCCTCATCACTCCCGACACTTTCCCCCACCAAACTCCAAATAACAAACTCACCCTTCCCTTTCAATTTAATTTCAATTAATGCTAACACATCCATCTTCATCCTCACAAACCTGTTGTCAGTCTCCTATCTTTTACTCTCGTCTGTAGCACAATTTTATGAGCCAATTTTTAGGGTTCTGGTTGGAATTCCCCTAGACTCACTTATGCTTTGACTTCTCGTAGGAAGAGCACACAGAAAAGGAGACCTAGTTTCATCACTCCGTTCCTCTGAGTTGCCTCTTACCACTGACACGTATTGGAAACACGTTGGTAGAATTTTGCCGTAAAGAGTCAAAACGCATTAACTCCAAATTCCTTGTTATGGAAAAAATCGTGATTAAGGTTTGATTGCTCATTGTTTATTTATTTATTTATTCATTTATTTATTCAATTATTTTGTTACTCATATCCGAATCTTGTAGTTATGCAAACTTGGGGATTGACATTACAATTGGTGCTTTATGGCGTTAGATTCCCACAAAATGTTAAACAAAGAGTCAGTGCATTATTCCTTCTAATAATGTAGAAAACCTGTGGAGTTCACGTAGTCTGCCTGTTGAGACCCACAATATAATGGTAAGACAGGATTAACCCACCTTAAGAATAACATTCGTATCTTTCTCCTGATTCCATTGATACCAAAATTGCAAGAAAAAAAAAAAAAAAAAAAAATGGAGTTAATGCATTCTGCCTTTTACGGCACAATTCTTCTACCTATTATCGTAGGGGGTTCATGGTGAACTTACTGGGGTGTAGCCATATTCACTCAACAACATACATGCAAAGAAATCACAAACAACACGTGATTCACAAAATATGCAAGTAACCACTAGGAAAATGAGAACTTAATAATCGAACATTTAAGACATCTTGAAAGGTACGAGTACCATTGAAGATGTCTTAAATAGACGAAAACATTCGGTTACCAAGTTTTCATTTTCCTAGTGGTTACTTTCATATTTTGCAAACAACATACATATATATCCTGAAGGCTGAAATAACAATAGGATATAGAACTGAACATTCTTCATCCGCTCCTCACATATGTGTGTGTGTGTGTGTGTGTGTGTGTGTGTGTGTGTGTGTGTGTGTGTGTGTGTGTGTGTGTGTGCGCGCGCGTGTGTGTGTATGTGTGTGCTTTATTCCGTCAATATTTTGGTAACTGTGGTGATATCTTTCCGCATCTAAAACACGCATTAACTTGATTTAGGCAGTTTTTTATTATTCATATAAGAGACTAATCTTAACTCAAACGTGAGCACTTACGATATTTGATTACAACTATTTGTCGTTTCTACAGACTTCCTAAGTCTTTCCTTCGCCACTTTATTTCGTCGGTGTGATGTTCTTATGGGCAAAGGTACTGGATAGAGTCAGTGAAATGTCAATGACCCACTATTCACACACACACACACACACACACACACACACACACACACACACACACACACACACACACACACACACACACACACACACACACACACACACACACACACACACACACTGTGCGTGTATGTGTTTGTGTGTGTGTGTGTGTGTGTGTGTGTGTGTGTGTGTGTGTGTGTGTGTGTGAGAGAGAGAGAGAGAGAGAGAGAGAGAGAGAGAGGAAGAGAGATTTTGTGTGTATGTGCAAACATAAAGTACATCAGACCAGTTTATATACATGTCGTGCAGTGTCTGTGTACACAAAGTGAGTGCAGCCTGCTGGGGTTGAAGAGACAGAAAATTTGTTTTTGCATTTTGTTTTCCTTTCCTCTGTAAGGTGACTGTGGTGCACCGCGGTTGCGTCAACATTACATCACCTAAGCGCTGCAATTATGCCAGTCTTGCAGACTTTGTACATGTGTATGAAGTCGTCTCCTCGTACCTGCTTCTTGTTGTTGTTTGCACAACACTTGTCGTTTCAGGTAGAGATTTCTCTCCTATTTGCTGTGGTTTCTGAACGGGGTATTTATGGGTAATAACCAGCAGATAAAAAGTGATATTATGATGTTATTTTTTATTTAAGTGTGTGGGAACAATTTTATTGTGTGTTGTCATTTATGGTTATTTTTTGTGTACGTGGTTGTAAATGTTTATCTGTGTGTGCACAAACTTTTGTACACACGCGTGCGCGCGCACACACACACACACACACACACACACACACACACACACACACACACACACACACACACACACACACACACACACCTAAGCAAGATGCTGTAAAGACTGCCATTTATTTTATATTATTTGTTTATTTGTTTGTTATTATTTGTCTGTTTATAATTTGTTTGATTTTCATTTATTATTAGTTATCTGGTAATTTATTATTATTTACTGTTTACTTGTTTTTATTATTTAAATATACCTGTGGGTTTATTTATTTTATTATTTATATTAATATAATTTTCATTTATTTCTTATCATTTGTTTATGATTATTATAATTTTTCCGCATCCGACCTAGTTATGGACCAAAAGGTCTCCTGTCGGCATGCTCCGCCTTTGTAACCCTTTGTCATCCTTTGCATTGAAGTCGCCCAAAACAACACGTGTGTCCCGTGTTGGGCATTGGCATAGAACATCTTTCGAAGTTTATACGCTTCGGTAGGACCATTTACTGCAATAAGAGAAGTGAAGCCCAAAATGTGCTTCAATTTCAGCCACACCGTAAGCTCATCAACAAGAGTAACCTCTATAACGGCGTACTGTAGTCGGCTAGATAGGCTATGCCTACAACTACTCGTGAGAGGCGGGTCCCATTCGGTGATATAAATTGTTCACTTGTTGGACCACGGCTGAACTTTCTTGACCATACTTAATTGACCTTCTGTGCTCATTCAACCTTGTCCTTAGGTCTCTCGCCCAGTTGTAAGTGTAACCGTCACTACTGATCTCACCGTTGTCTGGACTTTTCACCTTAAGGAGAGCTGTCTTTTTCAAACCTCAACGTACTGAGCTCCACCGATAGAAAAAGAAAAGTAGTCCATCGACGCGGGAGAGGGAAAGAATGTTCCTGGTGCCCTCACAAAAAAAAAAAAAAAAAAAAAAAAGAGGAATCCTTACAGTGAGCTTGATGATTTCTACAATACGATGTCATCACAAAATTCGGCGACTTCCCTTCAACCTTACAAATATAGGGAAAAAATAATAGAACTTTTGAAAAAGTTAGGAACTTGTCTATGCCGTTTGCGGTCACCATAACACACACACACACACACACACACACACACACACACACACACACACACACACACACACACACACACACACACACACACACACACACACACACACACGCATATACTAAAAGTCCCTTCTCACTTCACATGGGTGATGCCTGAGTCAAAACATACACCCACCTACACCCATCCCACGCCAACAGTACAAGTATATGTGCATGTGCTGTGTATGTACACGTGCTTATGTGTATCTGTATGTATCTAAATTTGTGTGCATACATATATTTTGCTATCTATAATATCCTTGCGCTCGCATGTGTTTGCGTGCACGTTTTGCGCGCTTTTATCATTGGGTCCTGTGAATCGTGGACGTGTGCGTGGGTGCGTGTTCCATCGTCTACCTTTTTTCAGCGTGGACGCGCAGATGTGCCAGACGATGTGCGCACACGCTGAGGGACACATATTATCTGCTCCATATGCTTAGTTGCAGCCGTGAAACCGGTTATATGACCAACATATTTTGCGTGGAATGATATCAGGGGAAAGTGAGCATAACATACATGCTTGTCCCAATGGCCAAAGTGGCCGCGCGGTTTTATTGTGTGTAAATGTGCGCATGGTTTTGGGTCGTATGTTAGACTCGCGATCGACAGCTGTTACCATCCCGGATGAGAGTTCAGAGCTTTGTTATTCCTATTTCTGTGTGTGTGTGTGTGTGTGTGTGTGTGTGTACGTGTGTGTACGTGTGTGCCTGTGTGTGCATGAAGGTGTGTTTTGTGAGAGCGTATGTATGCGAATTTTGTCTCCTTTTATATGGAAAGAAGTGAGAATGAAGTCAGTCTTCACTTTACACCAACAACCCTTTCCTAAATCATACAGTGTAGTTTGGATTCGAATACACCCCAAACGGGGAGATTAGAGTTATTTTTTAACCCAACCCTGCCCATTTAAATTTCCTGTTTGTGGGTTTACTGATGTATCGATTGGAAACTTAAGACAGGGGCGCGTCACTTCACTCAGTTACCGATTTCCAAGAGTTCTCCGAACAAGTCCCCCACACACCCGCGTTTTCTATTACGAACTCCTCTCGACAGGTTTGGTCGACTTGCCCCAGCCATGATTTCTGAGGTAATTCCCTTCCTTTCCACCATCAAGGGTTGGTCTCCACAAGATACAACCCTGTGAGATGATATATATATATATATATATTTATATATATATATATATATATATATATATATATATATATATATATATTATGGAAGAAAGTATACGCTGGACTCGACGTTCGTCAATTTATTCCGACGTTTCGAACCCTGTCCGCTGTTCGTCCTCAGGGTAATACAGTGGTAGTCATAGGAAATGTACATAAATAGGGGATACCTTATACACTGGGACAGGTCTTCCCAGTAAACCGTTGTATTCCAAACACAGGTAGAACATATCAAAAACACAAATGAAAAACAAAAATATAAATAAAACTATAATACCAAATGTGCAATACTACCTGAACAGACTGAACTGTCATCCAGTAAGCCCCCAGAACCTGGACCTTGGAATCCAGGCAGTCTCATCTCCCTCCGAAAAAAAAGGAGAATTACCATGGTATAGCTATAAGATGCTCCACAATGACATTGATCGACAACTCTTTGTAATACCCAGTCAAAGCAAATATTAAAAGTGTTGTGGCGAGGGCGCCTCTTTACTTTATTCACAAATTAAAAGGAACGAATCCAGACACGTCTCCATACTTTACAGCACTCTCTGTTCCATAGAATAAATTCTTTTTAAGTTCATATGCATTGGGAGGAGAACAAATTGCAATGATAGAGATTAAACCGAAGGTGTTCTTCAATCTCACCAACATCATGCTCTCAGCCTAAGTAACATCTAACAGGGTGATGCAGTCGGCTAGATATGCCTACAGTTACTCCCAAAAGGTGGGCTCCATCGCTGCGACCCAACCAATACGAAGTGAAAAGGATGAAACGCACGAGAGGCTGTTTAGCCGCTCAACCGCTGCGGCTGTTTAGCCGTTTTTATAGAACACACTACTTTTAATGGAATTGCGCGCATTAGCGGTTAAGTATCTAATGCGCGCAATTCCATTAAAAGTAGTGTGTTCTATAAAAACGGCTAAACAGCCGCAGCGGTTGAGCGGCTAAATAGCCTCTCGTGCGTCCGTAGCCTAACCCTCACTACTGATCCCATAGTTTTGGTCTTTTCATCTCAGACATTATATGCTCTCTGAACCTCCTGAGCTTTGT
>NC_134806.1:41943862-41968862 GCF_046742065.1 Oratosquilla oratoria
TGGGTCGTACTGTCATAAGTAGGTGTGTGTGGCTAGCGCGTCAAGTGTAGCCGCATGGGTGAGACAACGTGTGCTCCACGCCACGTGGTTTGTACATGATCTTCAAATTTTATAAAATAGGAGCTCATGTATGCCAGAGATGAGATGTAGATATATATGAAAATTGTTCAGTAAAATTTATTGCCCTCCCAGATGAAAGCTCAGAACTCATATATGCTCCTCCCGGATGAGAGCTCAGAACTCATATATGGCCCGATATATGGATAATTCTATGAGCAAACACACACTCAATTTCTTGCCCACCAGAGTTGGAGTGCAGCATAGTGTGTGTGTGTGTGTGTGTGTGTGTGTGTGTGTGTGTGTGTATGCGCGCGCGCATGTGTGTATCTCCGCACATGTGCAAGTGTGTGCGTGCGTGCGTGTGTGTGTGTGTGTGTGTGTGTGTGTGTGTGTCTGTGTATTTACCTAGTTGTAATTACCTAGTTGTATTTTACGGGA
This sequence comes from Oratosquilla oratoria, assembly GCF_046742065.1. Lineage (NCBI taxonomy): Eukaryota > Metazoa > Arthropoda > Malacostraca > Stomatopoda > Squillidae > Oratosquilla > Oratosquilla oratoria. Next base: position 41,944,361 of record NC_134806.1, read on the forward strand.
AGGGGAGCTATGCTCGTGGTGTCCCGTTTTCATATCTCATTTTATCTAAACTATTTTTAAATTCATGTATTGTTTTTGCACACACCACTTTCTCATCTAACTTGTTCCAACTGTCTATTACTCTGTGAGGAAAGCTGTTCTTTTTCAGGTCTCTTCTATATTTATCCTTTTTGATTTTCTTTCCATGTCCTCTTGTATTTCTGTCATCCCATTTTATCAGATTCTCTCTATCAGTAATTTCTATGCCTTTCATGATTCTGTAAATAGTTATTAAATCTCCTCTCTCTCTTCTTTGCTCTAGCGTCTGTAGTTCAAGTTTTGCTAGTCTCTCTTCATATGATAGTTTTGTGAGTGTAGGTGCCAATTTTGTAATTGCTCTTTGTATTCTTTCAAAAAATTTTATAATTTTTTTTTGTACTTGGTGACCATATCGTTGCCACATATTTCAATCTTGGTCTTATCACTCTTGCCTATATCCTTCTTAAACCTAAATTTGTCCTATTCAAATCCATTACTACGAGTCCTCTCCTACTGCCTTAATATGATGAGCTTGCCTGCGTCACCCTTGTTAAAGCCCTTGACCCATTTGAATACCACTAACTTATCACCCCGCTCTCTATCTTTCTAGAGAGTTTAAGTTAAGGTGCATAAGTATGTCTTCATGTGGTAAATTTCTAAGTCCTTGTATCATTGTGGACATTCCCCTCTGTGAATTAATACCCATTTTACAGGACGGAGATCAAAACTGTACTGAATAGCCAAGGATGAGCCTATCTATTGACTATTGTCAAATACAGTTTGATGATTACTTCTGTACTTTTGCTTGTAACCGTCTATGCAATAAATCCTAATGCCCTGTTAGCTCTATTCCTGGCATTAATGAACTGTTTCCTGGTTTTAGGGTCCGGACTCACGAACACTCGCAAGTCCTTTTCACATTGTTTTCTTTGATATGGCATTAACTAGGCTATACAAGTTTTCTACGTTTAACACACTGCACTTTGAGATATTGAAGTCCATTTGCCATTGCACTTTGAGATATTGAAGTCCATTTGCCATTGCACTTTGAGATATTGAAGTCCATTTGCGTGCGTCTGTGTGTATGTATTTATGTATGTGTGTGTGTGTGTGTGTGTGTATGTGTGTGTGTGTGTGTGTATAGATAATTTCCGACAGTCGCCCCGGGAATCGAACCGAGATCTCGCTCGATGCCATACCAATACCTCACCGAGTGAGCCATTGGAGCTACAAAATGACTAACTTGGAGTTAACCTAATCCCGAAGATTCTAGGTAGACTGCCAACTGCCGTCCTGACCTAATTTTCTACCTAGAATCAACGGGGTTAGGTGTGTGTGTTCGTATTAGTGATAATGAATATCATAGTAATAACTAATTGAGGTGATAGTGGTGATAATATCCCTGACAGTAACTGGAACTCTAGCCAAGGTGGTTGTTGTTGTGATAGTAGTGTTGGAAGTCATCTCGATGTCGATACTGATTATTTTAACAATAATTGTAGTGGTAAGAATGAAGAGTATTTTGACGTCGGCAACTCATACCATTGATGGAAAAGATGAAGACGGTGTGGTAATAGTAACTGTTACCTTGGGTTTCCTGACTGGAAACGCTAATTCCCGCAGCTGTCATCAGTGGTCCTCTGGTCCTCTCGTAGATCTCGTTATGTGTGTCCATTGCTCTGTCAGTGGTTAGCAGATGTAGCAAGGAGTAGTCTTTGGTTGTCAGGTTTCCTAATGTAAAAAAAATGGGTGGAAACAGAGTAGAAGTTAATTTTGAAAAATGATCGCTCCCACAGGTTGGGGGAGACGTTAAAGACCCTGTCGCTCATAAGCGAGTTAAGTGAATTCGCTCGAGCAGTAACGATTTAAGTTACAATCTTTTATTTTTCGAATCTCCGAATGTCAAATCACCTTTGCGTCATATACTGAGAGGCTGAATTACGAACTGAGAGAAGTTAGACTTATACGATTATCAGACATATTGATGAGTTCTCCTTAGGGAAGACTAGAATGCCGTAATGGAAGTCGTCTTATATCAGAAAAGCAAATTACGAACTAAGAGGAGTTAAACCTATACGAATATCAGACATATTGATGAGTTCTCCTTAGGGAAGTCTGGAATGCCGTAATGGAAGTCGTCTTCCGGCTTTTAAAATTCACAACTAAATGACGAGAATCTTGAATGTGTGACGGGGTTTAGAAGATTAAGGAAGCGAAAGTGATTTGGTTTAACGTCACAAACTATCGGAAGGCTAGGACAGTGCCCCTCACAGAGGGCTTTGTAGCGTGGAATTTAATGAACCATGCCCTTGGTTCAACTTTGCCGGTGGCAGGATTCGAACCGCCATCCCCTCGACCTTCGCCGCAAGTAACGACGCCCTAACCCGCTCAGCCAGCGAAAGTACTGAAAGAAAATGTAAACAAGAAAAAGAATGATGGGAGGAGGAGAAGATTATGGAAAGGAACCATGAGAAAGGGAAGGAAATGCAGCAGGGGAGATGGTGGGCAGAATTTAGAAAAGAAAGAAAAATTAGAAGAAGAAAAGATGGAGGAGTAGAAAGAAAGGGAGGAGGAGGAAAGTGAGAAGGTGGGGTGGAGATGGGGAGGAATAGATTGAGAACATTATGGAGGAAGTAAAATAAGAAGGCGGTCACAAGAGTGACGTTTGTACCCAAAGAAAAAATGAGTTAGTAAAGTAGACGGACGAAGAGAGAGAGAGAGAGAGAGAGAGAGAGAGAGAGAGAGAGAGAGAGAGAGAGAGAGAGAGAGAGAGAGAGAGAGAGAGAGTAGGGGAGGCAGTTGCACTAAAAGTTGTTAGAAACTGAAAGCAAATAACGGAGAAAAATTTCTTAATGAAGGTCACAAGTAAAGAGGAGGTTGAGGAGGGCATAAAGAGGATAAAGAGTGTGTGCTTGGAGGCGTGGTTGGTCAGGAAGTTGAAGTGATAAAAATATATTTTTTTCTCCTTTAACATGTGCATGTAATGTTCTAAAAATAATCCGAAATGGTAGAAGGAGCCAGGCATGGGTGGACTGTCCGTTTTCTAAAACAAGAACTTTATGCCAGTGAGACTTGCTCCTGTTTCTTTGGGGTTTGATAATGCAGATCAGATTTTTATGATTCATTTTGAACAGCTTGACCGCGTTTAAATGGTAATCTTTTTATATGGGGAGGGGACAGTCATACCATTCATTGGTGGACAAAGGATTACAAAGGATTACAAAGGAGGAGCATGTGGACAGGAGACCTTTTGGGCTATAACTAGGTCGGATGCGGAAAAAATATAATAATGATAAATTAATAAAAGAAAATAAATAAAATTATGATAATATAAAAAACAAATAGAATGAATAAATAAATGCATAGGTATAGTTGAATAATAAACAAACAGTAAATAGTAAATAATAAACTGACACATACCTAATGATAAATAAAAATCAAGCAAATATAATAAACAAACAAGATCAACATTCTTCTAAGATAAACAGGTTTATCGGAACATGACTAGAAAATCTGCCCAGAATTCCCCTTAACTGAATAAAATCGTCTGTCTTTTGCCGGAACAAAACTTCGAGCACGAGTCAAGATAACTCTCAGTTATTGTAGATGTATTTTGTTGAAAAAGGATGTGGTAAAAGAGGAACATAAAAGCAAAAAAAGAGACTGCAAGAGACCATAAGGCCTGCAGTAGATAGTTTCATGTCTGTTATCACCTATCATTCCCATCCATAAAGTTATCTAATTATCAGTTGTTTTTTTTAAAACCGATAATTTCAACGCTCACTACGTGGTTACTAAGAACATAAGAAAGAAGGAGATTGCAAGAGACCATAAGGCCTACACTAAGGAGTTCCCTTTCCATTACTCTCTGTTATCCCCATTCTTAAAATTATCTAACCTCTTAAAACAACCGATACTTTCAGCGCGCACTACAAGGTTACTAAGTCTAATCCATTCGTTGACCACCCTATTAGTAAACCAATTTTCGCCCATTTCCTTGTTTAATCTAGATTTATCCAATTTAAGTCTATTACTGCGAGTCCTGCCATTTTGTCTTAATATGATGACCTCGTTTTCATCTCCATTGTTAAAGCCCTTGATCCATTTGAATACCTCTATATGAATACCCCGCACTCTGTCTTTCCAGAGAATATAAATTAAGGTGCCTATGCAATGTCATCATAAGGTAAATTTCTGAGCTCATTGTATAAAATTGTGTGACATTTCTACGGCCGATACACATATCACAAATATACAAAGGATTACAAAGGTGGAGCATGCCGACAGGAGACCTTTTGGTCCATATGTAGGTCCGATGCGAAAAAGAAATAATAATAAATGAATGAATAAAAACTATAGTAATGTAAATAACAAATAAAATACATTAATAAATGCATAGGTATAGTTAAATAATAAACAAACAGGTAAATAGTAGATAATAATAAATTGACATATAACTAATAATTGACATGTAACTTGGCTTTTATAGTCAAGACTAGTAGTTAAGTTTCTAGCCAAATCTAACACTTTAAAAAGAAACACCCCCCCCGTCTATGTAATTTGTTGTAGTTGCTCAGGAAATGAGGTTGGGTGGAGAGAGGGAGAAAAAATGAGAAATGTGCGCTATTTAGAGAAGTTTTGGCAGTGGGGGCAGATGTAGGCTGTCTTGGCGGCTGTCAGAGACACAGCTGGAGACGTGGAGGAAAATGATTCCTTGTAGGGACAGCTCATGCAGGAAATGGGAATTCTGGGGTTTGATGTCAGTATGAAGGAAATCCTGGCAGTAAACAAACACGGTCGTCGGCCACACACGCACGCACACACAAACGGACGCGCATGTGCTGTGCGGACGTGTGTGTGTGTGTGTGTGTGTGTGTGTGTGTATAAACACACACACATGTATATATATACATACATACATATATATATTATATATATACATGTATGTATTTATATATATATATATATGTATATTTATATATATATACATATGTATATATATATACATATGTTGGTACATTGTGACAAGTTGATGAAGGTGGAAAAAGAAGTCACGGGTCTAGTTCCAAGTTCCTGAGTTTATTCCTAACTGGTTTCGCTCTATGTTTCTTCAGAAGAAGCATAGAGCGCAACCGATCAGGAATAAACTCAGGAACTCGGAACTAGACCCGTGACTTCTTTTTCCACCTTCATCATATATATATATATATAAATACAAATGTGTGTGTGTTGTGTTTGTTTGTGTGCACAATTGCTCGTGTATTTTCGGTCAGGTAAAGATGTTTGCTCTTTACCTCACTCTCTTCCTTCACCACTCCTTTCCCGGTTATAACTTTGTTTTACATGCGAATATATATGTATAATTTTGTTGGCGGGGGTGCGCATTAGAGATTGTAATTACGACTGAAATTGAAACCATTTTCTTCCGAACCACTCATTTGTAACCGAAGTTCCTTTCAGCGTCCACAGAGGACGCAAACAAATGGTAGTCAAAGAAAATATATGTTTTTTGTAATATTTTTTTTTTAGGAACTAGTAGTGACGTTTATTGATATAGATTGATAAAATGTCCGTTTCTTAAGGTGACGGCACACTAGGTATTTTTCGCTAGCATGCTACTTGCTTTTTGCTACTTCGTTTGAGTAGAAACGGCTTCAGTTACGAAGTTTTGTTTTTCAAAATTTCGAATGTCAAATTATTTTTGCGTCATGTAGTTAGAAGCTGAATGACGGACTAAGAGAAGTTAAACCCAGAATACGAACGTATGACACTTTGCTGTAATGCTCGTGCGGAAATCTAGAATATTGCAACCGAAGTCGTTGCTACTCAAACGAAGAAGCAAAACCAAATAACATGCTAGCCTAATCTCGCCATCTTTACAATGTTACCACCAATTCACTGTTTAATTGTTACAGTGTTGTTATCAACCCAATGTTCACATTTCCTTCAATGGCAACTGTATGTGTCATATTTTTTAGATTAATTTTCTCATTTAAGAATTCACATGTAACAATTCCTCCTTTTCTCATTGATTTGCAGACTAAGGGAATTTTTCGTCCGCAAGGAGAAAGTAATTAAATTATTTTAATATTTCAAATAATCATCATCACATATTGGAATCTTTATGTTGTTTAAACGTCGATTGTCGAATTCTGAATAATATAACTTTTGTGTTGCATTTGGTGTCCGTTTGGAGCAAATTGTCATTTTTTTCTTCATCCAACAAAGGTACTTTTATCCGTCAGCGCATTTTGTATTTTATTATTTTATCTGGGCGGTTTGGGAAAAAAATCATCTCACTCCCAAGAGATGGGAAGTGAGAAACCCCTGGTAGGGCAAGCTGTGACAGTTGCGGCAGGTGTGTCTGTCTCTCTCTCTCTCTCTCTCTCTCTCTCTCTCTCTCTCTCTCTCTCTCTCTCTCTCTCTCTCTCTCTCTCTCTCTCTCTCTCTCTCTCTCTCTCTCTCTCTCTCTCTCTCTCTCTCTCTCTCTCTCGTTTTTTTTTTTTTTTTAAGGCCGTTGTTTTGGTCGCCTCCCCGCCTGGCCAGGGCTGTCGGGAACCAGCGCAAGAGGCCCGCAGTGGGTCTTGGGAATCGAACTCATGACTATCTGCTCATAAGTTCGACACGGTATCCACTGGGCTACCGTGTAGCCGCTAAGTAAATGTATGTCCCCGTTTTCTATTATATTTTCCAATTCACCCAACGTGGTCGAATCTCACGGTTTGATACAGAAACTATCATGGATTAACTCGAAGATATGGGGGCCCGTTCCTGGAAATGAGTATCAAGGCTTATTGGTGCATCTTTGTCCATAAGGGTTAACATATTAAAACTTCGAATGAATACATTCAACTGATGGCATAGGAAGCAGCAATAATAATGATAATAATAATAATAATGATAATAATAATAATAATAATGATAATAATAATAATAATAATAATAATGATAATAGTAATAATAATAATAACAACAATAATAATAATAATAATAATAATAATAATAATAATAATAATAATAATAATGATAATAATAATGATAATAATAATGATATTACCAATAATAATAATAATAATAATAATAATAATAATGATAATAATAATAATAATAATAATAATAATAATAATAATAATTAATAATAATAATAATAATAATAATTAATAATGATAATAATAATAATAAAAGTAATAAAATAATAATAATAATAATAACAATAATAGTAATGATAATAATAGTAATGATAATAATAGTAATGATAATAATAATAATAATAATAATAATAGTAATGATAATAATAGTAAAATAATAGTAAATAAATAAATAGATAAATAATAAAAATAAATAAATAGATAAATAATAAACAAATAAAAAATAAAGAGGACTACCTCCGTTAGCCTGGAAAGAAATAGAAAGAAGGCGGCCGCCTCATACGTAATAAATAGAACCCTTGATAATTGTCTAGTTATCATGTTAAAGTGGAGATAGAGAAGACAGGAAAAACCCCACCAGACTTAGATGTAGTTTAATCCACACAGCCATTTAGTGTGGCAATGAGAACATTGATCTTAGTGATTTGATTAAGATTATATTAACCCTTTAACGTCTTGAGGGATTTCCCACTGCTGAATAAAATCGCCAAGACAAATCCTGCCATCAAAAAATTAATCTAAGTAGCGTATTGGACTTTTTTTCTTCTTAACCCATTCAACTCCGATGACAAGATGTCTTGTCATTTGATCAAATAAAACAAAAAATCATAATAAAACAACAAAATGTTTGATGATCAAACAGCACCAGAAAAATATGACGTCATCAGTCCTCCTCGAGGAGGACTGATGACGTCATATTTTTCTGGTGCTGTTTGATCATCAAACATTTTGTTGTTTTATTATGATTTTTTGTTTTATTTGATCAAATGACAAGACATCTTGTCATCGGAGTTGAATGGGTTAATCACTCGTGTGTCCTTACCAGAAGAAAAGGCAATGTTTAAGAGGAAACTTTTCCGTTCCGGTAGTCGTTAAGGTTCGTATACAGAAAATATGGTATTGGTCCAGTCTTGTTTTCCAGGCTGACCATAGCCTTTAATTGAAATTCTTGGTCAATTTTCTCTTTCTACGGGGATGACAATATTGTTTCTACCAACCTAAGGGTTTAATGTACATACTGACTGATTGAGATCATTATTATTTTTTTTAATGGCCTGTAATAAGTCTCTCTCTCTCTCTCTCTCTCTCTCTCTCTCTCTCTCTCTCTCTCTCTCTCTCTCTCTCTCTCTCTCTCTCTCTCTCTCTCTCTCTCTCTCTCTCTCTCTCTTTTAAAGGTTAAAATATTTACAAAGTTTTTCGTATGCTTTCTGTATGATATGCGTGGCTCACCGCCACACTCTTTTCAGTCTATCAGTCTTTTAATGAAGTTTCGTGACCATACAAAAACAGCATAATATAAGTGTGGGTTCATCAGTAATCTATAAAATTGGCTGACGAAAACGGGACTTGTCTTTAGGGTGCGTGTACACTGTACACTGAGAGAGTCTGGACCGATTCGAGTCAACTGTTGTGAGTTCGTGCGAGTCTAAATCTAAATGGCGAACTGAAAGGAATTAAACATTAAAGAATGTTAAAAATACTGTTGAATTGTTCTCAGGGAAGGTTAGGAGGCTGCAAGTTCTATTCAAATTAATAGCATTTGACAATAATCGCCCCGGGACTCAAAAGTTGCATTTACAAAGGCCAATTGAAAAAGTCTACGGATAAGATGAGCGTTATTTCATTGTCAATGTCATTTATGCACCAATAATGTGGATTTCAAGGAGTCTGTTCAGGGTTTGGCATACGTCGTGATTTACCACTAGCCATTATGCCAAATCAACCGTAGCACATGTCTATATCTCTATTATATCCCATCTATATTATATTTGAACTATTATCTTTTATATTCGGTTTATAGTAAAGGAAGCTATATTGTACCATGAGTACCACTTTAGGATTATAACATCGATTTGAATCAGTTCTATGATACGTGGCAGCAGCGCTTTTTTCCCTCCCAGGTTGCCACGCCGAGCTGTCATAGATGAGACAGGAGGGATGGAAAGGTTAATCGTTGTTATATTCCTAAAAAGTGATACCCATTGTACTATTAAGTATCCTTTACCACATACAGAATATAAAGAAAACCAAATAGCACATAGACGGGAAATAAGAGAGAAAGAGAGAGGCATGCACTTCAGTTAGTTTGACACGACGTATGCAACACCTAGAACGGACTACTTGGAGCGCACAGGCTATAATTAGACAAACTTTGATTTCTTAACTCATGCTGGACGATTTTGTTTTGCTGAGAGACGAATGTATCACTGAAGATGTTCCTTTATCACTCGAAACTATCATTGGTTACCTATATCACCGCCTGGGATTGGAATCGTGAGTTCTTTGATTTTTTGAATGGGCCAAGGGACTTCCAAAGTAGTAAACCCCGCCATACCTCGTCTAAGACAACAATGCCTCTCGAGGTCATTACCATTTGCTTATATAGTCGGACTTCCAAGGCAAGTAGAAGCCACCTCACCGGTATTTACTGGATTCGAACGCGGTTCTTTGACGTACGAAGCACCATCGGGACCCAAAGGTGGCTTTCTGAACGCCTGTACGTAGTTTATGTTGTTTTTTTTTTTGTTTTTTTGTACTGAGTACGACCAGGTGATTTTATTCGGTTTGAGGTATTCCTGTTTAAATCAGGTCTCAGACGATCATGACCCTAAGGCGTCACTAACTCCCCCAACCTCTCGGCTGAATTATATTATGTGGGGAACGTACATAGGACAAGAATATGGGAAGGATACAACGGTTACTAAGCCTAAAGTCAACCTTAGACGCAAGCGACACAAGCGAGAGACCATCAACCTTTCGCTCCTGAGTGAGGAGGAAGCCATCGGGCAAATATGAAACAGAACAGTTATCGGTAAGCAGAACGAAAAGGAAGGGTGTAACCTATACTCACGGGAGGATGCACACCAATCTCACCTGAACACCCCATATGTTTCCCATGCTCATGGTGCACATTCCTTTCTTAGCACACGTTATATAAGGCGTCCAGAAACAGAGGGGCATCCCCGCCACTTTTACTGGTTTCTAGTTAAGTACGGATGTGTATATATAGAAGGCTTACGCCTAATAGACGTAATGATAAGCTAGCTAGCCTCCTATTCTCCATCATAGGCTTCATCTCTTCCTCGTCATCGGTCGTCCTCTTTATGTAGCTTCGCCACACGCCGACGTCGCATGATGCTGATGCTTTTCCCTCATTCATGTGCTGTCTATTCCCCCTACACACTTCACACTCTCCGTAACACGCACACACACACACACACACACACACACACACACACACACACACACACACACACACACACACACACACACACACACACACACACACACACACACACACACACACACACACACACACACACACACACACACTTCTTCCTTTCTTTTCAATTTTGGCTCATAATATATACAATGTTGTCCCTAAAAGGTTGCGGCACCCTAGGCATTTATCGCTAGCATGCTACTTGCTTTTGCTACTCAGTTTGAGGAGAGACGACTTCGGTTACGTTTTCTTTTCTTTTTTCTAATTTCCAAATGTCAAATTACTCTTTCGTTCTATAGCGAGAAGGTGAATGACGAACTATGAGAAGGTAAACCTAGAATACGAATGCTAGACACATTGTTGAGATGATCTTACAGAATTCTAGAATATTATAACCAAAGTCGTTTCTACTCAAACGAAATAAACAAAAGCAAGTAGTTTGCAACACTAGTGCGCCACCAACTTAAAATAACTTTTCTGCGTTGACTAAGCTTTTTGTTCTTTTGAACTTTATTTTGATAAATGACAAATAACTAAGCTGACATCACATATCCCCATCTATGCTACAATTCCTTCTTCAACCACACTGACACCCGTCTGTAATCTTCATTAATGCTTCACCGTCATGTATATAATCTATTGTCGCCTCCACTGTAACATTTCTTCCGCTTCTTTCATCTCCACTTATATACATTACACACATGCACACACAAACGCACACACACACGCACACACACACACACACACACACACACACACACACACACACACACACACACACACACACACACACACACACACACACACACACACACACACACACACACACACATACACATACACATCCAAGACCATGGTGAATCGCACATATACATACACACACACACACACAAACACACTCACTCACTCACAAATACACACACACACACACACACACACACACACACACACACACACACACACACACACACACACACACACACACACACACACACACACACACACACAAACACACACACAAGATACACACACCCTCCTATACACACATGCACACAAACACACATACACATATAAATGCACTATACACTCGCGCACATACACGTATACACACTCACGCGCGCGCACACACACATGGACATCTACATAGTCATAAAACAAACACGCACGCATATACACGCGCGTGTGTGTGTGCGTGCACGTGAATGTTTCGTATATATGATTATAATGGGCGTGTGCGTATTCGCGTGAATTTTATTGTGGACGTGGTTTTGTGTCCGGGTACATACCCCTAAACATATGTATGTAGTCATGATTTAATTGTCCCGTATTTGTATGTATAAATGTGTATGTTGAACTGTATTTTCGTAAACCTACATAAGCAAACGTCGGTGACACATGTCTGTGCGCCAGAGCTCCCTGCAGCCACGCCGTCAGGTAGGTCGCGTGACCGGACGGCAGTGTCGTGGGTTGGTGGTGGTAGTGATGGCGGTGGTTTCTGTCTTATGAGTCCAAACAATTTGCCCTTTGGCTTCCTCATACCATCCCTCCCTCCCTCCACCCCTCCTCCTACGTACCCGTCCCTCCTTCCTTCCACCCTACCCCTCAATCCAGCCAGATTGTTACGTAACTACACTTGTCAAACCCTGTAGTCATTCACACCTTCACTGGTCAGATGTCGAGTCCATTCACCTCTTCCCTTTCTACCTTTCCTTCTCTTCTCCCTCCTGCATCCGCTCTTTCCAGTCCTTTTCTTATTGTTGTCCATCTAATCATTGTTTCCACCCTTCCACTGTCTCCACGTTTCCCATTGTTTCCACCTTTTCCACCCTTCCACCCTTCCACCCTTCCACTTCCTGTACCGTTGGTTTCAGTCCTTCCCTCAAGGCGTTATCAAACTGGACTATTTTCCTTCAACCGCCCGCCTCCAATAATTTTTCTTTCGTGAAATCACTATGGCAAAATATTTCATTTTCCAAACAATCTACATAAAATGTCATTTGACTTCTAATATTCCTTCAGCATATCTGATTCCTTCACGAAAGCTGCAAATCTGTTCCAACTGTCGGAGGAAAAATAGCCCAGTGTGATACTGCCTTCAGGTCCAGCGCATTCACCTCTTCTTTCTCATATCTCCCAAATGTTCTGTTCATATAATTCTCTCCCATCGCCCCTCTTCTATTCCTCCTTTCTTTTCTTCCATTCTTTCACGTTATCATTCACCAACACCATCCGTTGCACCCTTCCCCTCAGCCTTTCCACTATTCATTTTGTGAGGTCGTCCTTATGCTAACATAAAAACAAACAAATGGAGAAGATTGCAAGAGACTATAAGACCTTTACTAGGCAGTTCCATGTCCTTTACCACCTGTCATCCCTATCCATAATTTTCTTTTCTTAAAGCAGCCAGATGTTTTATTCCTCACTACATGGTAACTAAGTCTATTTCATTTGTTAACCACTGTTGGGGATACAGTTCTTACCTGTTTCCTTAAACCTAAATTGGTCCAATTTGAGTCCATTACTACAATTCTTGCCTTGCTGTCCTAATATAATGACCTTTCCTGCATCACCTTTGTGAAAAAACCCTCGACCCATTTATTGTTCGATTGTTAATCTACGAATGTAGCCATTAGTATTTTCTTTTATCTTTTCATCAGTGTAAGAGTTCTTGGGACTACTGTTACCCTTTCTAATTCATTATATTCTAATGCTCTTCGCATCTTCTCCTGTGTACCTTTTTTCGTTTTGTTGGTGATCATTTGGCAGTCTCCTTCATCCACCTTCCTTGCTTTATTTACATAGTGTAAATAACTATCTTCGTTTTTCTTGGCACATGTTAGCCCTTTAAAAGTAGATACAGGATATTAAGATTAACAGTGATTTTTTCATCCCTATATATATATGTGTATATATACTGTATATATATGTGTGTGTGTGTGTATGTGTGTGTGTGTGTGTGTGTGTGTGTGTGTGTGTGTGTGTATCAAGTTACACTCCAAATGGTGTTGTACAGTTCAACTCTGAATAACTGTTTTGTCGCGCACATTCACCATGTATAGGTGTAACCATTACTACTAATCCTATAACCACATGTAACCAACCATACGATATGTCACACGCATGAGACGTCATCCACAGACTACCAACAGGATGTTGACAGTCAATGGCGCCTTTTAACTCACAATTAGCCTAAATAATACCGCTAATCTTTGCTTACCTGTACATTTCCCAAATCACACAAACAACGTAAGCGTGACGCCACGATCGCACGATCCTACCAATATGCCACAAATCTCTCGCCAAACACATCATTAACCACTCCTATATGTCTACCCAACCACATAATCATAACTATATACCATACACCACGTCAATGACAGGTGGTGATGGGTATGGAGCTGCCTGGTGTAGGCCTTATGGTCTCTTGCAGTCTCCTTCATTCTTATGTTCTTATGTTCTTACGCCAAGACACATTCATTAATACTAACTAGATCCATTATACAACAGTTAACTGATAGATATTGTAGAAAGAGATAATGTAAACATCAATGGGCAACCCCACGCAGAAATGAGGATACATGCATTTCTGCATATATATTCGGCGACTGCGTCGCCATATGGGGACTCACCCCGGAGTGGGGACTTCTGACATTACCGAGGATTCTTGCCGAGAGGACTCCTGCCCCCAGGTCTGCACATTTTCTTCGTGTAAATTCAACCACCAAAATCTACTATTGTTTTACCTCGACTCGCCCCGACTTGTATGCATTACTATCTGCATACGTAAACTGATAGCAGAGTTGCGATACGAACCCACGCCTCGAAAGAGACAGGTGAAAGATGGGGCGACTTGAGGTAAACCAGTTGTAGATTTTGGTAGTTGTATTTACACGAAAAAATGTACAGACCTGGAGGGCAGGAGTTTTCTCGGCAAGAATCCTCGGTAGGTTCAGAAGTCCCTAGTCCGAGGATGTAATCCCTTATGGGGAGAGTCCCCATATGGTGACGCAGTCGCCGATATTCATACACAGAAATGCATGTACCCACATTTCTGCGTAGGGTTGCCTATTGATATTTACATTATCTCTCTACAATATTTATGAGTTAGTTGTAGTACAGGGGATATAGTTAGTATTAGTGAATGTGTCTTGACGTAGTGTATTGTTTATAGTTATGATTATGTAATTGGGTAAATATATAGGAATAGCTAAAGATGTGTTTGGCGAGAGAACTGTGGCATATTGGTAGGATCGCCTGATCGTGGCGTCACGTTTATTCACGTTGTTTGTGTGATTTGGGGAAAGCACAGGTCAGTAAATATTGGTGGTTTTGTTTAGACAAAGTGTGAGTTGAAAGGAGTCATTGGCTGTAGACATCTTGTTTGAGGTTTGTGTATCACGTCTCATGCGTGTGGCATATCGATAGTATGGTTGGTTACATATTGTTGTTGGGTTAGTAATGGTTACAATTGTTTATTGGAACCAATATATTAGGGACATTAGTGACACCCATACGGACCGGAGTCACGCAGCCTTCTTTTATGATTGAAAAAGTAAAGCTTCATAAAAGAAAAATGGAAAATGCCTATCTATGTAAAGCTCTACTATCCTCAAATTTCGGAAGGGATATTTTCCCCCAAAGGAGAGAAACGCTATATATCACCTACGAAATACAGATCGCGTACATTCATCCCATAGATATCTGAAGGCTTTCTTCATATATGAGTTTTGATGGCTTCCGTGTGTCCTGCTCTTTGGTGAGGATCCAGTCTTCTTCACTGCAAGGGTAGCCTGTTGATAGATATGGGAAGAGTTACGTGGAGTTACATAGATAAATGACCATGAAAAGTCCTATTGGTCCTTACATGGCTGCTTGGTACCTAACCTTATCTAATACAATAAAATAAATCGTACGGGGGCAATTATTTCTAATCGAGGGTTTTTGGTTGAGTAAATGTCGAGACGTTCTTGAATATCTCAACAGTAGAACAACTGATTCCGTTGTATGGTAGATCATTTTGTGGTGCATTTAAAACGCGATTGAAGAAAAATGAGTCGGAGGAATAGGAAAAGGAAAGAAAGAGGGAGGAGAAGGAAGGAAGGAGGGAGAAGTAATAGGAGGAGGAAAGAAAGAGGAGGGGTAAAGAAGAACAGGTATGAAGGGAAGATGAGAAAAAGAAATTGTAGAAAGAAAAAGGAAAGAATGAAATGACGGAAAAGGATTTGCGGAGAGAAGATCGGATGTGTCTGTAAACGTCTAGCGGGGTCTTGTGATTCGTGGACAGTCGAGTGAAAGTCGTTCTGGTAATTCCGCCGTCGGCTGCACTTAGTTCCCAAAAAACTATAAATTTTCCTTCCTTATTGAGCATAGGAATTACTAATGGAAAAAAGTGTTGACCACGAACGTCAGGCCAACAAAGAAAAAGAAAAAAAATAATAGGTATGCTCATTTTTGCTTTATATACATTATTGGAATTCACTTTTTGAGCTAGTGCATTGGGATAAGATACTGAAAGCAGTATTCTTTTTATTAGATTCAAGGATAATGCATCAAATATGAAGAAAAAATACTTCAGCATTTTAGAACAAGATCCTGCTGCAGGACGAATAAAGCCGGCCGGCATTAGATAAAATACAATCTGTAAAGGCTGGCGTCGTTTTCGTAGTGATAGAGTATGTTGAGGTGGCTAAAGGGATTATCACACTGTGCTTCCAGTGTGACAGTTGAGTGTTCATTTGAGTAAAAACGACTTTAGTTACAACATTGTATTTTTCAAATTTCCAGATGTGAAATTATTTTCCCGTCATATGTAGCAAAATTGAATGATGAATTAAGAGATTGTAAACTTATACTAATGTTAAACATACTGTAGAAATTTTCTTAGAGAGATCTATACTTCTGTAAGCGAAGTCATTTTATTCTAGCCATTCAAGTGGAGGCTGGAGGTATGATGTGGGAAAAAAAAATAGCCCTTTGTGGTAACCCCTCCAGTCAGAACGAGGTCCTATCGTAAGCTGGATTAAGTTGTCCCGCCTTCACCAAAAACTGAATCCGGTGAGGCGTCATGAAGCATGAGACGAGTTTGTTGTTCCCCTGAGAGCCCAAATTGATGAACGGATTTGGTATAGATCAAGGCCTGCTCAGGTCGCGTTGTCGCAACTCTCTATATAAGACTGTTGGTGCATCCGAATGCACGACAACTTTGCATATTCACTGAACAAACACAATAGGTTCGAAGAATCAGTAGCAAGAACAAACAGTAAGCGCGAGCGAAAATGATATGGCCACAAAATGGCTCCCAGGGTCATTTGTCGTATTGTCATGTCGCAACTCTCTGTATAAAGAGACTCTTAAGTGAGGCCATCAGGTGACCTTTGCTATGAAATTGTCTCTAGAGTGTGTCACTATGAGTGAATGGTTTTTATGGTGGCTGTTCATCTGAAAAGGGTTATCAAACTGTTGTTATTGTTTTTTCTTCCCATATACTACCTTCAACCTTCATTTGAATAACTAGAGTATGACTTCGTACAATTCACCATGGTCGTGATTGACACCCATCCAGCTGAAAGCTCCATACTTTATACGGCTGTAAACTTAAAAACACCACACCATTGCCATACCACACGTTGCCTGAAGGAGGTAATAATGCTTTCCAAGCTCTGAGTAGACCCCAATCTCGGTTTGGATAATTTGGTGTGCTGAGATTTTATTTACCACAACAGGAAGACGTGTGTGTGTGTGTGTGTGTGTGTGTGTGTGTTTGTTTGTGTTTAATTGTGGATGTGGATGAGTGGATTTAGCACTTAGATATGTTTTACGTAAGGTCAGTTTCATTATGTGTATATATTTAATCTATTTTTACCTAATCGTGACATACAAGAAAGGAGCTACACTCGTGGGAATTCCGTTAATGATGGCAGATCCAATACAAATCAAACCATATATGGTTTGTCTTCTAGGTTGAGGATCACGTTGGTTGCTGCTCTTTGTAATATCTCTATCTTATTCATATCCTTTGCTTTGTGCGAGGGTCGTACCATTGCTACATATTCCATTCTGGGGTATATCATGTTCTGAATGAGTTTTTTCATCGTCCCTCCGTTCATACAGTGAAAATACATTCTTATGTTCGTCAACAGTCTGTGCGCTTTGCTCATGAAATTTCAATGCTTCTCGGGTGACTCAAACCCAGCACTTTCATATTGTTTTTCTCTTTCATTTTTGTTGCTGTTTCACTTCCCATTGAATAGGTTATTGACAGTCTCCTTTTACTTTTGTCCCTTTCCATGTACTTCTTTTACATTGAAGTTCATTTCCCACACATAGCTTAGTATATGATTTTATTAACAATTTATAGTTTGCCTCATATTTTAATCTCTCCATGAACTTTGCATCGTCTGCAGATGTATTAATGTAGTTTGTCGACCTTTCTATTATATCACTTACGTTAGTCAAGAGCATTGCGAGTATCGAGACTGACCCTTGCGGGAATATACTTGTTACTTCTCTCTAACCTAACACCTTATCACCAACCACACCTCTCATAAAGCGACCCTCCAGCAAGTCTCTCATTCAGTTCAAGAGGCTTTTTGTAAGTCCTCTAATATGTTCCCATTTCTATACTTGTTTTGTGATGTACTTTATCACATAACCCAGTTAACCACCTCTCTTCTGCAACTCAATAGCCACACTTAAGTTAAAGCTTAACAGGTTCTATGCACGTGATCTTTTGTTTTGGAAACTGAATTGTTTTCCAGAATGTCTCCCTTTTCAAGATATTTGACCCAATTATACTTCACAATCTTTTCATTCACTTCAGCTCTCAATCTGATCGAGACATTAGTCTGTAATTTAGGTTTTTTTGAAATTTCTTACATAATGAATTGGCATTCCATTAGCCCTTTTCCATTTCCGTTGCAATATTTTGTCCGCCAAGTGTTCTCTACAATCATTAAGTGTCCACTTTGAGGTGCCGTGAAATCCTGGAACTTTCTTCAAAAATATAATCCATATAGTTTACGTTCATCCTTTATATACACTTTTAATGTTTTAATCCGATATTTCCATTTTTACTCCAGTCTCCTTTTTTTAAACTGATGGGAAATTTTTATCATCGCTTTAGCCCGAATTGATGCATCTTCATAGAAATCTTCCACTCTTAACATAGAGATTCCTTCTCTGTGTCTTTGTTTACCGACGAGAAATCTGTAAAATAGTTTAGGTTTTTGTTTTTTATTTTACTGATGATACTTTTTCAGACTTCCTTTCTTTCTCTCTTTAGATTCTTGTGTAATATTTCATAATTCTTCCATATACTGCCCTTGTTTTTTACCCTTTTCCCCCATTTTAGATATTAAAAATTTCTTGTTGAACCAGTACTTTACCTGATTCTTTTTCCACTCTACTGTGGCATACATTCATTCGCGCCCGAGTTGTACAGTTTCTCGTTTTATCTCATGTTCATGATTTTCTTTCAGTGTATTGGGCCAGTGTATTGTGCATTACAATATGTAACCGAATACTGCTCCCTAAAATACGAGGTCTGTCCGGAAAGTATCCAGCCATTGTGAATATTTGCAGAACTGGTCGTATGATCCTTCCACGTACTTCCCACTCCTCTCAATTCACATATTTACACTGAAATTGTCACACAAGCATTAAATTTTTTGATTAATGAAGGTAAAATGACATAATGGCGTACATAACATGTATTGACATTTAGCTTCTTTCTTGGCTCTGGTCTTAGGGAGAAAGTGTGTTAATTCTCAGATTTATTGCCTCAGTCCTACTGAGTATCACGGTATCCACCGCTTTGTCTTTTTTTTACTACCATCGTCACCCCTCTTCTCATTTCATCTGTGTCACGTCTTCAGTGTATCTACAATTTCCCAGTTGGAGATTAAAATTAATTGATAGGTGAGTCTCCATACAGCACAAACTATCGGGAACAGTTAAGGCGCTATCACACTGCGCTGTTTTTCCTCCGACAGTTGGAGGAGGTTTGTAACTCACAGTTTTCGGGAAGAAATCTGATTTGCTGTAGGAAAATAATTTTCTTACAGAATATCAAATGATATTCTGTGTATTTCGTTGAGAAAACAATACAGTTTGCCATAGTGATTTTACGGCGGGAATTTTTTGGAGGTGGGTGGTGTCGCCGATTAATCGGAAGTTGGAGGGAAAATAAACCTTTACCATCAGATAATCCTTGATTTTTAACCTAGCAGGAAGCAAAGTATCTACATTAGCATATGCCTTATAGTCGCCTTTCATCGTCTCCCTTCAACTTGTTCTCTTCTCTGTTTTGATTCCACTTCCTCAGTTTCTGACTTAAAACTCACCAGAAAAAATCTAGCTTCTTTTATTTCATTCTTTTGCTATTCCATTTCTTGGTTTTATTGACAACCTACCTTATTTTTGCTCGTATTTACTCAGTCGCATCTCTTCTGACTCAAATATTCTTGAATAGTTAACACGTCATATTTATTACCTTGCTTCCCGTGGTTTGTGAACTGAATTTAATTTTCAACGGACGTACTCCTGTTCTCTTTGTAATTACCAAATTTAAACATAAATGCTTATATCAAATTATATGTGTGTCTGTGTAGATATATTTATCTAAATTGTGTGTGTGTGTATGTTTGTGGGTGTATGTTTATGTATGTGCATTTGCGTACGTGCGTATATGTGCGCGTGTGTTTTGTGACACTTGTATGTAAGCACTCGATATTGGACTTCAGAGTTTGCTTTTCTCAGCATTCTATCGGGGTGTATTGTTAGGTATAGTTGCTCAGCATACTTTAACAAGGTAATGCGCATGACGTGTCTCAGATATCTGAATTATATTTGTTTCCTGTAAAGCCATTGCGTTTATGAAATACCATTACCTGGTGACTTGTCAAAACCGATCATTTGAAACTAAAGGTTGGGTGAAATTATAGTGTTTTTCAGTGCGAAACGAATGCATGTGAAACATGTGTTTATTATAGATTTTTTTCTCGCTATTTTTATTTACTTTTCCACGGGCAAGCACGTCACCTGACTTTTCTGTTATTTAGCCCGCTTTGGAAAGGGATAGGTTTTGTATATTTGTTATGGATACCAACATGAAGTTTTATTTAGATGAGGGAAGACCTCGTCACTCCCGACTTCTTCTCTAATATTTCTTTGTATTTGATCGTTTCCCACCCATCCAGCCATGATGTTCACATTAATTGGAAAACAAAACTGACCATATGCTTAATTATTTGTACATTGCAAATGTTTCTGTTCGTGTAATTCTGGCATGCACACGTGTTTGTGAGTGGCGGGGGTTGTTGATGTATTTATTTATATTTGTTAACGTAATTGCAATTTACAGGAAAAGAGCCACACTCATTGGTTCCCGTTTCTTAGTCTCAATTCGACAAACAAGTTGATATATGAACTGTTAATCTCACTTTCGGAGAAAAGAAAAAATGTTGCACGAAGATACATATATTACGATCACTGTCTTTGATCCTCTTCAGCGTGGTTATACATTTGGGTTGGTGGGCTCATATACTAGGCGGAGGATATAAAGTGGAGACGTGGGTAGGCAAACATCCTGACATATGGTCAATACTGCGCGTCAAAATTGACCATGCGTTATCATGCTTGCTTTTCTACGTCCCCACTTTGTATCCCCCGCCCAGTATATAAGCACACCAACCCAAATTTATAACCACGCTGAAGAGGATCAAAGACAGTGATCGTAATATACGTATCTTCGTACAAAATGTTTTCTTTTCTCCAAAAGTGGGATTTACAGTTCATTTTACAAATGTTTTAGGACATTTAATTCGCTTGGGAGTTGATATGGGATTTTGTTCGACTGATTTTTTTTTTTTTCTCCTCCATGACCTCAT
This sequence comes from Oratosquilla oratoria, assembly GCF_046742065.1. Taxonomy (NCBI): domain Eukaryota; kingdom Metazoa; phylum Arthropoda; class Malacostraca; order Stomatopoda; family Squillidae; genus Oratosquilla; species Oratosquilla oratoria. The sequence continues at coordinate 41,965,636 of NC_134806.1, forward strand.
GACATTCTCATCCCAAACAATTAAGAACATAAGAATGAAGGGGACTGCAAAAGACCATAAGGACTATACAAGGCAGATCCATGTGCATTACTACCTCTGCCCATCCATAAAGTTATCTAACCTTCTCTTAAAACAGCCAATAGTTTCAGCCTCATAATACCTTGATGTATCCTCCAACTTTATCTTTCTGACTTTTTTACTCAGCCTTACCTTCACTCAGTATTACCTTATCCACTATGACTTTTTCACTTCCCTCATCATTCCAACTCGCCTTTTGACTTCTCTGTTTCTTCTCTAAACTGTGTATTCACTATTCCCCAATATATGTGTGTGTGTGTGTCTGTATGAGACTACGTTTGTGTGTACATTTTAGTACAGCTTTGAGTGTGGGCATTGTCAATGTATTTTCGTCTTTCTATCGGCAAACATTTTTACTGTCACCACTTTAATCTGGAAAAACAGGACTGTCATCGTGTTTAGTTCTTATCCATCTCTCTCTCTCTCTCTCTCTCTCTCTCTCTCTCTCTCTATTTATATATATATATATATATATATATGTATATATATGTATATATATATGTATATATATGTATATATATGTATATATATATATATATATATTTATATATATATATATATATATATATCTTGCTCACTCGTTCATTCACTCACCCCTTGACACACCCTCTCCCTCTTTTTCCCTCCCTCCCTCCCTCCCTCCCTCCCTCCCTCCCTCCCTCTCCTCCCTCTCTCCCTCTCTCTCTATCTATCTATCTGTCTATCTCTATTTCTCTGTCTCTGTCTCTCACTCACTTCTGTATATTCCTCTCTTTCATTTGAATCAACTTCTTTGGTGTGATAGTTTCCTTCATGATAGAACGGCTGGTTATTGCCTACGGAGTATTATATGAATTGTACGTCTCTCTCTTTTTCTATCTATCGCCATCCCTCGAATTTCCATCCCTTTTGTTCTCTCCTTTATCTGAATCCTGGTACTTTACATTGCATTCACGTTATGAGACTCATGACGGCCTGTCTGCACTCAGACAGTATGTTCTTGCTTGAGCATCACCTGATCAAGTACTTTGCTAAGTATAAACTGACGCCATACTGAGTTTCGAGGGTCAATAGAGTTAGACGTTGCCATCTATATAATGTAACCATTGAAACCCTTCAGCGCCAAGTCCTCAAACACCTTGCAGAAATGTATGATAGACAAGTATTGTACATCGGTCTTTGACTTACCCCATGTGGTCCAACATGGATACATCTCTTATTTCCACCTGTTTCTCCCGTCTCCTTATGTTATGTTAGTATTTCCCATCCATAGTCTTTCCTAGCCGTGCCTTATCTCCAAGCCATAGTTCTAGTCTCTACTTCACAGGTACTTTCTCTTCTATCTTCGAACTGCTCCATTTGACTTCGAACCCACGTTCTCTTCACTCTCGTGGACTCTTAAAACGAGAGTCACGTGACCCCCCCTCCCTCGCTTCCGATTGCACCCTCCTTTCACTTATGCCTCTCCCAACCGGCTCATCCTAAGCCTAAGCCGAAACTGAGAAGAAGGTGACATAGTCGACGCAGCACAAAGCGAAGTCAGACTTCCTGTTGCTAACTTGAAGTAAAGTTTGTACTTCTATCACACTTGAAGTGATTCTGGATGTACTACCTCAGGATTTCAAGTTAGAGAGAATTTCAAACTGTACTTTAATTCACTAACAGGAAGTCTGCGTTTGCTCTGTGCTGCGTCGCCTGTGTCGCCTGCGTCTCAGTTTCCGCTAAGGCTAATGCTTCTCTATCTCATTCATTCACTCATTTATTCGACCACACACTCATCCACGTATTAGTTATTTTTTTGTCGTTTACTGCCTTATATCCAACCTCTAACTCAGTCACGCACATGCGCGTTTATCCACTTACTCACTCTCTCACACATTCAGTCACACACTGACTCATTTCCACGCGTCATCTCCCCCTCCCCTTCTCCGTCCCTCCGTCATTTAAGTCGTTTGGTCGGTGCGGTCGTTGTTGTGTGGCCATTTGGTGTGGAGGGCGGTGGTTAGGTTTGTAATCGCCCCTGAACACCTGCAATTACAGAAACTTTTTTTTCTATTCCATTGCCGGGCCGCCATCTGTCCGGCTTCTCTCTCTACGCCCCTGCTGCCTCGCCGTCCACTTTACGAGACCCTCCCACCACCACCACCACGGCCAACCCTCTCCCGGTACCACTGCTGTCATGCGCATCACCACCGCCACAAACTCTTTCTCTCTCTCTCCATCTATCTATCTGTCTTTCTCTCTTTCTCTGTCTGTCTGTCTCTCTCTCTCTCTCTCTCTCTCTCTCTCTCTCTCTCTCTCTCTCTCTCTCTCTCTCTCTCTCTCTCTCTCTCTCTCTCTCTTTATTTCTCTCTTTCTCCCCCTCTCTCTCTCTCAATATATATATATATATATATATATATATATATATATATATATATATATATATATATATGATCAGTGACAGAAAAAAGTGGGTCACCATAAATGGTGTAAAATTCAAATGGGGGTGTTTCTAGTGGAGTTCACCAGAGCTCGGTCTTGGGTCCCTTGTTCATTATGTACATAAACGACTTGTACAATGGGATTGATAGTGATGTTAGTAAGTTTGCGAATGACACTAAAATAGGACGCCTAATTAGGTCAGAAGAAGACGTCGAGATTCTGCAGGAGGATCTAAACAAATTGTTCACATGGTCGGTGAAATGGCAAATGGATTTCAATATCTCAAAGTGCAGCGTGTTAAACGTAGGTTTACACAACCCAGAAAGCAGGTATAACTTAAATAACACTTTTTTTATAAAAAAAAAAAAAAAAAAAAACTGAGTGAGAGAGAGACTTGGGAGTTCTATTGAGACCCGAACTTATATCCAGAAAACAGTGTATTATTGCCAGGAATAGAGCTGACACAGCATTAGGTTTCATTGCACGGACGCTTACGAATAAAAGTGCAGAGATAATTATCAAACTCTGTCTGGCATTAGTTAGACCCATCCTTGATCAAAGGCTTTAACAAGGTTAACACAGTCATCATATTAAGACGACAGGACAGGACTCGTAGTAATGGATTTAGATTGAGCAAATCTAGATTTAAAAAGGAAATAGGCAAGAACTGGTTTACTAATAGAATGGTTAACAAATTGAATAGACCGAGTACCCATGTAAGTTAGCGGTGAAACTATTGATTGTTA
>NC_134806.1:41973862-41988862 GCF_046742065.1 Oratosquilla oratoria
ACATTCGCCCCATAATTGAAGTTAACTGCGGCCGTTGAATTTATTTTTACTTTTGTCCTTTTTAAACATTTTGTGATGTGTTTGAGTTGGAAGGGGGCGACGATAATTGTGATTCAGTCAACGTCTAATTGGCAGTTCATGAGGTCACGAGGCTTCGTTAGATGAGGTCAAACAAGCGATCTCGGGATAATGGATCGACACCCCGTGACGTCACGACGGCTCGATTAGAGACACACTGACGAGGGGAAGTCGTCCTGTGATGCTCCGTGGGGAGGTTTGGTGACGCGTTTGTCTTGATGTCGTGATGTTTCGTCATGTTGAACGATTTCTTTTTCTTTTGTCGAGACGCGTGTCGTTGTCTCTGTGGTGCTACCTAAAACCCAGGTGTCTTGTTTCTCTGTTGGTCAATTCTGTAACGATGGTGTCCTACCTATCTTCTAGAGCTTCGAAACCATGTTTAATTTCTAACTGAAATTCCTTCTTGTTATCTTTAACCTTCGCAAGGCTTGTTTTCTTTTTCAAATCATCTTATTTTTCTTGACTTTGAAATTGGATTTGCCGTGGAACCTACCATTCCATCGTCACTTCCTGTATTCACTTTGTTTATGATCTTAACATTGCTAACTCTCTTGATTTCGTCTCCAGAACCATTTACGTCTTTATCACCTTTGACATTCTAACTTGTCTTTAGATACAACAACATGGCAAAAGAAAGCCTATTGATAAAAGATTCACATTGAGTCAGAGAAGGGTGCGTTTATAGCATCCCTTGTAAAGATTGTGATTTTAGATATATTGGCCAAACTGGTAAAGATTTGAATTTGAGAATAAGCCAACATAAATATAGCATCAGAACAGGGTAAATATCAAGCGTGTTATTTGTGTATATGAGGGACTTTAATCATTGCACTGATTGGAATAGATCTGAAAAAAATAAATAAATAAATAAAAAGAGTTCGGCGTTCTTATCTGACTTTATCTGAGAGCCTTCGAAATTAGCATTGAGGATAAACTTGAGGATGAATTGAAATATCCGAATGTATATGAGAAAGAACAACATCTTCGGTACTCTGTAGGTATGATTAAAAATTGAAAGCCAAGAAAATTATGGGTAGATGTTGGGATGAGGTTGAATATGAAATATCAGGCAAGTATATGGTCATCCCATGATCAAAGAATCGAGTATACACGGGCAAAAGTTTACAGGATACAGGATATATAGTAGTGAATTCCAGAAATACGAAAATAGAAGCTCAGTAAAGACGAAGTTAGAAAAAAAAATTAAAAAAAAAGGATAACGGTAGTAGCGTGATTTATCGCGTTCTGTGCTCGCAGTGCAGACGTTCCGATGTTGGAGAGAGTGATTGAGGATTAGAAAAAGAAAACGGATGCACGAACGGGATTATGATAATCTCCTACGTTGGCAAGAAGCAAGTGTCCTACACAAAGAAATGGAGAAGAAAATGAGGCGAAGGATTGTAGCTGCATGCATCATCACCACAAAAGAAACGATAAACCACAGAGATTTATATTATTAGTAGACCCGAAGACATATTTGATTTGGGAAGGGTACAAGTGATAGGTAAGGATAGATTGTCACAGCGGGGGAACGTCACAACCATGACCACGTGTGAAAACGTCCATAGACACCCATGGTTATTTGAGAGCACGACGTCGTGTCGTAGACGGCACACGGCGAAAAGTCGATACGTGTGAAAGGAGCCTGACGGACCCATGATCAACACCCAATTGTGCCCTTCACCTCCAACTACTGTCCTTCACCGTATTCGCTTACCTTCTGTCCCCACCTATGACACTTCCAGCTGCCATACGTACTATCCATCACCTCAAGTAATCCACCATCATTCTTTCCGACCAATCAACCTCCCCATTCACACCCCTTCACACCCACTCCACCCACCTATCAAGGTCCTCTCGCTGCCCTTTGTGTCCTTGTTCAATCCTCTGTTTAGCACTAGCAAGAATTGCCAACCCAAGCATTTCTTTGTTGGACGAAATTCGTAGATCGTTGCTGATTAATAGACCTGTGTTTTGTATCTAAAGGGTTTTATTTACTCTCGAAATATTCATCTTTATCTTTCCTCCCTGTCTTCGAGCAGTCACCAATCGCAGTTCATTACTTCACATTTTACTTCACTTGTACTCCGGAACCTTTTGATCTCACTCCGTCTCATTCCTATCACCAACCCACGTCCTGCCAAACACCCGCGGTGGCCCGGTCGAGACGCCTGTCGTGCTTCTGAAATATGTCAAGTCTAAACGCCTCTTTATAGCTTATGTGTCGTTATATCCACGATCCGCAGAAGACCCGTGGTTCCTTTGTGTGTAGCTTTCCCCCGTAAACGACGGATACGCCGATTTGCCCCTGACGTGTGACGTGCCTCTTTCCGTCGCGGCGGGGCGCCATCCATCAAAAAGGCAACTTCAGTCCAGTTAACGATTACAGGAGTTGGTTGATCGAGGGTGCTGGGCTGCTCCTGAAGCTGTTGATGTAGTATAATGTTGTATGCTTACCTAAGTGTATTTATCTAATTGCAGTATACAGGGAAGGGGGAACGCTCACTTACTAATTATGAATCCTAGCTGTAAATTTATGTATGGGTCCTGCTTCAGTTTTATCATCTTGTTCTCCAATTACATATATGTAATCCAACTTAGGCTATATTGCCCTCTAGGCTCTTCCATGGATTTCAGCATCTGTATGGAAAACTGTATTTCTTCATATCTTTTGAACAATATTTCTTTTTAACTTGTTCTCATGACGTGTGTGCGTGTGTATTCACTTTGGTCTTTGGATCACGTGTTGGACTCGTGATCGACAGCTATTTCCCTCCCGGGAGAGAGCTCAGAGCTCGTAGGTCCGATCTATGGGTAATGCTATGACCTTACACACACACACACACACACACACACACACACACACACACACACACACACACACACACACACACACACACACACACACACACACACACACAACTCCCCGCCCACGAGAGTCAGAGTAACGACCCGAAGCGCAGCGATACAGAAATAATTTCGGCCCTGGGCAGGATTCGAACCAAGTACTACGGGCACCACCATGCTAGCAGTTCAGCGCTCTACCAACTGCGCCACCGTGTGTGTGTGTGTGTGTGTGTGTGTGAGTGTGTGTGTGTGTGTGTGTGTGTGTGTGTGTGTGTGTGTGTGTGTGTGTGTGTGTGTGTGTGTGTGTGTGTATTTACCTAGTTGTATTATACGGGAAGGAGAGCTATGCTCGTAGTGACCCGTCTTTGTATCTCTCAGCATCTAGTTTGTTCTTAAATTCTTGTATGGTTTTTGCACACACTATTGTTTCGTCCAATTTGTTCCAGACATCCACCACTCTGTATGGAAAACTTTTTTTTTCAGATCTCTTCTATAACTATCCTTTTTGAGTTTTTTTTTATGTCCTCTTGTTTTTCTTTTATCCCACTTTAATAAGTCTTCTCTGTCAAGGACTTCCATGCCTTTCATAATTCTGTAAATGGCCAGTAGATCTCCTCTTTCTCTTCTTTGTTCCAGGGTTGGTAGTTCCAGTTTAGACAATCTTTGTTCGTATGTCAATTTTGAAAGTGCTGGTGCCATTTTTGTCGTTGCTCTTTGGATTCTTTCTAATTTCTTTATATTCTTTTCTGTGCTGGATATCCATATTGCCGCGGCATACTCCAATCTTGGTCTCATCATTGTGACTAAAATGTGTGTGTATGTGTGTGTGTGTGTATGTGTGTGTGTGTGTGTGTGTGTGTGTGTGTGTGTGTGTGTGTGTGTGTGTGTGTGTGTGTGTGGTGTATCTACCTAAATGTATAACCGTTATGTTAGTGGGATCCAGTCTCATTACTTCAATTCGTTTGTGTTATGTGCCTTGTGTTTTACATGTCAATACATTTGTATGTAAAATTATATTTTATGATATCTTTCAAATGTCTTGTTTTTTTTTTATTTAATTGTCATGTTCCCTGTTCTGCCATATACATAGACGTTTTCTTTGTCGATTATATTATTTGCTTTTCTTTCGTAGGTGTTAGTACCATTTTTATATAATTTCCTCTCTGTTGTATTATTATTATTATTTATTTATTTATTTATTATTATTAATTTTTTTTTTTGTAAAGATTTTTGGAGTCTTGATATGTTTTGTCAACTAGACTGAGAACCATTTTATTTACCTCGCTTTGATTTTATTTAATTATTTACTTGTTTATTTAATTTTCATTTATTCGACGCCCTAATCCGCTCGCTGGTTGAGCGGATTAGTGCGTCGTTACTTGCGGCAAAGGCCGAGGGGATGGCGGTTCGAATCCTGCCACCGGCGAAGTTGAACCAAGAGCATGGTTAATTAATTCCACGCTACAAACTCCTCTGTAAGGGGCACCATCCTAGCCTTCCGATGGGAGGAGTTTCTGAATTTAAACCATAACATCATTATCACCTATTTATTTATTCATTCATTCATTCATTCATTCATTAATTCATTCATGCGTGTGGGCATCCCACCACTACTAAATACGTCAGTGTGGAGTGAATCAAATTTTCGACGATTTTTTTTTATCATCTCGTCGATGCATTCGGTGCAATGCCATTTTTATGTTTGACAACAATTCATCTTTTCTGTAATCATAATGTCTTTCTCGTGACGAATTTTTCATATATATGTATACTGTATATATATATATATATATATATATATATATATATATAAGAAAAGCAGAGAGAATACAAAGGACAGCATCCATGATGATTCCAAACCTGAATTAAATTTCGTTCATAAACCTAAATTTAACAAATTTAGGTTTAAGAAGGAAATAGGCAAGAGCTAATTTACCAACAGAGTAATTAACGAATGGAATAGACTTAGAAACCTTGATGTAGTGAGCGCTGAAAGAATAAGTTCTTTAAAGAGAATTTTTTTATAACTTTATGTATAGGGATGAAAAGTGGTAAGTGGCATTGAACTGCCTAGTGTAGGTATTATGGTCTCCTGCAGTCTCCTCCGTTCGTATGTTCTTATGATAAGGCATATGAGAGACTGAATTTTGAGACTTGTTACGTTAGAGGAATGAAAAGAGAGAAGTGACATGATAATGATATTTAGATCAGAGAAAAATATAGAAAAATAATACAGAGGTCACGGCAAAAAAAAAAAAAAAAAAAGTTGCTTAAAAGATGGTAGTAAGTGCGACTTTTCAAATAGATGTTTTTTTTTTTTTTATAAGTTGGATGAAAATATAATTCCGGCGAATAACGTAAATATTGAAGGCAATTTTTGATAAGTGAAGATCTAAAGGCGGGACCCCCCATGAGCACAAGATAGACACACCATTCCAGTGCTCAGGGAAGTCAGTAACGTGTAGTTTCAGTCAAATCTTTTCACTCACTGGTGATTGTGTGTACATATGTATATATATATATGTGTGTGTGCGTATATATATATATATATATATATATATATATGTATATATGCGTATGTCTATGTGTATGTGATTCACCATGGTCTTGGATCACGTGCTGTACTCGTGATCGACAGGTATTTCCCTTCCGGAAGAGAGCTCGGAAATCAGATATGACCGATCTATGGGTAATGCTGTGACCTTACACGCACACACACACACACACACACACACACACACACACACACACACACACACACACACACACACACACACACACACACACACACACACACACACACACACACACACACAACTCCCCTCCCACGAGAGTTGGAGTAACAACTCGCAGCGCAGCGATACTGAAATTACTTCAGCCCTGGGCGGGATTCGAACCCGGACCGCTATAGGGGCAGCCGGGAACTCTAACCACTGCGCCACGAGGTGTGTGTGTGTGTGTGTGTGTGTGTGTGTGTGTGTGTGTGTGTGTGTGTGTGTGTGTGTGTGTGCGCGTGCGCGCCGTGCCCATGAGCAACTATGCTCATATAGTAACGTATTTATCTTACTCATTCTATACGTTTGTGCCTGCAAATATTGTCATTGGTGCCAATTCTATAATAGAGCTGATTCACTATCATGAAAATCACACACAACGGCGCAATTTTTCCTTGACTACGCGGTTCCGTCGCGGTTCAGGCCGCTAGTGTGAACAGGGCGGTTAAACGGTGCGCCCATGTTCCGCCACCCTCCCCACTTAAACACATCAACACAAAAAGAAGAGTAGAGATTGTGTCATTGATTACGAGTACTGGCCCTAATTTCGCCCTCTCCCTCCCGCCTATTTTTGTTTATTTATTTATTTCTAGTTCTATTTTTTTGTTCTCCTTGCTTCCTTCCTTTCTGTTTTTTTTAACTCCTTATTTTTCAATTTCATTATATTTTTTCCCATCGTAATATCTCATTATCAATTTCTTATCTTTCTTGCGTATTTCCTTTGCAGTTTTTTTCTTCTTCTTTTAATATTTTTATTCATTCATCCACCCTTTCATCTATTTATGTATTTCTTCCTTATTTTCTCCCAGGGTCGCGCAATAGCCCAGTGGATACCGTGTCGAACTCATGAGCAGGTGGTCCTGAGCTCGATTCCTGATTCTTGCGTTGGTTCCTAACAGCCCTGGTCAGGCGGGAAGGTGAAAAAAAAAAAAAAAAAAAAAATAATAATAATAATAATAATAATAATAATAATAATAATAATAATAATAATAATAATAATAATAATAATAAAATAAGATAAATAAATAAATAAATAAGAATAAATAAATTAATAAATAAGCGGCTTCCCGCAACTGATAGGGTATATCCTACCAGGGGTTTCTCACTTTCCACTTCCCCGTTTTCTGTTCCAAATCCCTCCTTTCCTCCTCTGTCGTCCTCCACCCCCACCCTCCTCCACCAGCGGTGACCCGTCCCTCCCTTCCGTCCTTTCTTCTTCCCTTCCTTCTTTCCTTTCTTCTTCCCATCCTCCTTTCCTTTCTTCTTCCCATCCTTCTTTCCTCCCTTCCTTGCACATTTCCTTTTTCGCCTACATCGCCCCTTCCCTTTTATTGTCTTCTCTTCTTTGTCCTCTTTCTCCTTTCTTCGTGTCTTTCCATTGTCCTCTTTCTCCTTTCTTCGTGTCTTTCCATACGCTGTTTGTTGCCTTCGTCCGGTCACCTCCCACACTCCTCCTACTATCCCTCCTTGATTCTCTCCCCTTTTTTCTCCTGTTGGCTTTTATCAACTTAAGAGAATAAGAGTGGAAGAGAGTCCAAGAGACCATAAGGCTTACACTAGGCAGTTCCATGGCCCTTACTTCCTTTCATCCCTATCCATAAAGTTATCTTCTCTTAAAAGGACCAATTGTTTCAGCGCTCACTACATGGTTACTAAGTCTATTCCATTCGTCAGCCACTCTTTTGGTGGACCACTTCTTGTCAATTATATCCTTTTTAAACCTAAATTTATCCAATTCAGATCCATTACTACGAGTCCTGCCCTGTTGTCTTAATATGATGACCTTGCCTGCATCACCCATGCTAAAACCTTTGACTAATTTGAATAGCTCTATTAGAATACCCTGCACTCTTCGTCTTTCCAGAGGGTATGTATATATATATATATATATATATATATATATATATTGTTGTTGGCATCCGTCTGTCTCGGGAGACAATGGAGGTCGCGTTTTTTTTTTTTTTTTTTTTTAAGTTTATGGTTTTTTTACAACGCCTGCTGTGGCTGTAGAGTCCAATTCTGGAGCGGCAGGCTCTATTACAGTTGTCACATGTAAAGTCCGCGCCTGGCTGTGTGGGGGCTGCTGCTAGCCTCTGCCGTCTGCGCTCTCTTTTCTCATCCCACTGGTCCTCTCTCCTCTTCTCGCTTGTTTGAATGCCTGCCTTGACAACGTGTCTCCAACTGCTGCGGTCAGCGGCCACTGCCTCCCAGCTTGCTGGGTTAATGTCCCCTGCCTTCATATCACGTTTGAGAACGTCCTTGTAGCGGAGGATGGGCCTTCCTGCAGGTCTGGAGCCAGTGGCAAGCTCCCCATACAGCACGCTCTTCGGTATTCGGCCATCGTCCATTCGTCTAACATGACCGAGCCATCTCAATCGCCTCTGGCTGAGCAAGGCGAACATGCTGGGCATTCCCGCCTGTGTCAGAACATTCTTATTGGAGACATGATCTTGCCAACTAATGCCCAGGATTCTTCTGAGGCAGCGCATGTGGAAGATGTTGAGTCGGCGTTCTTGACGGGAATACAGGGTCCAGGCTTCGCTACCGTACAAGAGCGTGCTGAGTACACAAGCCTGGTATACTACGATCTTGGTGTTGGTGGTCAGCATGGCGTTGTTCCATACACGCTTTCCAAGACGAGCCAATGTTGTTGCTGCTTTGCCGATGCGCTTATTCAGCTCTGCATCCAGGGACAGGTTGCTTGAGATGGTGGAACCCAGGTAGGTGAACTCCCCCACCACCTCGAGGATGTGGCCATCGATGGAGATGTTAGGAATGCTGCTGACATCCTGGCCCATGACGTTGGTCTTCTTGATGCTGATGGTAAGGGCGAACTCTTTGCATGCATGAGCGAAGCAATTGATGAGTCGCTGTAGGGCCTCCTCTGTGTGTGCAGTCAAGGCGGCGTCATCAGCAAACAGCATCTCTCTGATCAAGACCTTGCGTACCTTGGTTTTTGCTCGGAGACGTGCAAGGTTGAAGAGACTTCCGTCATTTCTGGTGTGGATATACACTCCGTCTTCTGACTGGTTGAAGGCACAGGACAGCAGCAGGGAGAAGAAGATGCCGAAAAGCGTCGGAGCAAGCACGCATCCCTGTTTCACGCCGCTTCTGATTGGGAAGGGGTCCGAGGATGAGCCGTCGTACTGGACGGTGCCGTGCATGTCTTCATGAAAGGATGAAATCATCCTCAGGGGCTTAGGGGGACATCCAATCCTCTGTAGCAGGGTGAAAAGGCCTTGCCTGCTAACCAAGTCGAAAGCCTTCGTCAGGTCGATGAAGGCAATGTAAAGTGGACGCCTCTGTTCTCGGCACTTCTCTTGCAGTTGCCTCAGTGAGAAGACCATGTCAATGGTTGATCGTTCTGCTCTGAAGCCGCACTGTGCCTCAGGGTAGATTCGTTCTGCAAGTTTCTGCAACCGGTTGAGTACTACTCGGGCGAAGGCCTTCCCAACGGTACTGAGAAGGGATATTCCGCGGTAGTTGTTGCAGTCGCTGCGGTCTCCTTTGTTTTTATAGAGCGTGATGATGTTGGCGTCACGCATACCTTGGGGAACGGTTCCTTCCTCCCAGCACTGGAGTAAAAGCTCGTGCAGGTGGTGATGTAGAACGGTACTCTTGCCTGCTTTGACGACATCCGGGGGGATGCCGTCGTTGCCAGGAGCTTTCCCACTGGCCAGGGAGTCGATGGCTTTTCCGAGTTCGTCAATAGAGGGTGGAACATCTAGTTCCTCCATGAGTGGTAGGGCTTTGCATTTCTCAACTGTTGCGGTGCTGACAACGTTCTCTCTTGAGTATATATATATGTATATATATATATATATATATGTATATATATATATATATATACATATATATACATGGATATGTATATATATATATATCTATATATATCTACATGTTTATAAATATATATATATACAGGTGTGTAGATATATATATATATATATATATATATGTATATACCTAAGCCTGTTTTAAAACCCCACCCACTCACCCTTCCATCCTCGTTATTGGTAAGCTTCCCTTGCAACTCCACTACACTTCTCTTTTTCAGTCTTCCACATTTTACAATCCACTTTTTCTATTTACGTTTGCTTTGGACTTACCGTCAGGATCTCTCTCTCTCTCTCTCTCTCTCTCTCTCTCTCTCTCTCTCTCTCTCTCTCTCTCTCTCTCTCTCTCTCTCTCTCACTCTCATTCTCACTCTCACTCTTTCTTTCACTCCCTCTCTCCCATTTTCTCTCCCACTCTCTCTCACTCTGTATATGTGTATCTGTATGTATGTATATATGTATATGAATACACACACACACACACACACACACACACACACACACACACACACACACACACACACACACACACACACACACACACACACATATTTATCACACACTTCACAACTAACACCACAGTCGGGAAAAAAGAAAGCTGAATACGCGAGTCTACATATTTCGACTGCTGACTGCAACCCTCTTCAATCCTGAAGAGGATTGCAGTTAGCAGTCGAAATATAGACTCGCGTATTCAACTATTTCTTTTTTCCGACTGTGGTGTTAGCTGTGATTTATAAATGTGTTACTACATTTCTCGAAAATTGATATATACACATACGGCCTAGCGGGTTGGAGCGTCGCTACTTGCGGCGGAGGTCGAGGTGACGGTGGTTCGAACCCTGCCAACGGCGAGTTGGATTAAGGGTATGATGTTTTAAATTCCATTAAAAAATCTTTTATAAGATCTACCGTCCTAGCCTCCTGATAGGGAGAGTTTCTCGATGTTGCACAAAATCTGTGGAAACCAATATACATGTGCTCTTCGAAGACAGTTTTATCAGGTATAAAAAATATGTCCTCTACAGTTAGAAATGAATAATTATAATTTTATTTGCAATGGTACCAGAATCATAAATTGTCTCAAGTAATATGAAAACATAATTGCAAAAAAAATCTTTGAATTATGTGTTTTCCGAGTTATGATTAATGTTTTAACCGTAATATAGAATCATTCAGCATCCTCAGTAGAACTTGTTTGGTAACGCCAGACAAGTTTATTCAGCCAAGAAGTAGACCACAGACTGAAGAAGGTTGAGATTCTTACAAAGGATTACAAAGGCGGAGCATGCCGACAGGAGAGCTTTTGGTCCATAATTAGGTCGGATGCGGAAAAAAATATAATAATGATAAATAAATAAAATAAAAATGAATAAAAATTATAATAATATAAATAATAATAAATAAAATGAATAAATTTATAGGTATAGTTATAATAAACAAACAGGTAAATAGTAAATAATAATAATAAATGATAAAATAATAATAAACAAACAAATAATAACAAACAAATAAACAAATGATATAAAATAAATGGCAGAAACCTCCAACACCGCGCTGGTCGAAAGGTGTCATTCAAGGCTGCTTTGACCTTTAAAAGATGTGCAGGAGTCTTCTTCACTTCAGTGAAATGGTCAGGTCAGAGCCAGACCAAAACATCCCAGGTTGCTTTCCACAGTGAAGGGTTTATTAGAGATGATTTCCATCACTTTTTGGCTGCGGATAATTTCCCACCCCTCCACTAGCCTCGCCTCCCCTCGCCTGGCGAGAGGCAGAATAAAACATGTAGTTCACTTTCTGAGCAGTAGACGAAAAAGCTTAGGAGGGGATTATCTACCCATCTATTTATCCGTCTACTGTATATATCAAAAGTCTTCTTCACCCTTATAAAGTAAGTACCCATTCCACACCCATGCCACACCTATTTGTGTCCCTTTTATCCAAGCTAATTGTGGGTGAAGGACTATCACTGATCCACCCCCACTTTCGGAATCAGAAGCAATGCAGCAAGGCGCAGCACAACCACAGCAGAGCCAGATAGCTGAAGCTGTTTTACCCCCACAGTTTCATTTACATGGCGACCCTCCCTCCTCGCCATATCCCGGCATAAACATTCAACCACAAGATATAAAATAGGAAACCTGTTTTATTTTATTCACATACTATTATTACACGTTATCTGCGGCTTCCAGTCTTCCAGTTTGTCGCAGATAATGTTATCTTTTACATTAGTTCTTTTCTTTCTCTGACAATTCCACCTCCCTTAATTCCCTTTCCTTCCCTGCGCCTCTTCTCCTTCCCTTTCCACCACATTAGTCCTTCCCTTCCCTTACCTTCCCTGAATCTTTCGTCGTGAACTGCCTCCCTTTCCGTTCCATCCCTCCTTTCCTTCTTTCCTTTCATCCATATTTCTTTTCTTCCTTCCTTATATCTTTATTTCCCTCTTCTCCCCTTCTTTTCATCCTATGCCTCCTTTTATCCATCTTTCCTTCTCCCTTCCTCCCTACCACATCCCATCCTTCCCTTTCCAATTCTTTTCCCTGATTTCTCCTCCCCATCTTCCCCTCTCTTCCCTTCCCTCCCTTCCCTTCCCTTCCCTTCCCTTCCCCTCCCTTCCTTTGCCTCTCTCCCCACCTATACCCATTCTGTCCCTTCCCTCCTCTTCTCCTCCTTTTCCTCTTTCTTCCCTCACCTCTCCTCTCCTCTCCTCTCTTCTCCTCTCTACCCTCCGCTCGCTTCCATTCCCTCTCCCTTCCTCCCTCCTTCCCCCTCATTTTTATTTTCTTCTTCTGTATTGATATGTGAAAAACTGTTTTGTATAAAGGCTTAGCATGTGTACTGTGGTCCATTTTATTCTCTTACAGAACTGCGTATATTTACAATTACGGTCATTATGCCTTCACCGAACTATAACTCAATTTCAGGGTATAATTAGCCAATTAAAATACCGCTCACCTCAGCTTCGTCTAGCATAGCCAATAGGCGAGGCGTGAGAGGATGACATCATTCAACAGGCAGCTGGCAGACGGCTTTGATTGGTCAACAGACGGCTGGCAGACGGCTCTGATTGGTCAACAGTTGTCGGAGGCGAAAACAAACAAGAAGCAGTAGTCGTCACACGGTTTAATGGCCGACTTCTGGTGGTGGAAGCGAAAGGCGGGGGTAGAAGTGGTCCTGCCACGTGTGAACAAGTGAAATCTTAAGTGGAGAAACGCTCCTTCTTGCTGGCCGGCCCGGCGAGGAGGAGAAGGAGGAGGAGGAGGAGGAGATAGTGGGTAGTGGGGTGGAGGACTGGAGATGGAGGTGATGAGGGTGGCTCGAGAGAAAAGAAGACTGTTGCAGACATTTCCGTCCTAGGAGCCGTACCGGACAGGTGGAGGAAGTGGTCGCTGAAGGTGAAGCAGCTCTCGAATCTGGACGAAGTTGTCGAGTTCGTGTATGGACGTCGGGTGCTCGAAGCGCGTACTGCTCGGCCCAAGAAAAAAAAAATCTTGTAGCAATAAATAAAAAAAATTAAAGTGGTGTCCTGGAACGTCTTAACTGAAGTATCAACTATCTCTTGAAAGAAGTGTTGAAAAGAAACATCTTAACTTTCTGAAAATTGACGGACATTGTCGTTCAGGAAATAATTTGTGTGTTTTTTATGGAAACCTGTAATGGTTTCCAAAGTGCCAAGCGTTATGACGTTATGTTATTAAAAAATTATACGAGCTAATTTGATTGGAAACAAATAATTTGACACGCTGTTTTATTTGCATTGTCTTGCTATATGTACTGCTCCCTTTATATTTTTTTAGTCAAGAACTAGTGGCTTGAAACTTTACGTTTTAAGAATTCGTCCAGACTGGAGACAATTGTGACATAACAAGAGGCTGAGGTTATTTATGGTATCTATTAGATGTATAAGTGTGTAGGGCATCTCTTAGCTGGACAGAATCGCCAGGCAGGTCACCGACGCACGCGCACGATATTATCACAGACAGGGAACCAGGTCATCTCTAGCGAGACTCTTGGACTTTCCTCAAACCTCGCCACCATCTTCGCTGTCTGTCCACGAGCTGTCAGAAGCTTCTGTGACGTGTGCTGGACAGTGTTCCCGCACACACCATGGAACCTCAGCTACTCTGCAACAGCCACGTCACGTTGAGAAACTGAGTAAAGCTTCAAGAAACAGGGACAAGCATTCTGAAGGAATCACAAAAACGTCTTCAGCAGGTAAGATTTAGAAGGATGAGGACCTCTGAGGCGTCCTTCGGAACTGACCCAGTATTCTTCACGAGTTGTCAGTAGCGGTGTGGTAGGCTAAGAGGGTCCCCTTCTTCAGGAAGAACCCGCCGAGTTCGTGCACATCGCCTGGAACAATATCATGTCGGTGGGAGTAGTGAGTGGACAACGGAATTATCATTGGGAAAGCGCAAGTAAACCGGTTTTATATAAGACTTGTCCAGCTAAGCTTCCTGTGCCGGCGACCCAGAACGGTGTCACCACCAGCAGTAGCCCCTCCACCAGTACCAAGACTTCGCTCAGCTCTTCCTCGGCTCCGTCGGCGTGTGACCGCGTCAGCGGTTATGTGAACAACAGAGGTGCTTTTGGCTTCCTGACTTCGGATGTGAGCAGAGCAGCTGGCACCAGTGAGTTCGGTCATCCAAAGAAGGGGCTGCTAGGGCGTCTCCGCCTCCAGTCCTGCGATCCGCCATGGTCGAATCCTGACGTCGAACAGCACCTTCAGCGTCTTTGCCCTCCGCTTGATGCCCTCGAATATAGGGAAGTCCTGAATTTTAGGCAGACCTCAGCTGCACACAGACTCTCCTCCGTCAGTCTACCTGCTGTCATCTCCGAAGACACCTCCGTCATGTCATCGTCGTCTTCGTCTTCGTCTTCTTCAGCGCCTTCGGCAGGTGGTTCTCGAGTAAGCTCGCTGCGTGCCTGGGAGGATTCTGGAGGAGGAGGAGGAGGAGGAACTATGGCGGCCAAGGAGGTGAAACAGTATCTCAACAGGACACTGTTCCCTCGCCCAGCCTCCACTCTACGAGGTTATGCCTCCCTATACCATAAACTCAAAAAGATCCCTGTGGATCGACCTCCTCATCGATCAAGAAAACCGGCCATCTCCTCCGACGCGTCCTCCAAGGACTCCGGCCTAGGCCTTGACCTTCCAAAGGATGACCCTTTGAGGTCGAAGGCCGGGCGTCGAAGGTCACAGTCTCGGTCGAGGTCAGACGAGAAGACCGGAAGCCCTCGACCTACTGACCTACCCTTTGACCTACCTGGCCTTCTTCATTACAGTGAAGGAGGAGGAGGAGGAGAAGGCCACCGCGACGAGTACGGGCGGCGGGAGGAGGAGGAGGAGGTAGGAGAGCTTGAGGAGGACCTGGACGTGGACGACGCCTTCAGCTGGGGTTCCTCATCTGGATACTCCTTCGTCGGTCGGTCTCCACGAAGAGTGGAGATCCACATCTATGTTC
>NC_134806.1:41993862-41996362 GCF_046742065.1 Oratosquilla oratoria
ACTTGACTTATTCTGTTTGTATCGTGGAGAATACTTCATATATATTTGATAGCAAGCGAATCGGTCGGTAGTTATTAAGGTCATTTTGGTTTCCTTTTTTATGAAAGAGAATCACCATAACATTTCACCAGGGTTCAGGAACACTTTCTTGACGTAAGCACTAGGTGTACAACTGAGCTAACTTAATATGAACTTGTTTCCCTGCGTCTTTCAAAAGATCTATCGATATACCATCTTCCCCAGGTGCTTTTCGGCGTTTCATATTTTTAGAGCAAATTCTACTTCTTTCTTTGTACACTACTAACGCCTACCGATGAATTTACTGACTCAGCTGCAGCCTTTGACGAGTAAAGGTCTTGATAAAATTCTTCTACTCTTCTTACCATTGTGTCTCTGCATTTAATGATCTCTCAATTTCTATCTTTCAAACATATTATCTGCTGTCTTCTTTAAATAACCTCGCCAGCCAGTCCACCATCACTTTACCTCCTTTTTTCAGACATTCTGCATGACATCTATCCAACCCAGGTGCCTTACCTGCTCTCATAATTTTAAGCATGTCTGCTATCGGACCCTTTAATACTTTTACCATTCCAAATATTTTTTTCTATTTCATCCATGTTTTTCTTTTCTCTGATCACTGCCTTTTGGTGATAAGCTTGTTTAGTTCTACTCTCTCTATTTCTTCTCTTCTGCTTTAAACATGCATAGTCCTGCGTCTTTTAATTAGGTAATTTGTGGCTTTGAAGTATTTGTTTTCTTTAGTACATTTTCTACTTCTTACTTTCTCTGCCGATTCCCTAATTCAAATTCATACCTTCGACGGTGTCTTCGTTAATTCTCGCATCCAAATTTATTTTTGATTTCTCAATGAAATTCCTTCTTGTTATCGTCTGAACTCTGTAAAATTTGTAAAATTAGTGCATAAATTTGAATTATTTTTAGAGTGTACCTTTTGCATAGCTTAATCATAGTCCAAGCTACTCTATCTAATAAACTACCGAACTTGACTACGTTACCAGCAACCTCTTGGTTTATCAAGAATCCAACTCCACTAGATCTTTCTTTTTCCTTACCTCTATAGTAGAACAGGTGGTGACTATTTTGTAACCGTATCAGCTTTTCCTCCGCTCTTTGGACTTCGCTCAGTCCCACTATGTCCGAGTTAATGTTGTCTAGTTCTTCCATTAAACTCTTCAGCCTGTGGTATTCTGAGAGAGTTCTTACGTTGTAAGTGTATATTTTAATTTCCTCCATGCTATTTAATGTCCAAGATTTGGATCTGCTTGGACAGTGCTTACTTACATTCAGTGGTACACTGCCCGTAAGCACACAAGGCAATGCGGTTGGAGCTGTAATTGACGATGATCCAACTGGAACGCCCGGTTTTACAAAGGATTACAAAGGATTACAAAGGCGGAGCATGCCGACAGGAGACCTTTTGGTCCATATCTAGGTCGGATGCGAAAAAAAATCATAATTGTTTTGGTTGTGCTATTCATTTTTGCTTCGAAGGAATTTAGGCAATAATTTCACCTCCCTGCCAATTAGTTTCTGGTCAGATATTTCTTTGGTGTCACCGTATTCAGTATTTTCAGTGGAGCCCTATTGTAATCATATAAGGCAACACTTACGCATCTATCTATATCATAACTTAGAGTATAGCGGTTATGGGAGTGGTTGGGGATATTAGGCATCTACCTTGATCATGTGTCCATCATGAACTCACTGCATGAAGTTTTTCTAGTGCATGAACACGTGAGGTGGGTGTGAATCATGACGATGCGTGAGTGTAGCCTTATGTGGCTACCCTATATATCTATAGGGTACAAAATGGTCCTACCCCATGAGGAATTTCCTTGTTTGCCATCAGGGACGTGCCAGTTAGCAGTGGGTCCTGCGAATGTGTGTGCGAGCTCTTTTTTGTCTCATCTTTCTTACAAAAATTGTTCGATATGGGTGACTCTGCAGAGATATCCTCTCTGTCGACTTAGCTTTTGCAGTTATTAAGATTCTCAAGCCTATCCACCACATCAAGGTGTCAACTCACGGGTATATATATATATATATATATATATATATATATATATATATATATACATATATATGTATATATATACATATATACATATATATATATACATATATATATATTTATATGTATATATATACATATATATACATATATATTTACATACATATATATATATACATATGTATATATGTATATATATATATATATATATATATATAGTGTGTGTGTGTGTGTGTGTGTCTATCTATCTACCTATCTATCTACCTATCTATCTAAATACCAAGAGCTTTTTCCCCACTTATAAGGGAAGTAGTCAAGTCAAAGGCAGTTGCTACTCCCACCCGTTCCACTCCCATCCACCACCCTTTCCCCCCTCTCCTCTGAGCTCCTCAAAGATGTCAGGAAGACCATTACTCTTTAGCTGTGTTAAGATTAGGAAGATGTTTAATTAGGGAAGACTCAAAA
>NC_134806.1:42001362-42011362 GCF_046742065.1 Oratosquilla oratoria
ATCTGTTTGTTTGCACCCTGCTTGCGTAGCCAGTTTAGTATTGATATTTGTTTTACCGAGTCAAAGGCCTTCTCGTAATCTGCCGTTTTCTCGATTAGTTGATTCATCGCCTTCAAATGGTCTAGAGTCGAATATCCGGTTCTAAATCCAGCCTGTTCTCTCGGTTGGTTTCCATCTAAAACTTGACTTGTCTATTTGTAAGCATCTTGGAAAATACTTTACATACATTTGATAGCAAGCTAATCGATCGATAGTTACTAAGGTCCTTCTGATCTGTGAGAATCAACACCGTGTGAGATCGAAACCTTTATTGGTACGACGTTTCGCTTGTTATAGCTTTTTCAAGTACAGACATATGGCAAACACTTTGAGTACCTTAATCACTTTGCACACGCTCCTTAGTACCAAGCTGATCTACTGACGTCAGCATGGAGCGGGGTCGTCAAACACTGTCCTGTGCAAGGGCTACATTGTTTTAACACCTTGCATAGAGCTAACTCTAAAATGCATAGCTGTAGTGATCTCACTCCTGACGAAAAAGTTGATTTCGTAAAGCTAGATGAAGGTGATCCAGTAATCTCCCCCACGAAGCGGAGGAGGTACTCAGATTTTAGTCCCATGGCCTTTCTGACATTGGTGCCGTTTAGACAGCATAATTGTGCACGTCTCAACACTATACAAGAGCTCACTTGTCTCTTGGTAATTTCCACAACTATTCAAGGACGTCCTCATCCCTAAACACCAGAAACCTATTTCTGCCCCCGTACTCTACCACACCATATCTTTGTTAGAGTATTTTGGTTATGTGTTCGAGCATATCCTCTGCCGTCGCCTGACCAGTTACCTAGAGATGAATAATGTTCTTTGAGATTGGTTTTAGCCCGAGTTAGGTGCTCAAGATATTATGTCGTTGATCACACAGTGGGTCCAAAAGCCGCTAGTCTGTCGCCCCGGAAATACCATTATGTTTTGTATGGGTGTGGAAAAAGCATTCGACACTCTAGCACGAGGGTCTTAGATTAAGTACAGACTCTACCACAACTTCGATTTTCCCCTGGTGTTCATAGGGTTGACCCGTAACTACTTGGACGACAGGGCAATAAGAATAGTGGTGGGGCTGCCTCATGTACCCTAAGCCGGAAAGCCTCAAGGATATGTCCTTGCTCCCACTATTTAACCTGTATACAAATTATTTCCCAGAGCCGGCTTGCCCGCACATCCAGGCCCTTATCCTTTCGTATGTGGACCACACTAATCACATTATAATAGACTCAAAACACTGGAGGGAGCTTGAAATGTGATGCAGAACATACTTGATGGGGCACACGTATAGGAACAACCGCAGGGCATTAAAACCAACGTATCAAAATGCAAAGTTATCCATTTCCAATGCTGAAAAACCAGCAGAACAATGACGTAACCTCCTCTTTAGATAAACAACACAACCTTTCCACTGAAAAATTACGCCAGTACGCTGGGTAGCACATTAGATAATGACCTGAACTGAACTCCATGTTTTTAATGCATACAGAAAACGAGGGGCAGGTTGCGCTGCGAACAGGTCTGCGCTGGGCAGGCTGATCTCTTCAAACCCACAGCACTGCCCACCAAACGTCGACAACATCTAATCCTGGTCAGACCGACACTGTGCCAATATCTGGGATTGAACCAGAAGACATGCCCCACAAACAACTACTCCTATGAGCAGGTTCAGAATATTATCGCACATTTGATCACGGATTCGAAATGGAGCGGCTTCAGAACCTCTGACTCACTTCACCATGCTACCATGCATCCGTCCACTTATTCAATACAAACATAAGTTATTTTTCACCTAGAAAGACTACACTAAACGCGAAGAGCTAATACGACGTATTACACCTCACCGTACAGACTACTGTCTTTTCTTCTGCGCCATCCCCACAGCTACATACACGAGAAGTCATGTCTGATCTATGAATTGATAATGCATGTAATTTGCCTCACTCGAGAAGTGAAATCAACTCACTCCTCATAGGACGCACGCACGCACCACACGAATATCACGCCCACAAGGACAAACATGTACACATGCATTTTCTTCTACTAAAATTCACTAATGTCTGACTTTCCTTTAAACTACACTTTCTCACTTCCGTTTATCTTTCACTGTTTTTTCCCGTTTTTTCTGTACTCCTCTGAGACCAAGCCTCCAACCCTGTCCCCCATTTTTGTTGGTAAAACAATCATTGCCATCCTCCTCCTCCTCCGCTTGCATCCCAAACCGCGATAAATGAATAAAGAATTCCTAACGCGCCCATGGACAATAACCCCCTATTACACACAATTATCCTTTCATTTTCTTATAGATCTCTTCAGTCACCACAAACTGACCCCGCGACAGCCGATGGTCTGCCCTAGATAATCCTAATCCTAATATTAGTTATTTCTCCCCGAGGATTACTGCAGACAGCCGAGAGGCGTTAAGAAGTAAAAGACTAATAGTTCAAAATGTCTTTTGGACTCCTACTCAGCAATCTTATACCGTCCCAAAATTATACTATTAGAGACAAAGGAAAACTATAGTACAAGCTTAACAATGTTTTTGTCGCTGTTGACTTCCTCAGATCATGCTTATACACGTACTGTACTATATGTGTGTGTGCGTGTATATGTATACATATACATATATATATATATATATATATATATATGTATATATATATACACATATATATATGTGTGTGTGTGTGTGTGTGTGAGTTTACACGACCCCTCATCTGCAATCTAAAATTGCCTATAATTTGCTACCCCATCATACCAGAGTTAATTTATAAACAGTTCTCAAAGTTCGTCATCTATGATGGGCCACGGTAGAATATAAGCAGTGAGCCACGCACGGAAAGGATTAAAAGTAATATTGTAAGTACTCTCAGTTCTTAGAAGTAATGTGGAATAAAGTACAGAAAGACTTGAGTCTAAGTGCCTCACCTGTGAATAGAACCAGAGTTAATTGAGGCAGTTCAGTCGAGATAGTTTTTCCTTCAACCCTTTACTGCCCAAAAGGTGAATAGAAAAGTCTGTCCTTAGCCTAATCGCAAACTGAGACACAGGTGACGCACTACAGAACAAAGGCAGATTTCCTGTCGCTGAATTGAAGAACAGTTTGAACTTGTCTCATTTGAAATGTTGAGGTAGTACACCTAGAAGCGTTAGAAGCGTTTCAAGTGAGAGAGAAGGTCAAGCTGTACTTCAGGTCAGCAACAGGAAGTCTGCCTTTGCTCTGTGCTGCGTCGACTGTGTCGCCTGCGTCGCCTGTGTCGCCTGCGACTCCGTTTGTGTTTAGGCTAAAGCCATCTAGTCAGATAATCGAATCTATAATAAGAGATACTGCGACCTCTTGGGTAGTAAAGAGTTAAGCATGTGCTTGTGTCCATTTGGCTTGACCTATGTATAGATTATGGAAACTACTATTCTTGAAGAAAAGGATATTTGAAGATTAATTATTTATTACCCACGTTAGAGTTTTACCCATGAAGTCTATTGTAAATTTTATCTGTTATATTTGTGCGTATGAAAGCTTTATTTGTAGTGAAAGTTGTACGTGCTTATATTGGAAGAATTTCCATATGTTAAAGTTGACATTCAGCTGTGTTTGCATTATAATGTTTATAATGGACAAATTATGTTTAAATATGTGAAAAATGTAAAGTTATGTCAGTTTATGGTGAAACATATCTGCCTATGATATTTAGTGTTACAGAGTAGTGTGACGAAAGATAGTCTGCAATGACAAGCCTCTAGTATAACGGGAGAGATGGAGGGACGGGGGAGTCAGCGCTCAGCGACCCCTAGCGTATACGTCTCGTACTCTCGCTCGTTATTCCCGGCTGCCAGCCTTGCCAAATAAATTAAATATATATGTACAGCCCAGGTGTGTTTCATTTGACATCCCAGCACACTCAACGCAGGGGTCGCCAAGCTTTGGAAGAGACTGTCAGTTTCTTTGATGTGTAGAACCCTGCATGCCAAAAGCGATTCTTAGAGCTCAAGTTAATGTCAATTCATATGCATTGTTTTACTACACTCAGGATGTCAGTACATGTTGATTCCTGGATGATTTTATTTTAGTTTGATCTCTTGTCACAATTTGGCTATTTGAAGTGGGGAGGCTATTTTTTTATGTAACAAAATTTCAAAATCAGCCAGCGTCATGACAGAGTTGGCCGACCCCTGACTCAATGAAATGAAACCTGGCAAGGTCGCCACTATTCCTTACCTACGGTGACGCTCCATCAGCTGAAGAACAGGAATGACAATAGCGGTCGTTTGTAACATACAGTCACCCAGCCAAACTCTCCAAGGCAGGGGTGGGCAACCTTTTTAATTGTGGGTGCCAAAATCAACCAGATCTTTGACACAGATTTTCTCGCACGCTAACGGAGTAAAATTATAGGCCTACATACTAGTATGGGCACCCTTTCCTCACTTCCTAGGCCCCCTATCCGCCGTCCAGTACAGAATGCGGCTACCAATAGTCATACAAAGAAATTAGAGATTTATTATTTATCTTTTTTAAGGTGAGCTCTGGGTTTCACGTGCCGGAATAAAAGTCGTTGTGTGTCAGGTTTTGCACGCGTGCCAAAGGTTGCCCACCCCTTGTCTAGTTATATATACACACACACACACACACACACACACACACACACACACATATATATATATATATATATATATATATATATATATAATATACATATGTATATATGTATATGTATTTAAACTTAGAACCCACTGTCGGTGGAAAAAGATAAAAAGTGAGATGATTGTTCCTGTATATTTCGACCACTCTCTGTGGTCCTCTTCAGCAGAATGATTACAAAGGTATAGTACAAGAATATATACATAGTAATGAGGTACATGAAGGGGGACATGGGAAGACACAGGTGAATATACCCAAGGTAGGGTGATCGTTGTTGGAACCAATAATGTTTGAACATATTTTATTAACTGCTAATGATGTAATACAGTCCGCAATCCAATGACCTTTTGAGATGTTGAGATTCGAGACATCTTTGATGAAAGAAGATTCTATTATTTTTCTCTTGAAGCTACAATTTTATTTAAAAATTATATCTGCGTTGTCCCAGTCTATGCGGTGGTCATTGTTGAATGAGTGAAGAAACACTGCAGAGTTCTCGTATGCATATTTAACCGAGTTTTTGTGTTCTTTAATCCTGGTGGTGAGGTTTCGTCCGGTTTGACCCCAGTACACTTGATCGCAATCCTTGCATGGTAATTTATAAACTCCTGGGTTGTTATTTTCTTGGGTTCTTCTATGGACATTAACTACTTTAGAAAATAGGCTGTTGGGATAATTAAATGTGAATTTGATTTGTTCAGGAGGAAGTAGTTTAGAAACCTTGTGGATAGTCATGGTATGGTAATTTTATACATTTTTTGTCCCAATTGTGTATGTTATGAGTGTTGGAGTTATCTTTATAATGGCTGGTTTTTGCTTTACTAAGGGCTTTGAGTAAGAACCAGTCTGGATATCCTATTTTCTTTAGTTGTGAGCTTACTTCCTCTAGTTCTTCTTCAAGGTACTGTGGACTACATAGTCTAAGGGCTCTTAGGTACAGACCTGAAGCGACACTGTATTTAACTTTTTCTGGATGGTGGCTAAAAAAGTGTAGATAACTACCTGTGTGGGTTGGTTTCCGGTAAACTGAGAAGGACAGTTGGTCACAATTCCTAATCACTAGAATGTCTAAAAAGGGTAATTTATTGTTATATTCCCATTCCACTTTAAATTCAATGCTATTTGCTAAGTTGTTAATTCTAGCAAGAAATTCATCAAACAAGCCCCAATCGTCATTCCAAATCGTGAAAATGTCGTCAACATACCGATACCAAAACATGTCCGGAGGTTTAATGTCTGGCAATAGGACACTTTCGAAATATTCCATGTACAGGTTGGCGAGTACTGCAACCAAATTTCTGTCTGAAAAACTTGCCTTGAAAATAAAAAACATTGGTGTTAATGCACAGCCGAGTTAACTTAATGAGATCTGAGACAGAAATGGGGAATTTGTCTTGATGTTGTTGCAGTTTGGTTTCTACATCTATATTTGTAAATAAGGAGACGATGTCTAGACTTAAAAAATTGCTATTAACTGGTATGTTATGACTTTCTATTTTATTAATAAAGTCTTCCGAATGTTTGATATGAGAAGTGGAGAAACTTCCTACAAAAGGTGAAAGTATATTTTCGTGAGCCATTTGGAAGTTTTGTTAGTACAGGAATTCCTATTGGAAATAATTGGCCTAAGGGGGGTACCTTCTTTATGGATTTTGGGAAGTATAGACATCGTCTCCCTATTTACAAATATAGATGTAGATGATGTTCTTAAGTTTCTGGAAACCAAACTGCAACAACATCAAGACAAATTCCCCATTTCTGTCTCAGATCTCATTAAGTTAACTCGGGTAAAGGGCCTATCACACTGGGTTTCCACGAGCTTCACCACCGCCGACAGTTGAAACTTCGTTGGAGTAAAAACGACTTCGGTTACAATATTTTGTTTTTCAAATCTCCAAATATCGAATTATCTTTCCGTTATATATGGCAAAGTTAAACTTTCGTTACGGATGGGGTTCTTCCTCGACTGAATAAAACTGCCTGTCGGCAACGACAATAAATACCAAAAATACTAATTCTATCGAAAGGGTCAATGGGTTAGAGGATATGAAGGTGGGTGTTGAGGAAATGAATGTGAGAGGCTGACGAAGAGAGGGAGAGGGGGAGAGGCAAGCTTTAGCGGAGACATTAAATCATCTGATACGATGAGCAGCGCCGCGAAATCGACTTGGTCGTTCCAATTGCACCGCGGGCGCAAGTTGGCCGGAATAGATTGAAGAGTTTGGCGATCAGTCAGTGCCAGGCCTGCGCACAGGCTGACATTATATTCTGAGAAACTGAATGGCAAACTAAGAGAAGGTAAATTCAGTATATGACGCAAAGGTAATTTGACCTTCGTGTATTCGAAAAGCAGAAGATTGTAACCGAAGTCGTTTCTACACAAACGAACTCACAACGGTTGAAGAGAGTCGGCCCAGTGGGAAGCGGTTCTGTCATCTGCCCATCCTTTCTAGTCCTCTTCTGGCGCCGCTTTCTCCACATCCTTACTCCACATTCTTACTCCACCTTTCTCCACATCCTTTCTCCACATCCTTACTCCACATCCTTACTCCACCTTTCTCCACATCCTTTCTCCACATCCTTACTCCACCCATCTGTACCTGGGTCTCCTCAGGTGTCGTCTGCCCTGTACTTCACCTTCCGTCACTTTTCTTGTTTAGCCTGCCAACATCCGTTCGAATACGGTGGCCAGCCAACCATGACCCATAACAAAGTTTGGAAAGGATTCGGACGTCCCCAAGGGAGACGTTGCCAAGTTCAAAAACCCCGTTTCTGAAGTGTTGCCTGGTGTGGGAGGCCAGAGCGAAGTCATTAAATACAAAGGAATATAAAGGAGATGCAAATAGCAGCAGACTTATTGGTCATTACGGGGCTGCTTGCGAATTGAAAAGAGTGCATAAACAGTGGAAATGATTAAGAACCACTGACTTAATTTAAGAGTACACGATCGTGAGAAATAAATTAGATTGGGGGTTGGACTCCATATATTTATCTAGGCGTTGTTAAGTGTCATTTCTATTTGAATTGACAACATGAGCAGGTAGCTTATTACAAACATTTACAATGCGATTGAAGAATATAGATATATATATATATATATATGTCTATATATATATATATATATATATATATATATATAAATATATTCATTGGTGTTCCATGTCTTATAGACAATTTTGTAACTATTATTTCTTGTAACATTACTAGGGTCCACAAAGAAATAATCATCTGTGTTCATATTGACGAAACCATGGAACATTTTAAAGATTTCACTTAAATCACCCTGCATTTTACGTTTGCTCAAGTTAGTCACAGTATTCATGGGGTCAGAAACGGAGGGAATAGGTCTAAGAAAATAAAGCAAAAGTTTTTAGAAAATGGATCGTAGCGTTTGAAGAAAAGAATATTTTGAGTTACAAAAAAAAAAAAAAAAGAGATTGTCAGACAACTAGAAAAGAAAGAGAGTGGTTAAAAGAGAAGAAAATTCAGGCAGCGAAAGAAAATAGAAAAATAATCTGCAGGAAGAAAAAAATAGAAGATAAACTGGAATAAGATTAGGAAGAGAAGAATTCACCCAGATTGAAACGTAAGCCAACATCGGCTTTAGTGTCATGCTGATATTCACGCACAATCGGCAAAGTTGCAAAATCAGGGAATTACCCCTTCAAAGAAAAAGAAGAAGAAGAAGAACGTACAGCAAAAAGTCCTCGAAACCTTACAACAGTTGTAGAAAAAGAAATGTGTGACGTCACGTTATTATGTGACCTTTGCGCACGCCATCGGGTAAATTACAGACACCTTGGGCGACGACGCCACGACGACGGAGACAACGCGAAGGTGCACCCGAGAGAGACCTGACGCAGGAACGGCACGACGCGACGGTGGAGTGAATGTAAATGACTTTCAGCAAGAAGAAACGTTTAGTTGTGTACATATTCTCGGTGAACTGTTATCGCTGTCTGCTCCATCTTCTCTCCCTACTAATCCTCCTCCTGGTTCTCCTCCGCCTAGACCTCTTTCTCTTAATCCTCCCACCTCCTCCTTCTACCTCCTTTCTCTACTCCCCCTCCGATTCGTTTCACTCTTCCCATTGCATCTGCTATTCCTCCTTCTCCTACTCTTCTTCCTGCATCTTCCTTTTCTGCTCTTCCTTTCCTCCTTCTCCCCCTCCTCTTCCTACTCCTAATCACCCTCACTGCTATTTTATTTTTTAACTTCTTATCTCTTTTATATTTTACACTCACATTTCTTCCGTTGCATTTCTGCACTGTGATTTCGTCTCTAGCCGACGTCTTCCTTTTTTCTTTTTTTTTGTCATCGTCGTTGTCTCCGTTGTATTTCTTTTGTTTCATCCTTACGTAAATTGTTTTTGCGGCTTCAGTAGTCACTGATTTTACGGTTTTTGGTTATATACCGGAATGCCATGTTCTTCTAATAACATATTCGTTACGCTGACGTACTTCATGAATTCTGTTCTGGCCAAGAACAAGCAATACAAGTAAAGCCGGTGTCACACAATGCGATGATATCGGATGCGAGCAGATTACATGGGCAAGTTTAATTAACTTAATAGAATTACCCGATGATAGACATAATTTTATATAACGACCACCATCTTCCCCTGGTTGAAATACTCGTACTGTCATAACCGATCAAGTCTGTTGGTTCATAAGGGAGACTTTACTGTAGCGGACAACAAGCCGCAACGGCGACGCGGACATTTTTTGAAACCGCCCATAGGGACAGACTCCAGGCTGAAGAAGGACTTGTTCGGAGGAACTCCACTTCACTCGCCTGAGGTCCCTCTCGTTCATGCACTTGTCACCTGTCCATGACTTTAGCCGGAACAGAATGAGTACAGTACTTCACTGTAGTAGTGTAGAGTCCCTGTATACGGAGTTGCGACAACTCCACAGAATGGCCACAAAATGGCGGCGTGTCCTGAGTTGTCGTAACTCTGTATAAAGGGACTGCTGTTGCATCCGAGTGCACAACAACCCGACATATTTAATAAACAAACACAATATGTTCGAGGAATCAATAGAAAACCCCCCAGCAAGAACAGTAATAGTTATTGTAAGCGTGAGCGAAAATTATTTGGTCGCAAAATAGGTCCCTAGGTCATTTATCGTATCGTCATGTCGCAACTCTGTATAAAGAGACTGTATAGCATTTTTTTTTTTTATGTGGCGCAAAAAGTATTGGGTCTCGAAAATAAAATATCAAGTCACTGATTGCATCTGGCACGTACACCGTTCAATATATTTCTTGTCATAATGTTGAAAATAATTCATTCGTGTAGCAGTATCTAGTATCTTT
>NC_134806.1:42023862-42043862 GCF_046742065.1 Oratosquilla oratoria
ACACACACACACACACACACACACACACACACACACACACACACACACACACACACACACACACACACACACACACATTAATCAAAAATTAATTATTATAACTGGGGAATAAAAGAGAGGACCCAAAGAGCACACCTCCATTTCTGTGCACTACAGTTAGGTGAACACACAGACAATCACACACATGCACACACATCCACACACATGAATTTAAAACGAATTAATATAATTGGAGAATCAGAGATGGTCCCCTACAAGTATAGCTTCCTTCTTGTATACTCGCACTAGATTTAAGTAAATACATACATATACACTGCCATCAACATAACCACCTTCTAACTACACACTAACAACAACAATACCATTACCACCACCAACAATATTAACAACAAGACAACCACTACTGCCACCACTACGACCATCACCACCACTACCAACACCACAAGCACTACCACTAACAAAGACAGACACAACCATCCTCTAACCACTACGCCACTATCACTACCATCATTGCAACCACCATCACCCATAAGTTTTATGATCCCAATATTCTAGTGACTGTTTCGACATCGCTACGTACCAGAGCTTTCTTTTATGATTGACGATTAACTTACACGTATAAAAAAGAATATTGGTCACTTTTGTTATATACTATCCCTTTTTCCTTATTCCATCATCAAACCTCTCCTTTACTACATCAGTGACACCACCTCTTCGTTGTGATATTCTCCCAAAGGACAGAAACAAAAGGTATTTCCAAGGAAATGCCTAACACACCACAATCACCACCACTCCGCCGCCACGGGCGTTACAGCCATATTCACTTTCGATCCCCGTGTCTCCCACCGCCTGACCCGGCGACGCTCGCCCTCGGTTTTCTAATAAGGCCGATTACAGGTATCCTCTTCACATCTTTCAACTGGACGGGCCGGATAACAGCCATTTAGGGATTAGGCCCGGGCAAGTGCCACGGAGAGGGCAGGTAGTGCCAGCAACGAAGGGTCGGGAAGAAGGGGATCAGGGAACTGACCCACCACCCCCACCCCCACCCGCACCCTTTGCATGCATGTGAGGCTTAGAGGCGAGTTGGGGGAAGAAGAGGGATAAGGGATGATAAAGGGAGGGAAAGGTAAAATAAATTACGTAAAAAGAAGACTGTAGGGCAGGTTTATGAATCGGAAAAGGTAGATGAGAACGAAGATGATGAAAAATAGGAAAAGATAAAGAATGAAAAAAGAGAAAGACAAGAAGAAATGAAGAAGGGAGAAGAGGAGAAGAAGGAGGAGGAGGAGAAGGGAGAGAAGAGAAAGAGGAAGAGAAGGTGAAAGAGAAGGAGGGGAAGAAGAAGAAGGAGAAGAAGAAGAGGGCGAAGAAGAAGAAAAAGAAGAAAAATCGAAGAAGGAGGAGGAGGAGGAGGAGGAGAAGAAAAAGAAAAAGGAGTTGAAGAAGTTGAGGAAGATGACAGAAAGGGGCAAGAACGAGAAATCCAGGAAGAAAAGAGGATTAAACGTATCATGACCGGGGAGTAGAAAAGGGTTTCTTTTTCATTAGACCCCATCATGTGCTTAAGTTAAACACCCGCAATGCAGACCGTTATCAAAGGATTTGAAAGATAACCATTAAAAATTTGAGCTTTCAAAAATTTCAAAACCAACTTTAACTGACGTTTCTTCTTCTTTCTTCTTTCTTTCTTTTTTTCTTTCTTTACTGGTCCCGTCCCAATCAAAGGGACGGACGAGGAGAAATCGTTTGAGTTCTAAATCTTATAATGACGTTCAACATCTATAAGAGACAGTAATATAGCATACACGCACACACACATACACACACACACACACTCTGTCTTTCTCTCACACACACACGCTGGTTGTCCGTACATGGTGTCCCCTCCCCAAAAAAAAAAAATAGTCTTTGAAATGTTTCGTAACGTTATCGAATAAATTGGTCAGAGTAAACATGTTTGAAAAAGTCATATATACCGTACATATATATATGTATATATATGTATATATATATATATATATATATATATGTGTGTGTCTGTGTATGTGTGTGTACAACACTAAATACAATGTCTACATACAAACATGCATGGACATCACAAAATAAAATATCTACATACATGCATATACATATACAATGTACACACACACACACACACATACACACACACACACACACACACACACACACACACACACACACACACACACACACACACACACACACACACACACACACACACACATATATATACATATATATATATATATATATATATGCATATACGTATATAAATTTGTGACATTTAAGAAATCCTTGTAAGAATATGCTGCAGTGAATTTCTTCGCAGGTAGTTAAAATAATAGTTGAAATTTATGTGAGGAAAAGACGATTATGTATATCGCTGGGCGCAACTCCAAGGTCACGGTGAAAGTCTAGCTGCCTTTGAATACAATTCCGTTCCGAAATTCAAAAAGACTGGTTATATAAACATCAATATAAATGAATAATGAAGGCTACGCTTTTGATTTGAAAAAAGACCGTAACTAACACAAAATGTTCCTCAACGAATTAGATCAAACCCTGAAAAAATCATCAGTTGAGATCAAAGTCGACAGTAAAAAATAAGTTACAAAAAACAGAAACGAAGGTTATTGTAATATCTTTCCAGATACAACTGGATTTTCAGTAACGTGTTTTACATGTGTATGTGTGTGTGCGTGCGTGTGTTGTGTGTGTGTGTGTGTGTATTTGTGTGTGTGTGTGTGTGTGTGCGTGTGTGTGTGTTTGTGTATGTGTGTGTGTGTGTATTTACCTAGTTGTATTTACCTAGTTGTATTTTACGGGAAGGGGAGCTATGCTCGTGGTGTCCCGTCTTTATATCTCATTTTATCTAAACTATTTTTGAATGTGTGTGTGTGTGTGTGTGTGTGTGTGTGTGTGTGTATGTGTGTGTTTGTGATTCACTAAGGTCTTGGATCTTTTGTTGGATTCGTGATCGAAATTA
Organism: Oratosquilla oratoria; assembly: GCF_046742065.1. Lineage (NCBI taxonomy): Eukaryota > Metazoa > Arthropoda > Malacostraca > Stomatopoda > Squillidae > Oratosquilla > Oratosquilla oratoria. The sequence goes on from NC_134806.1 coordinate 42,026,873, forward strand.
TTCAGCTATTGCCCTCCTGGATAAGAGCCCAGAGTTCGTATACGTTGTGACCTTACACACACACACACACACACACACACACACACACACACACACACACACACACACACACACACACACACACACACACACACACACACACACACACACACACACACACACACACAAAACACATTTTGATGACATACAGTTCAATATAATACAGTAAGTCACACCGTCGAGCCGCGCACGCGCGTTTGTGTATTTCCTAATTTGCCTAACTGTAGCATAGAGGAAAGGAGCAAAAATTGTTGGTTCTCCTACTCTCCAATTTATTATACATATCCTCATGTCCATGTACGATTCCGATTTGGTTTACATCCTTGATTTCCAATTATAAAACTTAGATCTGAATTCATCCATTGTTTCAATATGGGCTATAGCATCTAAGCTATTCCAAATATTTATGCATCTATATGGAAAACTATTTCTTCACATCCTTTAGACATTTAGTTTTCCTTATTTTGTTCTCATGACCTCTTAAGAACCTCTCTTTGATCTATCAAAGTCGGCAGACACTGCTTTTAATATTTTCTCATATGATTTGTCTGCCAGACTGGAGACCAGTTTGGTTGCTATCCCTTGTATTTTCTTGATCTTGCTTATGTTCTTTACTGTGTGTGGGGATCATACCATTGATGTATATTCCAGCCATGGATGGAACAGCGATTCGATGATTTTTTTTTTTTTTTTCATCACCTCTTCATCCATAGAGTGAGATGAGGATCATACCATTGATGTATATTCCAGCCATGGATGGAACAGCGATTCGATGATTTTTTTTTTTTTTATCACCTCTTCATCCATATAGTGAGATGGCACTGTGATCTTCTGCAATAATCCGTACGTCTCTTCCACAATCTTAGTGAGATGCTACTGTGATCTTCTGCAATAGTCCTTACGTCTCTCCCACAATCCTGCTGTCTGTTAGGTGACAGGTTGTCTTTTATCAAAATTCTCAAATCTTTCTCCTCTTTTGCTTTTGTAATGGATTCACTTTCCAAAGAATAGTTTAAAGATGGTCTTTTGCAGCTATCACCCATTTTTAGTGCTTTGCATTGTTGTACACACAGTCCACACACCCCTCCCTGTCTTGTAGTACATCAATCACTCTCGAGTAAAAACTCAAAAGGTTTGACATACATGACCTTTCACATCTCAAGCCAAACTGACTGTGTCAGAATATTTATCTCTTCAGGATATCTGAGCAAACAATCTTTCACAATCCTTTCACATCATTTCAGCATTGTGTTGGTCAGGTATACTGGCATATAAATCTAGTGGTATCTCCTTCTACCTTTGTGAATTGGTACCACATTAACTCTTTTCCAATCAAGCGGCACTATACCTTATTTTTATGAACATACAGTAAGACAGTGAATCTTGTCCAATAGCTGTTCCCCATATTCTTTAAGCATCCAGTTTGAGGATCTAGTGGTATCTCCTTCACCTTTGTGAATCGGTACCACATTAACCCTTTTCCAATCAAGCTACAGTATACATTCTTTTTATGAACATGCAGTAAGACTGAATCTTGTTCCTTACATTCTTTAAGCATCCAGTTTCTGAATCTTTTGCTCACATCCCTTACCTTACCGAAGTAACCGTCCCGTGACGTTGTCGATCATGGAGCACCAACTTCCCCTATCTTCCGCCAGCCTCACCATCTGTGTCACTGTCCACTCTCCTCCAACGTAGTTGATGACACTGCTCACGAATTTTATCCTCTGCCTTCCTCTTGCTCTCTTCCCTTCCGCTCTTTCACTTTCTCTAATTCTCCACATCTTAGGAATTTTTAACTGTCTCCTCCTTATATCTCTTATCAGGCTTCTGTCCACTCCCACTCTCTTCAATACCTCTTCATTCGTAACTGGCATTCCAGGATATTCTGAGCATTCTTCTGTGAAACCGCATATCTGTGGCTTCCAACTTTTTCTTGCTGTATTCTTTGATTGTCCAAGGCTCGCACCTACACATCAACGTCGACCACACAAAACACTTTAATATCCTTATTCTAATACCCATGTTCATATCCGTTTACGAATACTGAGCTAAAATAGTTGTTTAAAATATCACACATTCCTTCATTTGAATATTCAAGTTGACCGTCAGCAGATAATAATGGGCCAATATGATTCCTAATAACCTTTTTATCTCTAATGTAACTATAGAATTCTTTGGGATTCTCTTTGGATTTATCAGCGATATTCATTTTGTATTGTCGTTTTCGTTTTTTATTGTATTTTTTAAATCTCTCTGTATTATTACATAAAACTTTGATAGTCATTAGGTGCACCCGAGCACTTGTACTTCTTATAAATCTGTCTCTTTTTAGCAATACTTTTTCAGTTTCTTTGTCAAGCTATTTTGGGCGAGCCTGATTTGAGGGGAACCTGTCCTACGGGATGTAAGTATGAATCATCTTAGTAAGCGTATTTTGAAATATTTCCCACATCAGGTATACAGATCTTTAGCTTAATTTTGCCTCCCAGTCTGTAAGCTGAAGCTCCTGACATAGTCCTATGAGCTGAGCTTTACTGAAATCGGGTGTTTTATAAACACAAGTTTCTATTCTAATTTTTTTTAGCAGTTTGAATCTAAGTTGTGATCGCTATTAGATCGAGTAAATTTCCATGTCTTGTGGGCCCTTACATGCTGAACTAAGTAACTGTCACCGAGAAAATCTATCAAGCGACCACCTATATGGCCATGTTCAAGGATCATCTAATCAGTGTCAGTAAAATTGAAATCACCCAGTATCAATAAGTCCCGGTTGCAGAAATTAGACAATTGTTGAAACAACATTTGTCGTTTGCTAATGATAATGTATTTGGCCTATATATTACGCCTACATTAATTTTTTTGTCCATTTGTTTGTGTTAATTCTACCCACGAACTATCATATACATCCTAAGATGTTTAAATATAACCCACTGGTGGAGAAACAAAGCAAAAGTAACAAACGATATGTATATTTCGACCACAACTCTGATCCTCTTCAGCGATCGTCTGTTACTTTTGAATTGTTTCTCCGATAGTGGGTTATATTCATACATTTTACAAATGTGCAGCGACATTTTGGACATCCTAAGATATTAATGAAACGAACTGATAAACTGTTCTGTCCTCTGCTCCCCATCCGTTCTTTTTTCTTCCTTCAACTTCTATATTTTTTCTTTCCCTTCCATTGCATTCTCCTCTTTCTCTTCTCCCTTCAGTCCCTCTCCGTCCCCTCCTTCCACTTCCCTACCTATGACCTCAACTAATTTCACCTGACCTCACTTAGTTGCGTGCATCCACTCCTCCTCCTCCCCCTCCTCCTCTTCCTCCTCAGTTCTCACTCACCCCAAACCACGTCTCTCCGTCTCTCCCTTTCTGCCTCCTCTTCCTCCCGCGCTTTCATCTCCTTTTTTTATTCTCTTTCCTTCCACTCACCCCCGCACCTACATCCTCCTTTCCTCTCCCTACCTGAGCGATTGCCCCGCCTCCTCTTTCCTCGGACGAGGACCAGCGGCTCCCCCTGAAGGTCTTGTAAGCCGCCTCTGCCGCCTCCAAAGCCCCGAAAAGCTCCGTCAACTACTAGAGCGTCCGCCACCGCTCTAACAGCTGCAGCCTCTCTTTTCTACTGCCCCCTATCACCCTCTAACTAGCTACACTATTCCACCTCCTCTCCACAAGGTGTGTCTTACATAAACACCACCGCACGGGCTCAAACGAAGCCCGTGGGAGTGATACTTCACTCCCAAATTTCGAGAAAAATAACTCCCCCTCCCCTTCCGTTCCTGCCTCCTTTACCCCTTCCCCTTGGCACGCCTAAAACCGGACCACCATTTTCGATTGGTTCCAGCCATTTCGATCCCCTGGCTGTCGTCAGCTCCAAGGGCCACGACGACCTCACCCACACCCTCGCCACTCCCACCTCACAATGCCTTGACCTTTTCTTTTGTTAGACCTAAACGCAAATTGAGACACAGGCGACGCAGCAAAGGCAGACTTCCTGTTGCTGAGTTGAAATATAGATTGAACTTCTGTCTCAATTGAAATACTTCTAGATGTACTATCTCAGGATTTCAAATGACAGAGTTCAAACTACACTACAATTCAGCAACAGGAAGTCTGTCTTTGCTCTGTGCTGCGTCGCCTATGTCGCCTGCGTCGCTTATGTCGCCTGCGTCTCAGTTTGTGCTTAGGCATTGTCACTTTTGTGATAACTCTTATTTTCATCGATATCGATATCATCACCATCCTCATCATCACGTCATCATCATCATCATCACCCTATCTTCGCATCGTGATGATGTTATTCGTCAATAAATGATAAAGTTTTCCCTTTTCAGTATGTTCAGCACATTATCTTGGTTTTGTATGCGCATACACACACATGTGTGTTTACATATCCATGTATACACACACACGTACACGTACACGCACAACCACATACACACACACGCACACACACACACACACACACACACACACACACACACACACACACACACACACACACACACACACACACACACATTTACACACACATTTACACACATTTACACACATACACACATTTACACACACACACACACACACACACACACACACACACACACACACACACACACACACACACACACACACACACAGACACACACACACACACACACACACACACACACACACACACACACACACACACACACACACACAGACACACACACACACACACACACACACACACACACACACACACACACACACACACACACACACACACACACACACACACACACACACACACAGACACACACACACACAACTCGTGGCGCAATTAGTAGAGTTCCCTGCTGCCACTACGTAAGTCCGGGTTCGAATCCCACCCAGGGCTGAAATAATTTCATTATCGCTGCGCTGCGGGTTGTTACTCCAATTCTAAATGGGTGGGGAGTTGGGGTGTGTGTGTGTGCGTGTAAGGTCATAGCATTACCCATAGATCGGTCATATATGAGCTCTGAGCTCTGTTACGGTAGGGAAATGGCTGTCGATCCCGAGTCCAACACGTGATCCAAAGACCATAGTAAATCACATGCACACACTGTTAAAGGACAACCACCAAACCCAGGTACAACCTTGCATTTTTTCTTTTATAATATTATCTATTTTCACGAGAACCATATCTTATCTCAAAAGTACTATTTGAGGGACTTTTTAGCGAAAATATTTGTCGTCTGCTAATTTGCATTCTAAAGCAGAGCTGACAGCGCCATCTCTTGGTATTAGTACTGATGACGTCATGACTTATGCACCAACCCAAGCATCCTGTAGCAAAGGACACAGCTCCTTCAACGATACTGGGAGTTTTTCATCGTCTTTTGAGAGTTGTCTTGACTCCCTAAATATCTCTGACAACAGGCAAGGTGTGTGGGCTATCAATTTGAACCGGAATATATCTCTGAAGACTTGACGAGTTAAACACCATATGAGGACGGAGCCTTTATTTGTACGACGTTTCGCTTATTACAGCTTTTTCAAGTACAAGTTGAGATACATATGCTTTCCCCTTATTTAATCTCAAGCATATGTATCTCAACTTGTACTTGAAAAAGCTGTAATAAGCGAAACGTCGTACAAATAAAGGCTCCGTCCTCATATGGTGTTTAACTCGTCAATCTTGTCGGCAACTGCCACTTTCATGAAAATCTCTGAAGATGTTTACATATTGGTGCATCATTGGTGTTTACCTGTGTGCATATTGGTTAAGGAATGCTGTCTTTGAGCGCTGAAAAAAGCAAGGGTAGTATACGTGACGAATTCAGTGTTTTTGTAGTGTGCTCCTTTACAAGATAATGCAGAACGTTCACACTACGCCTCCTGGATGCCACAATCTTCGTAAACAATTATTTCTACAACGTAATACAGATATATTTTCATCTTGGGTCGAGTGTGTGAGCAAGAAGGTTAGTTATAATGATTTGTTACTACTAGATGAAACTAATTATTCTTTAAACAAAAACTTAGATACATTATTTTAAATTTTTTACTCACTGTATAGGAAACGAAATCATCTTAACAAGTATCGCTAAGAACTTACCAATCTAATACAGCAAATGACATTTTTTTTTTATTCCTATACTGTACGCCCTTATTTAGCCAGCTATTAAACTGTGTTAATAGTGACCATATCATAAAAAAGAAATTAAGTTCCAACATAGGTCTAGTAAAAGAAATTTGCTTTTTCATATATTGTTTAGTCACTACTGTTTCTCTGAATTTAGAAAAAAAATCTGCATTGTGTGTGTGTGTGTGTGTGTGTGTGTCTGTCTGTCTGTATGTGTGTGTGTATGTGTCTCTGTGTACGTTTGTGTGTGTGTGTCTGTGTACGTTTGTGTGTGTGTTTTTTATGTGTGTGTGTTTGTATGTGTGTGTGTACGTTTGTGTGTATATGTGTGTGTGTGCGCGCGTGTTTGGGTGTGTGTGAATATGTGTATGCCCATTTTTTTCCCCCACCATGGTCTTTGGATCACGTGTTGGACTCGTGATCGACAGCTATTTCCCTCCCGGAAGAGAGCCCAGAGCTCGTATATGACCGATCTATGGGTAATGCTGTGACCTTACACGCACACACACATCCAACTCCCCGCCCACAAGAGTTAGAATAACGACTCGCAGCGCAGCGATACTGAAATTAATTCAGCCCTGAGCGGGATTCGAACCCGGACTTCCGTAGTGGCAGCCGGGAACTCTACCAACCGCGCCACTGTAGTGCACTGGGCTTGAAATTCGCTTCGAAAGTTCCTGGGCCATTGAGGAAAAGGCGATGGCTTCGTGGTTGAGGCTGAGTGTCTTCTGGCGTAGGCGGCACAAATTCCGACAGGCAGGCGGAGTTTAAAAAAAAAAAAGAGAGGAAAAAAAAAAAGACTACGAAGAAGAACTACTTCAAACACTTGATTCTGGGCGATTTGATTCGCCTCCGGAGTGACACCGCAGCGAAGGAGACTCGGCCGCTCTCTGCTGACCTCTTTAGGACAGCGACAATATCCTCCTCCCTCCAAGGACAGAAGCGCTGGTGAAATGGTTCCAGGCGATGGACTGCAGCAGCGCCTCCACCGCCGCGTGACGGACGACGCTCTCTCTCTCTCTCTCTCTCTCTCTCTCTCTCTCTCTCTCTCTCTCTCTCTCTCTCTCTCTCTCTCTCTCTCTCTCTCTCTCTCTCTCTTGAGAGAGTGAGAGAGACTTCTACTCTGGCCAGCAGCGGTGACAACCAGGCGGCTTTATTCAGCTGAGGGAAGACGACGAACTGCGGCAACAAAGACCTTCCCAGGTTCATTTCTGCCTAACACAAGACGACGATCTTATTCAGCCGCAGTGAAATCGACGACAGCCGGTTTCCAGTCCTGTCCGCGCTCCCAGTCGGCTGGCCGACTTATCTTCCGTTCCTTTTGCATTCATTCCGAGTCGGCCAGCCAACCTCCCATTCTTCTGGCATACCAATCCAGCGTTTCCCGACCGGTCGGCCGTTCCGTTTAATTTACGTATTTCCAGCCGACCGGTCTCCACAATAAATCCTTCTCGCATTTCTACTCGTAGCTAGCCTTCCCAGCCGACCGACTGGCATCATTCTCTCAACGTTTCCCCCCAGTCGGTCGGCCTCCATTCCTTGCAAGCGTATATACTTTCCACGTCACCCGGCCGACCGACCAGTCCTAAGTTCCTTCCGTGTGTCTTTCTGGTCGGCCGACCTCCTGTCCTTTCAAGCTATATCTTAGCTGCCAACCCAGCCGGCTGGCCATCTTCTTTTTCTTTTCGCTTTCCTTGGCCAGCCGGCTTCCTTAGTAATATATTTCCATTCTGGCATTACTTTCCTAGCTAACCCAGCCGGCTGGCTCTTGCTTTCTCGAATTCGGTTCCTTGCCAGCCGGCTTCCTTATCCAGACCTGCATAACGCTCCTCCCGACTCTCAAGGAGCCGGGGACGTCGGTGCAGCGGGCGCCTGACCGAGGAGGACAATCCAGATGACCCGGAGACAGCACAGGTCATTCTCGCATTATACTGTGTATATGTATACGCACACACACACACACACACACACACACACACACACACACACACACACACACACACACACACACACACACACACACACACACACACACACACACACACACCCTCTCATGGCGCTGTGGTTAGAGCTCTGGCCTGCCACTACGGAGGTCCGGGTTCGACCCTCGCCCGGGGCTGAAATAATATCAGTATCGCAGCGCTGAGGGGTGTTACTCCAACTCTCGTGGGCGGGGAGTTGGGGGTGTGTGTGTGTGCAAGGTCATAGCATTACCCATAGATCGAACCTACGAGCTCTGAGCTCTCTTCCAGGAGGGAAATAGCTGTCGATCACGAGTCCAACACGTGATCCAAAGACCAAGTGAATACACACACACACACACCTCGTGGCGCGGTGGTTAGAGTTCTCGCCTGCCACTACGGTGGTCCGGGTTCGAATCCCGCCCAGGCCTGAAATTATTTCGGTATCGCTGCTCTGCGGGTTGTTACTCCAACTCTAGTGGGCGGGGAATTGGGGGTATGTGTGCGTATAAGGTAACAGTAGATCAGTCTTACGAGCTCTGAGCTATCATCCGGGAGGTTAATGACTGTCGATCACAAGTCCAACAAGTGATCCAAGACCATGGTGAATCACATACACACACACACACACACACACACACACACACACACACACACACACACACACACACACACACACACACACACACACACACACACACACACACACACACACACGTGAGTATATATATGTACGTATATATGGTATTTATATGTGTATATATATATATATATGTATATATACATAATATATATATATATATATATATGTGTGTGTGTGTGTGTGTGTGTGTGTACATATATACATATATGTGTGTATGTGTGTGTACATACATACATTATATATTTGTCGTCTGCTAATTTGCGTTCTAAAGCACAGCTTACAACACCATCTCTTGGTATTAGTACTGATGACGTCATGACTTATGCACCAACCCAAGCATTCTGTAGCAATGGACACAGCTCCTTCAACGATAATGGGAGTTTTTCACCGTTCTTTTGAGAGTTGTCTTGACTCCCTAAATATCTCTGATAACAGGCAAGATGTGTGGGCTATCAATATGAACCGGAAAATATCTCTGAAGACGTTTACATATTGATGCATCATTGGTGTTTACCTTTGTGCATGTTGGTTTCAGCAATGCTGTCTTTGAACGCTCAAAAAAGCAAGGATAGAATACGTGACGAATTCAGTATTTTTGTAGTGTGCTCCTTTACAAGATAATGCAGCACGTTCACACTAAGCCTCCTGGGTGCCACAAATTTCGTAAACAATTATTTCTACAACGTAATACAGATATATTTTCATCTTGGCCCAAGTGTGTGTGTAAGAAGGTTAATTATAATGGTTTGTTACCACTAGATGAAACTAATTATTCTTTAAGCAAAAAATTAGATACATTACTCTAAAATTTTTACTCGCTGTATAGAAAACGAAAGTATCTTAACAAATATCGCTAAAAACTTACCAATCCATTACAGCAAATGACATTGTTTTTTATTTTATATTCCTATACTGCAATTTAGGCAGCTATTAAACTGTAATAAAAGTGAGCATATCATAAAAATGGTAATAAGTTCCAACATAGGTCTAGTAAAAGAAATTTTCTTTTTCATATATTGTTTAGTCACTACTGTTTCTCTGAATTTAGAAAAAGAAAATTTGCAGTGTATGTGTGTGTGTATGTGTGTGTGTATGTGTGTGTGTGTGTGTGTGTACTGTACTGTAGTGCACTGGGCTTCAAATTCGCTTCGAAAGTTCCTGGACCAGGGCTCGATTCCCAACGGTTACCAGTGAGGAAAAAGCGATGGCTTCGGGGTTGAAGCTAAGTGTCTTCTGGTGTAGACTCCCCTGAGTCCTTCGCTTAGACGACACAAATTAAAAAAAAATTCTTTTCTGGCCTAAGAGCTTGACGACGAAATCCGACGAAATCCGACGAAACCCGACGGAACCCGACAGGCGGAATCCAACTTAGGATTCTCCTTCCAGCGAGAGGTCGAGTAAAAAAAAAAAAAAAAAAAAAAATCTTCACTACAAAGAGGTACTACTTCTGGAGGAGACTCGACCACCGCATCGCTGGGTATATTATATTTCATTATGGTCTCTCTCTGCTGACCTCTTCGGGACAGCGACAATGTCCTCCCTGCAAGCACAGAAGCGCTGGTGAAATAGTTCCAGGCGACGGACTGCAGTAGCGCCTCCACGGCCGCGTGACGGACGACGCTCTCTCTCTCTCTCTCTCTCTCTATCTATCTATCTATCTATCTCTCTCTCTCTTTCTCTCTCTCTCTCTCTCTCTCTCTCGACTTCTACTCTGGCCAGCGGCGGCGGCGCCAACCAGGCGGCTTTATTCAGCTGAGGGAAGACGACGAACTGCGGCGACAAGGACCTTCCCAGGTTCATTTCTGCCTAACACAAGACGACGATCTTATTCAGCCGCAATGAAATCGACGACAGCCGGTTTCCAGTCCTGTCCGCGCTCCCAGTCGGCTGACCGACTTCTCTTCCGTTCCTTTTGCATTCATTCCGAGTCGGCCAGCCGACCTCCCATCCTTCTGGCATACCAATCCAGCGTTTCCCGACCGGTCGGCAGGTCCGTTTAATTTACGTATTTTCCAGCCGACCGGTCTCCACAATAAATCCTTCTCGCATTTCTCGCCAGCCTTCCCAGCCGACCGACTGGCATAATTCTCTCAACGTTTCCCCCCAGTCGGTCGGCCTCCATTCCCTTCAAGCGTATAAACTTTCCACGTCACCCGGCCGACCGACCAGTCCTAAGTTCCTTCCGTATGTGTTTCTGGTCGGCCGACCTCCTGTCCTTTCAAGCTATATCTTGGCAGCCAACCCAGCCGGCTGGCCATCTTCTTTTTCTTTTCGCTTTCCTTGGCCAGCCGGCTTCCTTAGTAATATATTTCCATTCTGGCATTACTTTCCTAGCTAACACAGCCGGCTGGCTCTTCCTTTCTCGAATTCGGTTCCTTGCCAGCCGGCTTCCTGATCCAGACCTGCATAACGCTCCTCCCGACTCTCAAGGAGCCGGGGACGTCGGTGCAGCGGGCGCCTGACCGAGGAGCACATTCCAGATGACATGGACACTCTGACCCGGAGACAGCACATGTCATTCTCGTATCATACTGTATATATGTATGCGCGCACACACACACACACACACACACACACACACACACACACACACACACACACACACACACACACACACACACACACACACACACACACACACACACATACAACTTCGTGGCGCGGTGGTTAGAGTTCTCGCCTGCCACTACGGTGGTCCGGGTTCGAATCCCGCCCAGGCCTGAAATTATTTCGGTATCGCTGCTCTGCGGGTTGTTACTCCAACTCTAGTGGGCGGGGAGTTGGAGGTATGTATGCGCATAAGGTATTACCCATAGATCGGTCATACGAGCTCTGAGCTCTTATCCGGGAGGTTAATAACTGTCGATCACGAGTCCAACACGTGATCCAAGACCATGGTGAATCACACACACACATACACACACACACACACACACACACACACACACACACACACACACACACACACACACGTGTGTATATATATGTATGTATGTGTATGCATATGTATATATATATATATATATATATATGTATGTGTATGTATATGTATATGTATGTGTATATATGTATGTATATGTATATATATATATAAATATAAAGTATATATATGTATGTATGTGTATGTATATGTATCTATATATATATATACATATGTACATGTGTATGTATATGTATATATATGTGTATATATGTATATGTATATGTATATATATATATATATATATAATATATATATATGTGTGTGTATGTACATGCATATATACATATATGTGTGTATGTGTGTGTACATACCTACATTATATATTTGTCGTCTGCTAATTTGCGTTCTAAAGCACAGCTTACAGCGCCATCTCTTGGTATTAGTACTGATGACGTCATGACTTATGTACCAACTCAAGCATCCTGTAGCAAAGGACACAGTTCCTTCAACGATAATGGGAGTTTTTCATCGTCTTTTGAGAGTAGTCTTGACTCCCTAAATATTTCTGACAACAGCCAAGATGTGTGGACTATCAATATGAACCGGAATATATCTCTGAAGATGTTTACATATTGGTGCATCATTGGTGTTTACCCGTGTTACATGTTGGTTTCAGCAATGCTGTCTTTGAGCGCTCAAAAAAGCAAGGATAGAATACGTGACGAATTCAGTATTTTTGTAGTGTGCTCCTTTACAAGATAATGCAGCACGTTCACACTAAGCCTCCTGGGTGCCACAAACTTCGTAAACAATTATTTCTACAACGTAATACAGATATATTTTCATCTTGGGTCGAGTGTGTGAGTAAGAAGGTTAATTATAATGGTTTGTTACCACTAGATGAAACTAATTATTCTTTACGCAAAAAATTAGATACATTACTTTAAAATTTTTACTCGCTGTATAGAAAACGAAAGCATCTTAACAAGTATCGCTAAGAACTTACCAATCCATTACAGCAAATGACATGTTTCTATTTTTTTTTATTCCTATACTGTACGCCCTTATTAAGCCAGCTATTAAACTGTAATAATAGTGAGCATATCATAAAAATGATAATAAGTTCCAGCATAGGTCTAGTAAATGAAATTTGCTTTTTCATATAGTTTAGTCACTACTGTTTCTCTGAATTTAGAAAAAAATAATTTCCGCAGTGTGTGTGTGTGTTTGTGTGTGTGTGTGTGTGTGTGTGTGTGCGCGTGTGTGTGTGTGTGTGTGTGTGTATTTCTGTTTATGTGCATGCCTGTTTGTGCGCAAGAGTACTGTAGTGCACTGGACTTCAAATTCGCTTCGAAAGTTCTTGGACCAGGAACTCGATTCCCAACGGTCACCAGTGAGGAAAAAGCGATGGCTTCGAGGTTGAAGCTAAGTGTCTTCTGGTGTAGACTCCCCTTAGTCCTTCGCTTAGACGGCACAAATTACAGTTTTTTTCTTTTCTGGCCTAAGAGCTTGGCGACGAATTCCGACGAAATCCGACGAAACCCGACGGAAGGAAGGTTCCGTCGGGCAGGCGGAATCCAACATAAGAACAAGAGAATAAGGGAGACTGCAAGAGATCATAAGGCCTACACTAGGCAGCTCCGTATCCATCACCTGCCATCCCCATCCATAAAGTTGTCTAATCGTTTTTTAAAACAACTGATAGTTTCAGCGCTTACTACATGGTTACTAAGTTTATTCCATTCATCGACCACCATATTAGTAAACCAATTCTTGCCTATTTCCTTCTTAAATCTAAATTTGTCCAGTTTACTTCCATTACTGCGAGTCCTGCCCTGTTGTTTTATTATGATGACCTTGTTTGCATCACCTTTGTTATAACCTTTGATCCACTTGAACAATTCTATTAGATCACCCCGCACTCCGTGTCTTTCCAGAGTGTAAGTTAAGGTTCCTAAGCCTCTCTTCGTAAGGCAAATTTCTGAGTCCATGTATCATTTTGGTCATTCTTCTCTGTACAACATAAGATTCTTCTTCAGAGCGAGAGGTCGAGGTAAAAAAAAAAAAAAAAAAAAAAACTACTACAAAGAGGTACTACTTCAAACACTTGATTCTGGTTGACGCCCGGCGATTTCATTCCCCAACGCAGCGAAAGAGACTCGGCCACCGCATCGCTGGATATATTATATCTCATTATGGTCTCTCTCTTCTGCTGACCTCTTTCAGGACATCGATAATGTCCTCCTCCCTCCAAGGATAGAAGCGCTAGTGAAATGGTTCCAGGCGATGGACTGCAGTAGCGCCTCCACGGCCGCGTGACGGACGACGCGCGCGCGCTCTCTCTCTCTCTCTCTCTCTCTCTCTCTCTCTCTCTCTCTCTCTCTCTCTCTCTCTCTCTCTCTCTCTCTCTCTCTCTCTCTCTTTCTCTCTCTCTCTCTCTCTCTCTCTCTCTCTCTCTCTCTTCTCTCTCTCTCTCTCTCTCTCTCTCTCTCTCTCTCTCTCTCTCTCTCTCTCTCTCTCTCTCTCTCTCTCTCTCTCTCTCTCTCTCTCTCTCTCTCTCTCTCTCTCTGTCTCTCTCTGTGGCCAGCGGCGGTGACAACCAGTAGCAGATTTATTCAGCTGTGGGAAGACGACGAACTGCGGCAACAAAGACCTTCCCAGGTTTGAAATCGACGACAGCCGGCTTCCAGTCCTGTCCGCGCCCCCGGTCGGCTGGCCGACTTATCTTCCGTTCCTTTTGCATTCATTCCGAGTCGGCCAGCCGACCTCCCATCCTTCGGGCATACCAGTGCAGCGTTTCCCGACCGGTCGGCTGGTCCGTTTAATTTAGGTATTTCCAGCCGACCGGTCTCCACAATAAATCCGTCTCGCATTTCTAGCTAGCCTTCCCAGCCGACCGACTGGCATCATTCTTTCAACGTTTCCCCCCCCCAGTCGGTCGGCCTCCATTCCTTGCAAGCGTATAAACTTTCCACGTCACCCGGCCGACCGACCAGTCCTAAGTTCCTTCCGTGTGTCTTTCTGGTCGGCCGACCTCCTGTCCTTTCAAGCTATATCTTGGCAGCCAACCCAGCCGGCTGGCCATCTTCTTTTTCTTTTCGCTTTCCTTGGCCAGCCGGCTTCCTTAGTAATCTCTTTCCATTCAGGCATTTCTTTCCCAGCTGTCCCAGCCGGCTGGCTTTCTTCCTTTCTCGAATTCGGTTCCTTGCCAGCCGGCTTCCTGATCCAGATCGGTAGAAGACGCTCCTCCCGACTCACGAGGAGCCGGGGACGTTGGTGCAGCGGGCGCCTGACCGAGGAGCACATTCCAGATGACATGGACACTCTGACCCGGAGACAGCACATGTCATTCTCGTATCATACTGTATATATGTATGCGCGCGCACACACACACACACACACACACACACACACACACACACACACACACACACACACACACACACACACACACACACACACACACACACACACACACACACACATCCTCGTGGCGCGGTGGTTAGAGTTCTCGCCTGCCACTACGGTGGTCCGGGTTCGAATCCCGCCCAGGCCTGAAATTATTTCGGTATCGCTGCTCTGCGGGTTGTTACTCCAACTCTCGTGGACGGAGTGTTGGAGGTATATGTGCGTGTAAGGTCACAATAGATAGGTTATACGAGCTCTTAGCTCTCATCCGGATGTTTCATCACTGTCGATCACGAGTCTAACAAGTCATCCAAGAGCAATGTGAATCACACACACACACACACACACACACACACACACACACACACACACACACACACACACACACACACACACACACACACACACACACACACACACACACACACACGTGAGTATATATATATATATGTGTATGCATATGTATATATATGTATATATATATATGTGTGTGTGTGTGCTGTGTGTGCGTGTGTGTGTACATACGTATATACATATATGTGTGTGTACATACATACATTATATATTCGTCGTCTGCTAATTTGCATTCTAAAACACAGCTTACAGCGCCATCTCTTGGTATTAGTTCTGATGACGTCATGACTTATGTACCAACCCAAGCGTCCTGTAGCGAAACAGACAATTCCTTCAGCGATATTGAGAGTTTTTCATCGTCTTTTGAGAGTAGTCTGGACTCCCTAAATATTTCTGACAACATCCAAGATGTGTGGGCTATCAATATGAACCGGTATATGTTTCTGAAGACGTTTTCATATTGGTTCATCATTGATGTTTACCTGTGTACATGTTGGTTTCAGCAATGCTATCTTTGAGCGCTCAAAAAAGCAAGGATATAATACGTGACGAATTCAGTGTTTTTGCAGTGTGCTCCTTTACAAGATAATGCAGCACGTTCACACTATGCCTTTTGGGTGCCACAAACTTCGTAAAAAATTATTTCTACATCGCAATACAGATATATTTTTATCTTGGCTCAAGTGTGTGAGTAAGAAGGTTAATTATAATGGTTTGTTACTACTAGATGAAACTAATTATTTTTTAAACAAAAAATTAGATACATTATTTTACATTTTTTACTCATTGTGTAGAAAACGAAAGCATCTTAACAAGTATCGTTAAGAACTTACCAGTCCATTACAGCAAATGACATTTTTTTTTATTTTTCATTCCTATACTTTACGCCCTATTTAGCCAGCTATTAAATTGTAATAATAGTGAGCATATCATAAAAAAGAAATTAAGTTCCAGCATAGGTGTAATAAAAGAAATTTGCTTTTTCATATAGTTTAGTCACTACTGTTTCTCTGAATTTAGAAAAAAATAATTTCCGCAGTGTGTGTGTGTGTTTGTGTGTGTGTGTGTGTGTGTGTGTGTGTGTGTTTGTGTGTGTGTTTGTGTATTTGTGTGTGTTTGTGTGCATGCCTGTTTGTGCGCAAGAGTACTGTAGTGCACTGGACTTCAAATTCGCTTCGAAAGTTCCTGGACCAGGAACTCGATTCTCAACGGTTACCAGTGAGGAAAAGGCGATGGCTTCGGGGTTGAAGCTAAGTGTCTTCTGGTGTAGACTCCCCTAAGTCCTTCGCTTAGACGCCTCAAATTACATTTCTTCTTTCTTTTCTGACCGAAGAGCGTCGGGCAGGCGAGAGGTCGAGCTTTAAAAAAAAAAAAAAAAAAAAAAAAAAAAAAA
The DNA here is from genome assembly GCF_046742065.1 of Oratosquilla oratoria. Taxonomy (NCBI): domain Eukaryota; kingdom Metazoa; phylum Arthropoda; class Malacostraca; order Stomatopoda; family Squillidae; genus Oratosquilla; species Oratosquilla oratoria. The sequence goes on from NC_134806.1 coordinate 42,043,706, forward strand.
AAAAAAAAAAAAAAAAAAAAAAAAAAAAAAAAAAAAAAAAAAAAAAAAAAAAAACTACAAAGAAGCACTACTTCAAACACTTGATTCTGGTTGACGCCCGGCGATTTCATTCCCCAACGCAGCGAAAGAGACTCGGCCACCGCATCGCTGGATATAT
>NC_134806.1:42048862-42056362 GCF_046742065.1 Oratosquilla oratoria
AGTAGGTACGGGACGTTAGTCAAGGAGTTGTGACCTTGCTGTCCCGGTGTGTGGTGTGTGAGTGGTCTCAGACCTACCCAGAGATCGGCTAATAAGGAGCTCTGAGCTCACTGCCGTAGGGTGGTGTCTGGCTGTCTCGACAGACTGCAGCAGATCCGAGGTGAATACACACACACACACACACACACACACACACACACACACACACACACACACACACACACACAGTACTAAAAAGAATATAAGGAAACTAGAAAGAATACAGAGAGCAACAACAAAGTTGGCACCAGCTCTTTCCAAATTAACATACGAACAAAGATTATCGAAACTAGAACTGCCAACACTAGAGCAAAGAAGAGAAAGAGGTGATCTACTGACTATATATAGAATCATGAAAGGAATGGAAATCCTTAACAGAAAAGATTTACTAAAAATGACAATGGAAAAACAGGTCATGAAGAGAAACTCAAAAAGGACAACTATAGAAGAGATAGGAAGAAGAATAGCTTCCCACACAGAATGCTAGATACATGGAATAACTTAGATGAAAAAAACAGTGTGTGCAAATACTATTCACGATTTTAAGAATAAACTTGATGGTGAAAGATACAAAGACGGGTCACCACGAGCATAGCTCCCTTCCCGTATAATACAACTAGGTAAATACAACTAGGTAAATACACACGCAAGCACGCACGTACTTGAACACTCATACACGCACACGCACATGCACATAAACACACACACACACACACACACACACACACACACACACACACACACACACACACACACACACACACACACACACACACAGTAATAGACAGTTGGGACAAGTTAGATGAGAAAGTGGTGTGTGCAAAAACAATACATGAATTTAAAAATAGTTTAGATAAAATGAGATATGAAGACGGGATACTACGAGCATAGCTCCCCTTCCCATAAAATACAACTAGGTAAATACAACTAGGTAAATACATACGCACACACACGCGCATACAAACACACACCCACGCGCGCGCACACACACACACACACACACACACACACACACACACACACACACACACATATATATATATATACACACATATGCATACATACATACATAAATACACACACACACACACACTCACACACACACACACACACACACACACACACACACATACATATATATATATATATATATATATATATATATATATATATATATATATAAACATACATACATACATACATACACACATGCATATACCAAGGGCTTTTTCCCCCTTACAAGGGAGGTAGCCAAAGTCAAAGGCATAAATCCACTCCCACCCACTTCATCCCCACATACTCCACTCCCATTCACCACTCCTCCCTCCCTCCTTTCTTGGCTTCTCATAGATGACGGGTCATTCCTATATCTTGCCCACTACCCTGGGTCAGAAGCATTGCAGCAAGACACAGCACATCCGCAGCAAGGCCGCTTCATTTAATCGACGACCCCCCTTCTCCGTACCCTCATGCAGAAAAAGAGAAGACGGGGAGAAATCCCTTCGGGCTGCGTCCAAGTATAATTTACGCATACCCCCTCATCCCCCATCCCTCACCCACTCCCTTCCATGCATCACAGCATCATCTATACACAACCATTCTCCACTCACCCCCTATCTCCTGTCTTCTCCCCTCCTTCCTCAACAGAGATTCCCCTTTTTCCCAATGCCCCTTTTACCCCATCCATCCATCTCATCCTTGTTCGCCCCCTCATGTTCGCTTTTTCCTCCTCTGCCTTCCACTCCTGAGTCTACGCCTTTTTAGGGAAAACAGATTCATATTCCTTAGTCAATTTTCGTATGATTTATTTTTGATATTTGGATTCAGTTTGCGGCTCGCCATTGTACTTTTTTCAATCTGTCAATGTCTTTAATGATATTTAGTGACCATACGGAAACAGCATATTCCAAATGTGGACGAACTAACGATTCTTGTAGCTTGTTAATAACAGATGGACTTTTAAAATCAAAAGACCACGCAATCAGTCCTAGAATCTTATTTCCTTTCTCTGAGGCGAAAATACACTTCTTAGATGAGTTGAGATAATTACTGATGATCTTTGCTTATGAATGAATTTGTTTTGCTTCGAGCTGCAAAATACGAAGCTGATAATTTTAGCCAAACCTACCGATGCGTTTACCCAAATATGATGCCAGGAATGATGCGCGTCACCCATCATTGGCTGTGGTGAGCTAATATAATCGCACCAAGAAAAAAAAAAAGACCGTGGTGAATCACACACACGCACACACACACACACACACACACACACACACACACACACACACACACACACACACACACACACACACACAATCACACAATCACACCATAATAGCTATCAAAATGGACATTAAATATGGACAAGAAAGCTCAGCTGTGTTCAAACATGTTAAACAATTTAAACATTGTTTAGACTGGGACAAAGCTGAGCTTATTTATAAATCCAGATGTGAGTACAGGAAAAAAATGTCAGAATCTATTATAATTGAATACCAGCCCGATATGAACATTTCAAAGGGGCAATGGTCCCCGGATTTAATTTCAGGACTTTTCATCACCAGCCTCTTAAAATTACATTTGCCTCCTGACTTCAAACTGTTCCCCTTTGTCATGTCAAGGGTGCTACTAGCAGACCTCACTATTCTTATTTGCATCTACTAAAGAAGATTGCAGTTTGCAATCGAAATATATAGATTCCCCGTCTCCAATCTTTTCTACTCCAACAGTGGTTTTCACATGATATATATATATATATATATATATATATATATATATATATATATATATATATATATATATATATGCAAAGAAATCACAAAACACACGTGATGAACTATTTTTGCAGAAACCACCGGGAAATTGAAAAAAAAAAAAAAAACAGATACCGAACGTTTTCGTCTATTAAGACATTTTCAAAGGTACAGAAAAGCAATACAGAAAGAAACAATATATACATAAGAAGACAGAGGATATTCGGAAAGGTCCCATGTTACATATTATCACACACAATTTTGTCAATAATAAAATTGTCCAATTTAAATCAACCCAAACTCAAGTTCATTTTTTTTTCTTTTTCTTTTTTTTATAAAACAAGATTCAATAGTTTTTCTTCTATAATATTATTACAAGAAGTAATTATTTTAGAATTTCACCAGTCAATATTATGACCAATCCCTTTGGTGGACAAATAATCCACTGGACACTTGTCCAGTTCTAATACTATATTCGGAAAGGTCCTACAATTTTGTCAATAATAAAATTGTCCAATTTAAATAAACCCAAACTCAAGTTCATGTTATTTCCAAAATTTCTTTTTATGAAACAAGATTCAATAATATTTCTTTCTATAATATTATTACAAGAAGTAATTATTTTAGAATTTCCCCAGTCAATATTATGACCATAATCCCTTTGGTGGACAAATAATCCACTGGACACTTGCCCCGTTCTAATACTATATTTATGTTGGCCTATTCTTTTATCTAAACCTTTGCCTGTTTGGCCTATATAAATAAAATCACAGTTTTTACATGGTATATTATAAATACAACCTTCTTTACTTCTTGGAGAATTTTTAATTAACAGGTTCTTAATGTTATTATTGTTTTTAAATACTATCTGGATACCAACTTTTTAAAAATGCTAGGAAGATTGATTAAATTTTCGTGGTACGGAATTGTTAACATATGTATATATATATATATATATATATATATATATATATATATATATATATATATATATATATATATATATATATATATATACATATATATATATATGTATATATATATAATGATAAACAACAGTGATAATAATAGTAATAATGATAATGAATAGAATAAAACCATTGTGAATATAGAATAAAAAGTTTCCCTATGAGGTCGTGTGGATTCTGTCATAACAGAATATCTAAGTTTACCTGTGACTTCATGTTTTGAAAACGGAAAAGCCTGTAGCAATTGTTCTTCTACCCCTACAGGAGCACCTGGAGCAGCTGATGTACACGCACAAGGGCGTCCCGAGCGACGTGGTATCCAAGATCCTCTCGTTGGCGCACACCCTCCTGTCGCAGGAGTCCAAGGCCCTTGGGCTCCCGGATTTCCCCATCGACAACTTGGAAGCCGTCATGAGGCTCCTGGTGAGTATCCTGCTGTAGGTGAAGGAATGAGGTCGTTAATTGAAGATCCACATTTTGTTTTATTTTTCTTTCTTTTCCCGCAAAAGGAGCAGCACCATCTGATCATTTTTATGACAGTCGCATGTAGGATTCGAACCCACTGTTTTTGGCTACCCGTAAGGTTACCTCCACAGAGCCTTTACCCACTCCACCACAGAGACTATAAAAGTCTTGTAACCTGGGATCTATCTGATTCCCGAGGATAGGAAAGATCACTAATCTGCGACCCCAGTTCCTGTTTTACATAGACCCAAGCCCACTGGTGGCAGAGTGTAAGGTAACCTTAGGAGTGGCCGAAAGCAGTGGGTTCGAATCCTACATGCGACTGTCATAAATATGATCAGATAAATGTCGCTGTCACTAGCGAATTTCTCTCAAGGAGCAGCATTATGTTTGTTTTTTCATTTATGCATATCATCAAAACTGATTAAAATCTCTAAGTTAAAAGTAGCTTTGCATGATTTCACATGATATTTTACTATAGTTTGCCTAACCAAAGGAAATTTGATTAAACCTATTAAAATCGTAGACTAAAATATGTTTTGATTATATGTAAAATACATTTGATGAGGAATAGGGCTAATGTAAATATTTGGAAGAAAAGCTGATACAATTACAAGATGGTCACCACAAGTTCTACTATGGAGGTAAGGACAAGAAGATCTAGTGGAGTAGGATTCTTGATCAACCGAGAGATTACTGGTAACGTAGTCAAGTTCAGTAGTTTATCAGACAGGGTAGCTTGGATTGTGATTAGGCAGTGTAAAAGGTACACTCTATTAATAGTTCAGGTTTATGGTTTATGCACCAACTTCACAGAGTTCAGACGATGAAATTGAGTCGTTCTATGATTGTTTAAGTCAAGTAATGGATCAAGAAAAAAGTAAGTACATGTTGGTAATAGGCGACTTTAATGCCAAAGTAGGGAAGAAGATGAGAGAAGATACGTGCATTGGGAAGTTTGGAGTAGGTGAAAGAAATGACAGAGGCGAGATGTTAGTAAATTTTGCAGAGAACTACAATATGGGGATAATGAACACTTTCTTTCAAAGGCGTGTAGGTCGTAAATGGACGTGGAGAAGTCCAAATGGAACAACAAAGAACGAAATAGACTTCATGTTAGGAGATAAGAGCAAAAGCGTTAGCAGTGTTACGGTGATAAATAAAGTAAACATAGGAGTGACCATAGAATGGTAGGTTGCAGAGCTAAATTCAATTTCAGAGCCGAGAGAAATAAACTAGTTTTGAAAAAGAAAATAAGCCTTGCAAAGGTTAAGGATAATAAGACGAAATTTCAGTTAGAAATTAAAAATAGATTCGAAGCTCTAAGAACTACCGAGGACACCGTGGAAGATATTAATTTGAATTTAGTAAATATCATTAAGGAATCAGCAGAGAAAGTAGGAAGTACAAAAAACATTAGAAAAAATAAATATTCCAAAGCTACAAATTACCTAATTATAAAAAGAAGGACCATGCAGATTAAAAGCAGGAGAAACGAAATAGAAAGAGTAGAACTAAACAAGCTTATCAACAAAAGGCAGAGATCAGAGAAAAGAAAGAGAAACATGGGTGAAATAGAGGAAACTATTCGGAAATTAAAAGTATTAAAGTGACCGAGCGCAGACATGCTTTAGGAAGACAGCAAATGATATGTTTGAAAGGCGAAAATGGAGAAATAATTAAATGTAGAGACAAAATGGTAAAAAGAGTATAAGAATTTTACCAAGAGCTTTACTCGTCGAAGACAGTAGTTGAATCAGTAAATTCATGTGTAGAAGTTAGTAGTGTACCAGAGATTACAAAGTAAGAAGTAGAATTTGCTCTAAAAACTATGAAACGAGGAAAAGCACCTGGGGAAGATGGTATATCAATAGATCTGTTGAAAGACGCAGGGAAACTAGTTCATATTAAATTAGCTGAGTTGTACACCCAGTGCTTACGTCAAGAAAGCGTTCTTGATGCGTGGTGCAATGCTATTGTAATTTTGCTTCATAAAAAGGAGACCAGAAGGACCTTAGTAATTATCGACCGATTAGCTTGCTATCAAATGTATATAAAGTATTCTCCAATATCCTTACAAGTAGACTAAGTCAAGTTTTAGAAGGAAACCAACCGAGAAAACAGGCAGGCTTTAGAAGCGAATATTCGACTCTAGACCATTTGCAGGCGATAAACCAACTAATCGAGAAAACGACAGAATATAATATACCTCTGTGTTTAGCTTTTGTAGATTACGAGAAGGCCTTTGACTCGGTAGAACAAATAGCAATACTAAACTCGCTACGCAAACAGGGTACAAACGAACAGATCGTAAGAGTTTTAGAAAAGATTTATGCGAAAGGTGCCGCTATAATTCGACTACATAGAGATACAGAAAAGATCAATATCGAGAAAGGAGTGCGGCAAGGCGATACAATTTCACCCAAATTATTTACAGCTTGTTTGGAAGATATTTTCAGAAGGTTGAGTTGGGAAAAGAAAGGTTTGAAGATTAATGGCGAATATTTGAACCACCTAAGATTTGCGGATGACATTATTCTTATTTCAGAAAGAGCAGAAGACTTGCAAGATATGCTGAGAGATCTAAATAAGGAAATTCTCAAAGTAGGTTTAAAAATGAATAAGAGTAAAACCAAAGTAATGTTCAACACGAAAGTTCAAAGTAAAGAGATTGTAATTGATGGTGAGAGTCTTGAGGAAGTTGAGGAGTATAATTATTTAGGCCAGATGGTGAAAGTGACGAAAGATCATGATAATGAAATAAAAAGACGCATTGCAATTGGTTGGAAAGTGTTTGGTAAGTATAATAAAATCCTGAGAGGCTCTCTACCTTTATGTTTGAAACGTAAAGTTTACAATCAATGCATTCTACCAGCAATAATCTACGGGTGTGAGACTTGGAAGCTGACGAGGGCGATGGAAACAAAGCTAAGGACTGCACAGAGGAGAATGGAGAGATCAGTGATGGGAATAACACTGAGAGACCGAAAGAGAGCAAGTTGGGTGAGAGAGCAGACTAGAGTGAAAGATATTGTGGAGGCAGTAAAAGAGAGGAAGTGGAATTGGGCAGGTAAGTTAGTTCGAACGACTGATGAGCGATGGAGCAAGTGTGTTTCTGAGTGGACGCCGCGAGATAGGAAGCGTGGAAGAGGTAGACCAGACAGAAGGTGGAGAGATGAGATCGAGAAGTTTGCAGGAGTGACGTGGCAGAGGATGGCACAGTCGTGTGATTCGTGTAATGCTATGAAGGAGGCCTTTGTTCAGCAGTGGACTCA
>NC_134806.1:42061362-42073862 GCF_046742065.1 Oratosquilla oratoria
TTCTACATTCAAGTGATATTCCTGTACCACAGCCGCCCTCTGAACTACCAAGCGATGACACGAGCAACTCAGACGATTCAGAATCTCAAGATGCAACGTATACGACACAACTTGAATCTGATAAGAAACCACACCTCATCACCCAACCAGAACTCAATGATCTAGTTCGTGATCTAACACTTACTAAGCAACAGAGTGAACTCCTGGCCTCACGTTTGCAACAATGGCACCTGTTGGATGAAGAAGCTCGAATTACAGTATTTAGGAAGCGTTCTGCAAATCTACAGGATTTCTTCACTTTGGAAAACAACTTGACTTATTGTAATGATATCAGAGGCCTATTCAGTGCCCTTGAGCTGTCCTATGAACCCAATGAGTGGAGGCTATTCATAGATGGATCCCTTTACAGCATAAAAGCAGTTCTGTTGCACATTGGGAACACCATGCCTTCAGTTCCAGTTGCTTACTCAGTCATTTTAAGAGAGACATATGAGAACCTTGCTTTTATTCTAGACCGCATAAGTTACAAAGAGCATGAGTGGTTAATTTGTGCAGACTTGAAAGTAGTAGCCATACTTAATGGGCTACAAACTGGATACACCAAATTTATGTGCTTTCTTTGCAAGTGGGACAGTAGGGCCAGATCAGAACATTATATACGCTCAGAATGGCCATCTCGGGAATCTATGACGCTTGGATGCCATAATGTAATTCATGAGCCACTAGTTAAGAAGGAGAAAATCATTTTGCCACCACTGCATATAAAACTAGGCCTAATGAAGCAATTTACCAAAGCACCGCAACAAATCGAGCCATGTTTCCAGTATCTCAAAGGGATCTTCCCTAAAATTAGTGATGCCAAGATTAAAGAGGGTATATTTGTAGGCCCTCAGATTCGCAAGCTTATAAATGATGAGGACTTTGAGGCGACAATGGATGAACCTGAGCTAGCGGCCTGGCATGCATTCAAAGATGTATGCAAAGGGCTTCTGGGAAAGCACCAAGAGTCCCAGCGAGAGCGTAAAGTGGAGAGGCTAATCAAATGCTACCAAGATCTCGGATGCAATATGTCACTGAAGATACACTTTCTTCATTCTCATCTGTCCTTCTTCCCAGAGAATGCAGCAGATGTGAGTGATGAACATGGAGAGAGGTTCCATCAAGATATAGCGTCAATGGAAAACAGGTACAAGGGAAAATGGAGCCCTGCTATGCTGGCTGACTTCTGTTGGAACCTGAAGCGTGACACGCCTGAGACGTCTTATAAAAGAAGAAGTAAATAATAGATTGTAGGTTAATACATCATATAAAGCTAACAAACATGCCGATTCATTATATATTAATTAAATAAATACAATGAAGACATTTAATCTGACTTTGGGAGCAAAATACATTTATGGAACCTTGGAAATCTCTATTAATTGCATAATTATTAAAACAGCGATTTACAAAAAATTGTGACGTGGCATGAAATTTTTATCAAATTTGAATTCAGCACACTGAACTTCATAATAAAACGCACATGAGAACTATGTTTTTTTCTTAATCCTGAAATTTGTTGTACAGTGTTATCATTATTATTATCATTATCATTATCATTATTATCATTATCATTATCATTATTATCATTATCATTATTATCATTATCATTATCATTATCATTATTATAATTATTATAATTCTTCTTCTTCTTCTTCTTCTTCTTCTCATCATTATCATCATTATCATCATTATCATCATTATCATCATTATTATCATTATTATTATTTTTATTTTTATTATTATTATTATTATTATTATTATTATTATTATTATTATTGTTATTATTATTATTATTATTATTATCATTGGAGGGTTTTGATTATTATGGGAGGGTTTTGATTGAGAGGATTAGGAGAGGAACAAAGGGAGTAATTGGTGAGGAACATTGTGGGTTTAGGACAGGTAAGGGTTACGTGGATCACATATTTGTGGTAAGGCAGGTGCGAGAAAGCTTTAGGAAAAGGTAAGGATGTTTTTTTAGCCTTTATGGATTTGGAAAATGCTTATGATGGGACTTCACCAGGGATGTGTTATGTCGCCTTGGTTGTTCAATTCATACATGGATGGGGTGGTGCGAGAGGTAAACGCAAGAGTAATGGGTCGGGGATTGGAGATGGTTAAAGAAAATGGAGAAAAATGGGAGGTGAGCCAGTTGCTGTTTGCTGATGACACTGCGCTTGTAGCAGGATCAGAGGAGGGATTAAGGAAGTTGGTGACGGAGTTTGGGAATGTGTACGAAAAGAGGAAGTTGAAGATAAATGCGGGTAAATGTAAAGTGATAAGATGTACAAGGGGAGAGGATAGCAGCAATTTGGAAGGGAATATTAAGGGAGAGCGACTGAAGGAAGTGGATAGCTTTAGATACTTGGGTGCGAATGTGGAGGGAAAGGGAGGAATGGAGAGAAGCAAGTAAATGCCTTGGAGGATTAAAAAGTGTAATGAGAAATAGATATTTGGGAATGGATGCTAAGAGAAGATTGTATGAAGGAGTGATTGTGCCGACAGCACTGTATGGGGCAGAAACATGGAACATAAGAGAGGAAAAGAGGAAGAGTTTAAATGTGTTTGAGATTAAATGCCAGAGAAGTATGATTGGGGTTACTAGGCTGGATAGAATGAGAAACGGGGAGGTGAGGAGGAGAATGAGGGTGGAAAGGGAGTTGGTAGATAGGGTTGGTGAAAGAGTAACAAAGGATTACAAAGGCGGAGTATGCCGACAGGAGACCTTTTGGTCCATATCTAGGTCGGATGCGAAAAAAAAATCATAATGATAATAAATTAACAAATAAAAATTATAATAATGTAAATAACAAATAAATAATGTTTGGATTGTTTGGACACATGGAAAGAATGAGTGAAGAAAGATTAATAAAAGAGGTGTGGAAGGCAGAGGTGGAATGAATAAGAGGGAACAACCAAGGATGAGATGGATGGATGGGGTAAAAGGGACATTGAGGAAGAGGTGAATGTCTGTTGAGGAAGGCAGGGAGAAGACAGAAAATAGGGGTGAGTGGAGAATGGTTGTGTATGGATGATGCTGTGATGCATGGAAGGGAGTGGGTGGGGGATGAGGGTGAGGGAGTATGTATGAATGATATTGTGTTGCAGCCCGAAGGGATTTCTCCCATTCTTCTCTTTTTCTGCACGAGGGGACGGAGAGGGGGGTCATTGAATAAGTAAAGTGGCTTTGCTCTGGATATGTTGTGTCTTGTTACAAATTATTTATGACCCAGGGCAGTGGGCGAGATGCAGGGATGACCCGTCATCCAGGAGGAACCAAGAAAGAAGGGAGGAAGGAGTGGTGAATGGGAGTGGAGTATATGGGGATGAAATGGGTAGGAGTAGATTTATGCCTTTGACTTTGGCTACATCCCTTGTAAGGGGGGAAAAGCTGTTGGTATATGTGAGTCTCTCGATGTTGATGGCTTAGAATTAGTGTATTGTGGTTTATATATATATATATATATATATATATATATATATATATACATATATATATATAGATATATATATATATATATATATATATATATATATATATATATAGTGTATTAAACTGAGGAAGGTCTCTTACGTAAAAAGCTAAACGTATATTATCTAGATTAGCCCGTCGAAAGTCCACAGCTGGACTTGTATGGTAGTGATTAATTTTTTTGCACCACCCCTGTTGTTTTATATATGTAAAAATAACACCTGTTGCTAATTATTTGATCTATTTTTCCATACAGTGTTTAATACAAAGTATTTTTTCTTGTTTAAAGAATGTATCAAATACTAAGAGACACAGTGAAATATACGGCGTAACTGTATAATTGTTTTGCCTGTTGTTAACAGGTTTTATTCGGTTTGCCCAAGTTCTTTGCACAATTAGAGAATCTTGTCCTTACCCGTATAAGGTTAAGAAGCGTTAGAACAAAAATCTTTAGTGTGTGTCGTCATCGCATACGGGTGAATCCCGTACCATTTATAAGTTAAATGAATAGGTGAAGGTGATCTTACGTTTGGCCGAAAGCAGTGGGTTCGAATCCTGCATGTGAGTGTCATAAAAATGATCGGTTAGATGAATAGGTTTCATTGAACTCCTTATGTAGTAGTGTATGTGTTAGTGTGTGTGGGATATGGTTTAACGTTTGAACTATTTTTTTTTTTTTAATGACCTTTCCTTCCTGCAGGAGAACTTCCCTTCCCTTCGGCCGGAGAGGGCCCTGCAGCGGCTCTACCCGTTCAAGAGCTTCCTTCCTGCAGAAGGTCAGCGATCCGTGGCAGATGTCTTCTCCACCTTCGACATAGCAATACCTCAGGTAGGAAAGTATGCCTGTGAACTGAGCTTTTGCCCATTAAGGTTTTGATGTATGTCAGTTTTTTTTCATATTTGTGTAGTTTTGTGTGTGTGTGTTCCGGGATTTATGTGTTTTGTAGTGTGTGTAGTAGTGTATGTGTGCTCGTTTCCTTGTAATAATGTATAAATTTATGTATGCGTTAATATTATATATATATATATATATATATATATATATATATATATATATATATATATTGCTACACCAGTTGGAGTATGAAATGTAACTGTGTATGTTTGTGTGGCTGTAGGTTTAATTTTTGGTTTGGGTGTGTATGAGAGTGACCTTATTTGTGGATAGATTGATAAGAGTGCATTTTTCCACGTATGTATATCAGTGTACGTGTGTGGTGTGCCTACGAGTACGTGGATGTTCACCTTATGTCCCCTTTCCAACAATAGGACACTTTAGAGTGGCGAGGCGTGGAACTAACAGGTAGTGACGTCATACGGTGATCACTGATGGAAACAAGCACCTACAAATGTATTAATAATGTGTTTGTTCAAGCTCAGAGTAACAAAAGCCCAAAATTACAAAAGTTACATAAATACAATAAAGTTGACAATTGTGTGCAAGAACAATCGTCAACTTTATTGTACTTATGTAACTTTTGTAATTTTGTCACCTCTACTGTAATGGTGTAATTTTTGTTATTTCAGTTTACTCTTGAAAATTTCTTCATTAAGACGAAACATTGAGCTCAAATAATGGAAAGAAATGGAAGAATACAGTGATTTAGTTTCAATTCACCCGATTAATGGCAAATCTCTAATCAGGAAAATCGAGAATATAAGGAAAAAACTTAATAGCTACAACAATGCTGTCGTTTTTAACTCCACGTGTGTGTATATATATATATATATATATATATATATATATATATATATAGAGAGAGAGAGAGAGAGAGAGAGAGAGAGAGAGAGAGAGAGAGAGAGACATAGAGAGAGAGATATGTGGACAGGAAAATAGACATAACCACCTCTTTACCATGGACCTGGTTGTCACTCTGTTACAGAGCAGCGTGGTCGTTCCTGGAACTAATGAGGTTCGAGGAGTCCGCCCTGCAGTTGACGCTACAGGTGAAGCAGAAGTCATCTTGACAGTGGAAAAGGAAGAGACGTTAACCAAGGTGGGTAATGGGCCCCGAATCTTGAGTCTAAAGTTCGGTGTCTTGCATCAATAATCGTACTTGGTTTCTGTTCAGCATGTACATGGTGAAGGCAATTTAGTACACGATTCTTTAAACACGTGAATGGTAGAGCATTTCCCCCATTCTCGTTGTATTTTTTTTTTTTTTTTTTTTTTTTTTTAGGAGGTGAGGAGGAATAAGAATATTGGGATGGTTTTGGGCACTTGGAAAGAATGAGTGATGAAAAACTAATAAAAACATATGGAAGGCAGACGTGGTTGGGGTGAACTTTGAAGGGAAGAAACATAACAATGTGGTTGGATGGGATGAAGAGGACTTGAGCAAAAGGGGATTGCCTGTTGAGCAGGGAAAGGAGAAGGTAAGAGATAGGTGTGAGTGAAAAATGGTTGTGAATTGACTATGATTAGACATAGCATGAAGGGTTTTCTCCTTGTCTTCACTATTTCCACATGAGGGGACGAGGAGAGAGAGTTGCTGTGTAAATAAAGTGGCTGACCCTGCTGTGGATATGCTGTGTTTTGCTTCTGATTCAGGTAGTGGGCGATGGGTGATGGATGAGAGTGGGATAGGCAAGAGTGGATGCATGCCTTGGCTAGCTAGCTTCTTTATAAGAAGGAAGAAAACATTTTTGCCTGTGCTCTTATTGGCCTCTTAAGTCTAGAGGCCCTTTCCGACTTTTATAAGATCGCCCAATACCTACCAGAGCGAAATACATCGTATGCCACCGGAGTTTGAGATTAATCAAGATATTTTTCATTTATTCAGTCCGAAATCACCACCTTGCCGGATAAATTCAAAACTTCATCGGTGTTTCTCTGGGCGGAAGAATTCATGCACTTGTTAGATATTATTGGCCCTGTCCTCCTTCAGGTAGTCGCCGGGAATAGCTGGGGAGTTTCTCCGCCGCCCTACGTCTTGACCCCATACCATCAGGAACTTCTGAGCGAACTCCTGCAGAGCCACACCGTCGGCGATCCCTGCGTTATCGGACCTCGTGGCTGCGGCAAGTCAGCTGCTGTGTACAAAATGGCTCATCTCCTTGGGTACCAGGTTGAGCCCATCCTCCTTTACCAGGTGAGTGGCCTGTTATAGGGACTTTATTTCTAGTATAAAGTACGTAATAATAATAATGATGATAATAATAATAATAATAATAATAATGATAATGATAATGATAATGATAATAACAATGATAATAATAATAATAATAATAATGATAATGATAATGATAATGATAATAACAATGATAATAATAATAATAATAGTAATAGTAATAATAATAATAATAATAATAATAATAATACTAATAATAATAATGATAATGATAATAATAATGATGATGATGATGATGATGATGATGATGATGATGATGATAAATCTCGCTGAGCAAGAGCAGTTGTCAAAAGTATCAAAGAGCTTCAGTATGGTATGGCATATCAAAATATCAGGAAATATAAGAGAAGTTATACTTTATTAATCTAGAAAGATCATCATAAATGTTGGTCAGATTGATGTAACAGGCACAATTTTTGACATATTGGAGCCTAGAATAAAAATAGCCTTTTTATGTCATTGTGATCTTGACTTTTGACCTAGATCTAAGGATCTAAGAAAATGAATAGATTTCAGTCTTGTAATCATCTTTATAAAGTTCCATAGCATGGTTATGATCTAAGGAAGTTAGAGGCCAAAACATGTACAGTATAACAACATTTCAGACAGAAAAATAAACATCTGACAGAGCAAAGTAATATGGTTGTACATTTGACAAATAATAATCTATCCATATGCTAAGGGCTTTTTCCCCCTTATAAGGGAGGTAGCCAAATCAAAGGCACATACCTGCTCCCACCCATTTCACTCTCCTCCACCACCCTTTCCTCCCTCTCATCTTAGCTCCTCATGGATGATGGGTTATCCTTATATCCTGCCCATTGTGGGCACCCCTATACAGACCAGAGCCAGACATCATTTTGACTGTGTTAGACAAAATATCTACTCATAGAGTAATGATGCTACTTTATCGTACTGCGGCTGTCTCTCTGTTATGCTGTACCACCTCTCTTAATACTGTCCTGTACCACTTCTCTGAATTTATATTTCCATTTTTCCCTAACCCTGTGGTAAGGGAGGAAAGAATACTGCCACCAAGTTTATCTTTACTTGGGTCATAAAAGGCAATAAAAATGGGATGGAGGGTGGGAGTAAGCTTCCTGCTCTCTGTAGCCCTAAAGGGTAAATTCCTACAAAGATTTAATGGATCAACTTTAGAATTTCCACCCCCGCATATGTGCTGATCTGTGGGGATCTGGGGTGCTCTGATGTCACTCAGGCACACACCGTCACTCAGGTCATGATAACGTTTTTTATTACATAACCTAACCTGACCTAACGGCACTCAAAAGGTTAATCTTTGTTTGGATTAGGTTAGGTTAAGTTAGGTAATAAAGAATGTTATCATGACCTGAGAGTTAGGTTAGGCTAGGTAAGGTAAGGTAAGGTAAGGTAAGGTAAGGTAAGGTAATAAAAAATGTTATCATGACCTGAGTGACGGTGTGTGCCTGAGTGACAGCAGAGCACCCCGGATCCCCACAGATCAGCGTGCGCGCAGGGGTGGAGATTCTACAGTTGATCCGATTTAACTAATAATAATAATGATGATGATGATATTAATGGATAATCATAGTAATGAATTAATGATGATGATGATGATAATTAGGGTTGAGTTAACCCCTTCAGTTGGAGTCAGTTTAATCCCTTAATGAAAAGAACCATCCAGAACAAAATTTGTCAAGATTATTACCTGGAGTGTAAGGGTTATCCAGTGTGTGACCTATGATGTATAAAAAACATACAGTTCCTAAACTGCTTTCATAAAACATTCAAACTACAGCATTTTATAATTTACAGCTTCTTTAAGAGTAGTCAACTTTCCTTGCAGGACATGACATCCCGTGACCTTGTGCAGCAACGTGTGACATCTGCAGAGGGTGACACAAAGTGGCAATTTGCCCCCTTGGTAGTTTCAGCCCTTGAAGGCAAATTGGCTATCCTGGATGGGATCCACCGCCTCCACCATGGAACCCTGGCTGTGCTGCAGAGGTCTGTAACTTTTACACTTCGTGTCATTTTATGATATCATTTGGGTGGGGGATGGGGAAGAGGTTACCTAGTTGTATTTACCTAGTTGCATTATACAGGAAGGGAGCTATGCTTGTGGTGACCCATTTTTGTATCTTTCAGCATAAATTTTTTTCTTAAAATCTTGAATAGTATTTGCACACACTGTTTCTTTATCTAAGTTATTCCAGGTATCCAGCACTCTGTGTGGGAAGCTATTCTTTTTCCGATCTCTTCTATAGTTATCCTTTTTGAGTTTCTTTTCATGACCTCTTGTTTTTCCATTGTAATTTTTTAGTAAATCATTCCTATCAAGGATTTCCATTCCTTTCATGATTCTAAATATAGTCAGTAGATCACCTCTTTCTCTTCTCTGCTCCAGTGTTGGTAGTTCCAATTTCGATAATCTTTGTATGTTAATTTGGAAAGAGCTGGTGGCAACTTTGTTGTTGCTCTCTGTATTCTTTCTACATACATATACCAAAGGCTTTTTCCTCCTATACAGGGGGTAGCCAAAAAGAAAAAGGCATAGAAACCACTCCCACCCATTCCATTTCCTATATATTCCACTCCCCTCCACTTTCTAGTTTCCATATATTCTTTTTAGTACTGTTTGACCATAGTGTTGCTGCATATTCCAGTTTTGGAGTGGTTATGTGTGAATTATATTCTTATGCAGCCCAGAGGGCTTTCTCCCCATTGTTTTCAATGTTTCTTCATGAGGGGACAGAGAGGGGGAGTCGCTGATTAAACAAAGTGGCCTTGTTCAGTATGTGCTGTGTCTTGCTGCATTGCTTCTGATCCAGCGCAGTGGGCAAGATGCAGGGGTGACCCATCATCCATGAGGAGCTAAGATGAGAGGGAGAGAGGGGTGGTGGATGGGAGTGGAATTGTTGGGGATGAAATGGGTGGGAGTGGAATAATGCCTTTTGACTTTGGCTACCCCTCTTGTAAGGGGTATATAATGAAGATATAATGAAATAATGAAAAACAAATACAAAGAACCTCTATAAACTGCCATTAGGGAATAACCATAATACAAAAAATTATGAAAAGGATATCTATATGATCATCTCTTTAAACAATTTTCTACTGTATCTTCCTTGCCAGAAATGTGTGGATTGATTAAAACTGACAAAAAATTATATTTGACTGCTGGGCTGGTCCCACCAGAAACATATTCCTGCCACCAGGCATATGCTTTCTGTATTTCATCAGCTACATTACTGTCACTGATGACAAATACACAATTGTTGAGACTGTTGGGCTTGTCCCATCTGAAACATGCTCCTACCACCAATCATATACTCTCTCTATTTCACCAACTTCTTTGTTGTCATTGACAAATATACACTTGTTGAGACAGAGTTGATGACTAAACCTCTATGATGCTCTTGGGGGTAGGTGCAGGCTAGCAACTAAGTCCCACCTTTTGCAGCCTTAGGGCATAACGGAGAGACTTCTTTTGAGAAGTTCAGATCATATGGTACTTAGTTTGAGTATTGCAAAGTTACTGATAAATAGAATTTCTTGGCACCAGCCAGAGAAAGTTATCCCGCACTGCCCATTGAAAAAATGTAATTTTTTTTTTATTAAAAATCAGGAGGTTTTATGAATCCTATGTCACTTTAAAACACACACCACAGGGCACTTTCTAGCCCTGCAAAGAATATATATATATATATGTGTGTGTATGTATATTTTGGGGGGTCTTCTTTGAGTGATTGGTTCCTCCATCTTTTGTTCCTGTAGTCACTCTTTATAGTATTGTTTAGTATAGCTGACTGATGCAGTTAAATTCATGTGAGTTACTTTGCTCAAAATCCATCTTTTTTTTTAGTACTAGAATTTTTCTCATCTTGATAGAATAGTTTGGTTACATTCACAGTAAGTTAAGTAAAGTAAAATAATAGAAGGATTGATTGAAAGCACAAAAGGCAAAGGTGATGGCTTCAGCCACGGCTATGCACCTCTTGGTATAGGCTCATTACTTTCATCACCATTTGTTAATGGAGATAGAAAGGAATCTATGTCTTTTCACCCCATGGTCTGTTTGCTCCCTGTCAGTTTGCTCCCAACCTTGGATGATTTGCCCCTTGGATTGGACATTTTGTCCAATTGAAATAGAACAATCTATTGATACAACCGTTGACTTAAGTCATGTTTAAAATGTTTATGAGTAGATACAGCAAGTTTCAAAGGGAATGGAAGAGGGATTCTGATGATCTGTGACAATCATTTACTAGCATGCATGGTAGAACCATAATTTTGAAATAGTTTAATAAAAGTTTGGTAGATGGCATTATCCATTAAGAGAAAGGGCTTTACTGACAGCATGCTTTCAACTCATTGCCCATTCTAATTCTTTTTTTGCAAATTTGTCTTCTTTTTTCATATGGGAGGGCCTATTGTAGGTAAATCTGTGGGATTAATGAAAGAAATACATGAATCTAATATTAGAACTGTGGGATACTTACAGTGTTGGAGTGAAAAGTGCCAGACAGCTGCTAAAATCCTGCTCCTCTATCAATAGACATGTTTGTAATGGACTAATCAACTGAACATTCATTGTATTATGATAATATGTGAACTATCAGTGTGATGCTACTGGACTACTATATGCTTCTTCCAGATAGAATTTGAGTGTTTTTTACACATAAGACCTATATTGTAGCCTATCTAGGTATATTGAATATGCATGCATGATGTAAATTGGTCTCTTTGTGCTACCTATCAAGTTTGCTTTGAGACAGTCTTTCATTTGGCACATTATATTTTGTTATATGAATTTTGTGATACTAATGTAGACTAATGTGTCTCACATTTTGATAGTAGCATGAGTCTGTTACACATATATCTTGATAAATGTACATACCGTATTTTCCGGCTTAAAATGCGCATCGGGTTATAATGCGCACCCATGCACTTCGTTATCTCAGTACACAGATAGCGCGCACCGACGTATAACGCGCATGCCCGATCGTAAGAAAAAGTCGGAACTACATGTACCGGTATATGACTCATGTTGTGCGTTGGTCCTTTATTACCTTGTAGCTTAAATAGTTTGTAGGAAATATGATCTAAAAAAAGTTTATTGAAAGTAAAATATACAGAAAAATTTCGGGATTTTTACAGAAAATTTTCATTTTATATCTTGAGGAAATAATTCGTCTTTACCATTTTTTATTTAATACTGAAACAAACTACAGACTGTTTCGTTTTAGCTTTGAACCTGCAATGACAGTGGTAAAATAGGACAGTCTCTCATCGAGGTGACGTTTAGTTAATATAACTCCCGGAAGAGAGTGTTGTAGTCAGGTGTTTGACACGAGTTTATGAACGGCCACAACAGAATTTGTACCATACCTAAAGTGAAGCAACAAAGCCAACATAAAGATTCAAACTAGGATGCTGTGAACATGGGCAAATATCACGAATATTGATCATGTTTCGTGGTGTTTAGGCCTATTTAAACATGAAAAATAAGATTCGACAGATACCTGCCTATATCAAATATTTATAAAGCCCATGCTGGCGTATTCTTTCATGTCACCATGGCTGTTCTTCTTGTTCTCACGGAACGTCATGGAGAAGTGTGCCGTCCCGACTCTGTGACGGCCAACATCGTCACATTGTTGTGAAAAAAATCACCGGTACACACACAGCCACAGAATTTTCATCGTAGGCCGTAGATAATGCGCACCACCGGATAACGCGCACCCCCAATTTTTAGGCCCTTCCAACGGAAAAAAGTCGCGCACTATACGCCGGAAAATACGGTAATGTCGATAGGTAAACTGAAATTGTTTATCAACTTCTTCAACCGACTGCTTGTTGATAAACATTTT
>NC_134806.1:42078862-42128862 GCF_046742065.1 Oratosquilla oratoria
CGGTCACTGTCCATATCTACACACGCTTGTATCGCTTCGTCACTAATGCAAAGTTTAGCGCGATAACCCATCTTTCAATTCTTTCACCACTGATTCTTTCTTGCCGATGGAAAACCCTCAAATTTTTTATTCCCTTCCTGATCTTCAAACATTATTTGCGGATATGATTTTCTCTAACATCGCATTAGAGTTTGTTGTTTTTCATCCTCCCAAGCTAGCGATTCCATAAAAATAGCATCTTTAACATTAAGCCCACGTTGGAATTCGGAAATGCCACCGTCCTCAAAATAAACTAGTTTGCGCATAGAACTTTTCAGATAATTCTTTTTTAAGTTTTGAATCACTCCTTGATCCATGGGCTGGATGACACTTGTTACGTTCGGCGGTAAATACACGATAAAAATGTTTCCATTGCTCAGTTCCTCAGCTTTATTGTTGTCGAGTAGGAGAATAAATTTGCTGTCCTCTAGAAGTCTTTTTTTTTTAATTTTCTTTCACTGATGGGACAAACACATGCTTGAGCCAGTTCATGAATGTTTCTGAGTCCATCCATGGGTTATTTTGTGGGCGATAATCCACTGGCAAGTATATTAGATTTTTAAAACAACGTGGCTTCCGGTATTTTCTAACGACACACAATTTGACTTTATGGGTCCCTGCCATGTTCGTACACAGTAACACCGTCAGTCTATCCTTGCTTTGTTTGAATCTTTTGGTGGTTTCCTCTGCTTCACTGGCTAGTGTAGATGTCGGTAAACAGTGGTAGAACAGGCCGGTCTCGTCAACGTTGTAGATCTGTTCCGATTTCAGATCGTCCTCGGCAACCAATTTTGCAAACCTATGACAGAAAGGAGGAAAGAAAAGTTAAAAATATATATATATATATATATATATATATATATATAAATGCACTATGCATCCGTGTATGCGAGAAATAAATTGAGATATGAGATGCGAATCTTTACCATGTAGGCACAGGTTAATTAACGTACCTGTCTATAAACTCCTCTGCAAAAGGTGAATCAGCAGATTTTGCTTCCCCAAACACATCAAGACGACGTATTCTATGGCGATTCTTGAATCTTTTAAGTCATCCATCTGAGAACTGGCACGATTCTCCAATTGACATCTTTTCAGCAAAATCTTTGGCTTTTTCTTGCAGCGTTGGGCCTAATATAGCTACACCTTCAGACTTTTTAAGACAAAACCACTCGTACAACACTTTGTCCAGCATTTCCACACGTTTATGTTGTAGCGTGTGGCAATTTTCTCCAGCTTCAGGCGTGTCACTCAACTTCGCAAACTCTCTTAGCTTTTCGGATTGGGCCTTGATATCGTAAATGGTAGACGACCCAATGCCGTATTCTTCCTTTGGTATTTTTCTATTTTCGCCTTTCTTCAATCTTCTGCATATATCCACCTTCTGCTTAAGTGAAAGCACCACACTTTCCTTTTCTCAACTTTGGGCATGATAAAATAGAGTTGGCTAACATGTGCACGGAGGTGGCTAACATGTGGCGGGAGAAGTGAATGGGACTGAGAAGCCCTGGTGGTGGCGAGAGCAACTACAACCATGCCAGGGATTTTAAACACACGCGGGAAATTAAAATTTATTTAATTTTTGTATACGTCTATCTTTATCACAATTTTTCGATTTTCGTGAAAAATATGCCGGTTATTTGAAGTGCCGGATACAAGAAGGCCGGATACGAGGGCTTTTACTGTAAAAGCCAAATTACTAAAAGGGTAACTGATATTACTATTTACCTTTGCTTTTCTGGAGATTTACCCAACTTAGTACAGCCATTTAGAAGCAATTGTAGTTTAGATGTGAGTCAAGTATAGTAATGGAAAGGTTAGTGAAGATAGCCTCTAACCCTTTCATTTTTTGAGGGTTCCCTCAGCTGCATAAAAAGTCTTACAGAAGGCAGAATTAATCATATAAATAATGACAGTCAAACTTTTGTGGCTGTAAAAGATGACTGCTTTATTCAACTGTGATGATTAGCACCAGCTTGTTAGAGGGTTGTTGTTGTTGTTGTTGTTGTTGTCGTTCCCTAGACTGTCTGTCCGAGCAGTCCCGTCTCCCCAAGGAAGGCCACAGCCGAAACTGGGTTTTCCCACAAATCCTTTATAGAGTGTATGTTGTGTTGTTTGCGTGCATGAATGTGTATAATGCAGTCTTCCATTATGTGTTGTATGGTATGGGGCGAAGTGTTACATCCTGGGCAGCTGTTCACAACACGGTCGTCCAGCCTCTTCTGGTAGCTTAGAAGTGCTGGGTGGTGACCGCATCGCAGTCTGGCCAAGTGGACTCTGTCCTTACGTGGGAGAGAGGATTCAGAAGGGTGGATATCAGGGGGTCTGGCATGCAGCAGTGTGTTGTCTTTCAGTGTGTTAATGGAGCGGTGAGTGATATGATTATGAATATGTTTCCGGAGGCTGGTATTTGGTGGTTGTGGAGGAAGAGAAGAGAGTATCTGTGTGTAATAAAGGTCTATGGGTGTAGTTTTAATGTTTCTTGGTGTGTGTGGGTATTCTGCTATGTAGTGTAGCGGGTGTGATGTGTTTGTGGTGGCTGCAGCAAGTGTTTGTGTGCCTCTCATGTCGAGGTGGTCCTTGACTTTGAGGACTTTTGTTTCATGGTGTAAATGGTCTGTAGGTGATGTATTTGTGCAGCCTGTAATTGTTTTTAGGGCTTTGTTTTGTATGATTTGAAGGGTGTTGTGGTGTGTCTCACTGAGATTAGGAGCCCATGCAGGACTCGCATAATTCATCACTGAGCGTATGCATTGTTTGTATATTGTTATATTAGTTTCTTTGTTTTGTCCAAATGTTGTTCCAGTGATTGACTTAAGTGCGTTAAGTCTAGGTGTGCATTTGTTTTTTATGTTTGTGAGGTGTTGTTTGAAAGACATGGATGTATCGTATGTTACACCAAGAATTTTCGGTGTGTTTGTGTGTGGTATTAGAGTGTTGTTGATGTAGAGATGAGGTATGTATTTGTGTTCTTTTGTCCAGTTGGTGAGAAGTGTTGCTGTAGATTTGGTTGGAGCTATTTTGAGTCTGTTTGTGATGAACCATGTGTTGAGTGTGTCAAGGTAAGGCTGGATTATTTCTGCAGCTTTGTCTGTGTTACGATGTGTGCATGTGATTGTTATATCGTCTGCGTAGGAAGAGATTTGTATTTCTGAGCTGTCTGGCGTGGGTAAGTCATGCATGTATAGATTAAATAATGTGGGGGATAGAACTGAGCCCTGTGGTACTCCGTTCTTAATGTTTCTGATGTGCGATGATTGGCCATTATATGACACATGAGCATTCCTGCCTGCCAGATAATTGGCCAGCCATCTTTTGGTGTTATTGTGCATGTCTGTGTTATATATTTTATTTGTTAGGCTGTGGCGGGGGATAGCATCAAAAGCTTTACTAATGTCCAATGTTATAAGAAGTGTTCTATGGTGGGGCCTATCTGAATTGATGCCATCTAAAATTCTTTGTGTGAGGTTTGTCAGAAGAGTGTTTGTGGAGTGTAGTGGCCTAAAACCGTGTTGTGAGTCAGCAAGGGGAATATATGGTGTGACAAGTTTAAGTATTAGGCGTTCAATGACTTTAGAGGGGGTGCAGAGAAGTGTGATTGGGCGGTGCGATGTTGGGATTGTTGGGTCTTTGTTCGGTTTTGGAATGGTGATTATTTTACCATGCTTCCAGATGTCGGGTATAGTGTTGTGTGAATAGCTGTAGTTTGCAATGTTTGTGAGTGCGTGTATACCTTGTGGTCCAATGTGTTTTAGGTGGATGTTGCTTATGTTATCAGGGCCACAGGCAGATGAGTGCTTGAGACTATGCATTATGAGTTTTGTCTGACTGTCTATGAAGGGTGTATAGTCTGAGTCTGTGGGAAAGTCTTTCTTACGTCGAATGGTGCGTCGGTCATCAGGGTGAGATGTAAGATGGCTCGTCTGTGCAAAATGACGTATGAGTGCGTTTGCTTGTTGTCTGTTTGAGGGTAGATTATCTGTTGTTGTGATTATTGCTGCGTGAGAGCGTGTAGTGTTAGTGTTGGATAGTGTGATGCTGTTGAGTGTTTTGTACAATTTGCTGGTGTTTGTTTTGTGATCAAGTGTATTGATAAAGTTTTGCCAATTTTGTGTTTTTTGTTCATGTATTTTATTGGTAATTGCAGTGTTTAGTGTTTGTATTTGGTCTGCTATGTTTTGAGGGATAGGTGTGGGGGTATCGTGTTTAAGTGTGTCACGTTGTCTGATGAGGCCTTGGATTTCTGGTGTGAAGTTGGGGTTGTGTGATTTTCTGTTGCCTCTAGGGATGTATCTCTTGTCTGCGTTTTGTATGATTGTATTAAAAGCGTGCACAGCATTGTTTATGTTTGTGATTGGTGTACTGTTAAGTGTTTCAAAATGTTGTTCTGTCTCTTCATTAAAGGCTTCCCAGTTAGCTCTCTTGTAATTGGTGTAAGTGTGTCTGTGGCCAGCTGGGGTGCATCTTGTTTTGGTGGTGATGATGATTGGAAGGTGGTCAGAACCAAGGGCTCCGACCACTCTCCATGATGTTGTTGGGGTTAGGCAGGGGGAGCAAAAGGTGATATCAGGAGAGGAGGGAGTGTAGAGGGCTTGGTATGGGATATGTGTATGATTATGCGTGTTGTTCATGATAGTCAATGAGTCGAATTGAGTCTGTATATCAAGCCCTCTGTCTGTGTCAGGGTTGTCGACAAACCAGGCAGACGACTTGGCGTTGAAGTCACCACCCATGATCAGGTTGGGGATTGAGGTTAGTTGGCTGAGTTGAGGTCTGAAGGTGGTTGGAACTGTGGGGGATGATTGGGGGGGAATGTACATGTTAACTATTGTTAGTGTTGAATTGTTGCCTGTGCGGATACGAATGGATTGGGTTTCTGTTGTGTTATCTGTGGTAGGGAGGAGAATTTTGGTTGTGGCACTTGTGTCCACAAAACAGATGGAATGGTGGATCAGGGTGATGAGTCCACCGCCATTGCCGTCAGTCCGGTCTTGTCTGATGGTGGTGTAATTATGAAATGATGGTGTTTTGTGTGAGTGTCTTAATTTTGTTTCTTGTAGAATTGCAATGTGTATGGAGTTTTGTTTAAGAAAGTGTTCAAGTTCATGTTTTTTAGTGTTAATACCGTCAATGTTGTGTTGTAATATGTTGATGTTGTGTGTTTTGTATGTGTTGTATGTTGCGGTTTGGGGTTGAGGTTGGGGTGGTGGTGGGAAGGGTGTAGGATCTGGGTCAGAGGGGGGGAAAGGAGAGATCGTGGACAAAGGAAGGGGAGTACTAATCGGGGGTAAGGGCAAAGGGAAATTGGGAGTGGGTAAGGGTGTTGGCTGTGGTTGGGGAGGTGGGATTGGGGTTACTGGAGGGCAGGTAGAACATGTCCAAGTGTTTGTGTATTGGTTTGTGTCAGCAAGTGTTGCACAAGTGAGGTGGGCCCAGTTTTTGCACATATTGCACTGAACTGAGCCCTTTGTCTGTCTGCTCGAAGTAATGGGTTTAGAGCATGTTGGGCATGTGTATTTTGTGGTGGGCCCAGGATTGCTCTCTACATCTCCGGCTAAAAGTAGAAGAAGAGGGGTGATCGCCGGAAAATGACCCCTCAGTGCAGAAAAAACGTAACATTGTGTGTTGGAAAAAAAGGATTGTGGTACTCCCCCAGGTAGGCGTAGCTCCTCCTTGGGGATCGGTGCCATCTGCGTAGAGCTGATGGCCAGGGGTAGTTGCTGCTGATTGGCCCCCAACTCTTGGGGTTGGGGGGTGGTCCCACGGCGTAGACGTTGCAGCTCCAGGAGACTGTTTGTGAGGTGTTGTTTGAAAGACATGGATGTATCGTATGTTACACCAAGAATTTTCGGTGTGTTTGTGTGTGGTATTAGAGTGTTGTTGATGTAGAGATGAGGTATGTATTTGTGTTCTTTTGTCCAGTTGGTGAGAAGTTGGCAACCTAACAAATAAAATATATAACACAGACATGCACAATAACACCAAAAGATGGCTGGCCAATTATCTGGCAGGCAGGAATGCTCATGTGTCATATAATGGCCAATCATCGCACATCAGAAACATTAAGAACGGAGTACCACAGGGCTCAGTTCTATCCCCTCTCTCTCTCTCTCTCTCTCTTTCTTTCTATCCAGTGTATTTATCTAGTTGTATCTTACAGGTAGGGGAGCTGTGCTTGTGGTGAGGACAATAACTAAAGGCTTACTTTTTTGGGGTAGGGATTTCCTTGCATATTCTTGATATCATTGTCTCCTTTCTGATGCTTGTCCTTAATTTTTTGGCAGCATGTTGCTGTTCTGGAGTCAATGCTTCAGGACTGGCTCTTAGGGGACCATCTCCTCCTTGTGGGGAACCAGGGGGTTGGTAAGAACAAACTTGCAGATAGATTCCTCAACCTCCTCAACAGACCAAGAGAGTACATCCAGCTTCACAGGTATTGTGTATCCTATATTAATCCTATTCTTACTCTGCTTAATTCTGCTAGTTCATATGTTGTGGATACTTCAGTATTGGGGACATTAATGGTTGACCATTTAGATATCTGATATAGAGTTAAAATTGCTATCAGTTCCATTCCTGTCTTCTCTCTCTCTTTCTCTCTCTCTCTCTCTCTCTCTCTCTTTCTTTCTATCCAGTGTATTTATCTAGTTGTATCTTACAGGTAGGGGAGCTGTGCTTGTGGTGTCTCATCTTTGTATCTTGCAGTGTCTAGTTTGCTCTTAAATTCATGTATAGTTTTTGCACACACTATTGTTTCATCCAGTTTGTTCCAGAGATCCACCGCTCTGTGTGGAAAACTTTTTTTTTCAGGTCTATTCCATAGCTGTTCTTTTTGAATTTCTTATGTTCCCTTGTATTTATCTTATCCCAATTTAGTAAGTCCTCTCTATCAAGGAATTCCATGCCTTTCATGATTCTGTAGATGGTCAGCAGGTCCCTTTTTTCTCTTCTTTGTTTCAGAGTTGGTAAGTTCAGTTTTGACAATCTCTCCTCATATGACAGGTTTGAAAATGTTGGGGCCATTTTCATAGTTGCTCTCTGGATTCTTTCAATCTTCTTTATATTCTTTTTGGTACTGGGTGATCATAGTGTCGCAGCATATTCTAGCCTTGGCCTTATCAGTGTGACTAGTTTTTTTTTTACCATTTTTCGTCCAAATAGGTAAAGGCTACCTTTATTGATCTTAGCAACTTGTATGATTCTCCAACAATTTTCTTTATCTGTCTATCTGTCTATAAATGTGGGTAAAAGTAAGGTGATGAGATGTACAAGGGGTGAAAGTGGCAGTAGACTGGAAGTGGGCATTAAGGGAGAGCGACTGGAGGAAGTGGATAGTTTTAGATACTTGGGTGCAAATGTGGCAGGGAAAGGTGGAGTGAAAGTGGAGGTAGAATGTAGATTGAGAGAAGCGAGTAAATGCCTTGGTAGATTAAAGAGTGTAATGAGGAATAGACATTTGGGAATGGATGCTAAGAGGAGACTGTATGAAGGAGTGATTGTGCCAACAGCACTGTATGGGGCAGAAACATGGAACATAAGAGAAGAAGAGAGAAGGAGTTTGAATGTGTTTGAGATGAGGTGTCTGAGAAGTATGATGGGGGTTACTAGGCTAGATAGAGTGAGAAATGAGGAGGTGAGGAGGAGAACAGGGGTGGAAAAGGAGCTGGGAGATAGGGTTGATGAAAGAATATTAGGATGGTTTGGACACATGGAAAGAATGAGTGAAGAAAGACTAGTAAAAGAGGTATGGAAGGCAGATGTGGAGGGAGTGAACATGAGGGGACGTCCTAGGATGAGGTGGATGGATAGGGTGAAGGGGGCTTTGGGGAAGAGGGGAATGTCTGTTGAGGAAGGACGGGAGAGGACAGAAGACAGGGGTGAATGGAGAATGGTTGTATATGGATGATGTTGTGATTGCATGAGGTGGAATGGGCAGGTGGATGGGGGGTGAGGTAGTATGTGTGAGTAAAATTTGATGCAGCCCGAAAGGATTTCTCCCCGTCCTCTCATTTTATGCAATGGGGGGACGGAGAGGGGGGGGGGTCGCCGATTTAATGAAGCGGCCTTGCTGTGGATGTGCTGTGTCTTGCGACACTGCTTCTGACCCAGGGCAGTGGACAAGGTGCAGGGATGACCCGTCATTCAGGAGGTGCTAAGATAAGAGGGAGGGTGGAGGGGTGTGGAATGTATTCAGGGATGGAATGGGTGGGAATGATTTTATGCCTTTTTCTTTTTGGCTACCCCCCTTGTAAGGGGGAAAAAGCCTTGGTATATGTATGTATGTATGTATGTCTATCTGGGAACATGTCATTTGTTATGATCACTCCCAGGTCTTTTTCAGAATCCACTTTCTTTACTTCCTTTGTTCCAATATTATATTGTCGTGATATTCTTTTTTTTTTCACTTTTTCCGAATTCCATTATGCTACATTTCTTGATGTTGAAGTCTACTTACCACTTCTGACTCCATTTCCAAACCTTGTACCTTGTTCAGGTCTCTCTGTAGTGATTCACAATCTGTTTCAGTATTCACCTTCTTCAACAATTTAGCGTTGTTTGCAAAGATCCTCATGTAACATTCCACATCTTCATCCATGTCATTCACATAAATAGCAAACATTATTGGAGCCAATAGTGATCTCTATGGAACTCCTAATCACCTCTTCCTAAGCTGAACTCTTTTCTCTGAGCACTACCCTCCTATTCCTTCCATGCAAAAAATCCTCCATCCAGTTTAGTAGTTTACCTTCTACCTGTCCTATATTTTCCATTTTTTTTTTTTTTAATAATTTTTTATGTGGCACTTAGTTGAAGGCTTTCTATAAGTCTAGGAAAGCACAGTCAGCCCATCCATCCCTTTTTTGTATTATATCTATTAGTCTTGACTAGAAATATATTAAATTTGTAGCACATGATCTCTCCTATCTGAATCCAAATTGTATCATATTTATTATATTGTTTTCTTCCAAGTGTTTTAACCATCTGTTATAATAACTTTTTCACAGATTTTGGCTACAGTGGTTGTAAAGGAAACCTGTAATTTGTTGGGTCATCTTTGTTTCCTCCTGTATATATCGGAATAATATTGGGATTTTGCAGTCATATGATATTTTTCCTTCTTTGAATGAGCAATTTATTATGTTATATATCTTGCCTATTAATTCTTCTTTACCTTCTTTTAGTATCCAATTTGCTATGCCATCTGGACCATGTGATTTCCTGACATCAATGTTAGTTAGTTGATCCATTATTTCTTTTTATGTTATTTTTATTTCCCTCATGGGGTGGGGGGCACTTTATTCTCTTCATCACAATGCTGTACTTTTTCTCTAGTGAAAACTGACTTGAAGTGATTATTCATGACTTCAGCCATTTCTAAATCTTCTGAGTACTCTATATTTTCATGACATAGTTTCACCATTTCCTGTTTATTTTTAAGTTTACCATTCACATATCTATAGAATAGTTTAAGTTGAACTTTACATTTTCTATGTCTTTTTTATAATATCTCTTTCCTTTCTGCACACTTTTACATATTCATTTCTTTGTTTGATGTATATTTGCCACTTACCATTTTTTTCTTTTTTTTCCACCTATTCTGAGCTTTATCTCTTCTATCTTTCACCTCACTGCATCTACTGTTGAACCAGCACTTATTATGCACCTTTTCCTGTTTGTCTTTGTACATATTCATCCACTCCTTCATTATAGATTTCCATAGAAATCATCCATTTCTCTTCCACTTGTGTCTCGTTATTGTAGAATTTTTCCTAATTTCTATTTTGAAAGAATTTTTTTAGTTTCCCAAAGTCTGTTTAGTTGTATGTCTTTCTTTTATGTATTTCTCATTTCTCTCTATACATAATTCCTCCTTTCATTCAAATTTCATTAATATGTGATCACTCTTCCCAAATGGTGTCTTGTATTCAATTTTATCCACAATTTCAGGTTCTGTTGTAAATATTAAATCTAGTCTTGATGGTTCTTCATTACTTCTATATCTGGTATTTTCTTTTACCCATTGTGTCATTGTATGTTCTATAGTCATGTCAAGTAATACATTTCCCCATAGATCCTCTCCACCTTTCACTGTCATCTCTTCCCAACAGATTTCTTTGCAGTTAAAATCTCCCATAAGTACCAGGTTACCTCCATCCTTCAGCATCTCGTTTAATGAATGCCTTGTATCTTCTAACATTTTTGAATGCTCACCCTCTTTCCAAGAGCCCATTTTTGGGGGCACATAAATCACTACAAACTTTCTACTTTTCATGTCACTATCTTCAACTTTTATCATGATCATTTCCACACTGTTTATACCCTCTGTAACCTTCGTCACATTTAAGTTTTTCTTGGCCAGAAACATGACTCCTCTGCCCTGTTTCTCGTCTCTATTTTTGATCCAATGATTATATAATCCATGTCCAACACTATTTGGTGGTAGTGGACCCCTTAATTTCATCTCTGCAATTCCCATTATGTCTGGTTTTTCTTCTGACAGGTAATTATTTAGTTAATTTAATCCTGAGATCAATTCGTCTATGTTAGTATAAGCCACTTATACTTTGTCCTTCTCCATCTCGTTTTCTGTTCCTTTCGTTTTGCTTACCCGAGCATACAATTTTTCTAAGACTCTCCAACAGAACTCCTTTCTTTCGGTCTCCGTTCTTTTCCCATTTTTTCCTTAATCTTCATCTCTTAGTGTCTTCCCTTTCCTCAACATTCATTTCTCTTTATCCATATATTGTTGTAGTGTTCACTGCTAACTTTACTGATTTTGCTAGTATGTCTTCTACTACCATTTGTGACCTCAATTTTATCTTTAGAGGTTGAGTTCTTTTGAATATTGTCCCATTCTATATACTGTACTTCTGTTTCCTTCTTTACTACTTATTAGTCTCCGTCTCATATTTTTAGAATTGTTCTTGCTATTTCTTTTTCTGCTTTTTCCCCGAAATACCTAACCATGCCATGTTTTCCTTTAGTCGATATACAACAATACACTTTTATCCACTGTATCTCTAACCCAATTTGCTTTCTCTTTGGTGCATATTTATCTATTCCTTCTTTATAAGTTTCTTTTAATATCATCTATTTCTCTTCTATCTTTGTTTCTTTATTAAAGAAGTTTTCCCAACTTACTCTTTGAAAGAATTTTCTGTTTCTCAAAATCCATTATGTTGTACATTAGTCTTCCCTTTCTGTGTTTCTCATTTCTTTCCAAATCAATTTCTTTTTTTAGTTCAAACTCTATTAGTATGTGGTCACTCTTCCCAATTGGTGTCCTGTATTCCATTTTATCCACAATTTCAGGCTCTGATGTAAATATCAAGTCTAGTCTACAGTTCTTCATTATTTCTATATCTGGTATTTTCTTTTACCCATTGAGTCATTGTGGGTTTATGGTCATGCCTAGTGGTATATTTCCCCAAAGGTCCTCTCCACCTTTCACTGTCATCTCCTCCCAACATATTTCTTTAGAGTTAAAGTCACCCATAATTACTAAGTTTCCTCCTTCTTTCAGTATTTCATTTAATGCATGCCTTGTGTCTTCCAACATTTTGGAATGGTCACTCTCTTTCCAAGAATATGTTTTCGGGGGCACATATATCACTACAAATTTTCTACTTTTCATGTCACTATTTTCAACTTTTATCATAATCAATTCCACATTATTATTTCCTTCTGTTATCTTTGTCACATTAAAGCCTTTCTTAGTCAAAAACATGACTCCACCCTGTTTCTCCTTTCTATTTTTCATCCAATATGTAACCATATCCCACAGTATTAGGTGGTAGTGGTCCTCTTAATTTCATCTCCACAATGCCAGATGGTTGTTTAATTGATTTAGTCCTGAAGTCATGCCATCTATGTTGGTATACATTATTTTTAATTTGTTCCTTTTTCCTTTTTTGTTTCCTGTGTTTCTTATATATATATATATATATATATATATATATATATATATATATATATATATATGTATATATATATATATATATATATATACCATTTTTTCAGCTTCAAGCCCAGTACTCTCTCTCAAAAAAAAGACTTGTTATTTTCAGTCTCTGCTCTTTTCTGTTTTTTTTTCATTTGTTTCATATCTTAGTGTCTTTTCCCTGTCTTTTTCATCATTGCTCATTTCTTTTTTATCCATATATTTTTGTATTTTTTGCTTTTTGCCAACTTTGCTGTCTTTGTTAGTACTTCTGCTATCATTTGAGACCTTAGTTTAATTTTTAGTGGTCTATTTTTTCTTTAGAGTATTCTATGCACTTCTATTTCCTTTTCCATTTCTTGCCCATCCTCTTGTATCTCTTTCAGAATTTCTTTTGCTATTTCTTTCTCCTCTTTTTCTCTTAAGTATCTAGCTACATTGTGTTTTTCTTTAATACCATAAACTACTATACACTTTTTTTTTATCAGTTGTGTCTTTGACCCAATTTTCTTTCTCCTTAATTACTTTAATTACTGTTTCTTTTGGATTTTCTTCCACTTGTTGTTGTACAATTTCTTTGAAAGTTATTTTTTGGTTTTCTTGATCCACTTTCCATTGATTTTTAAATTCTTGGAGATCTGTCTCTTTTATGGTTTCTCCAACTTTCTCGGTCACCGCTTGTATTTGTTCTTTTACTTTTTTTTTCAAAGCCTCATTTTTGTTTATATTTTCTTTTTTCATTCTTTTCTCCTCACTTTTGACTGTGTTTAATTCCTTTTTTAGATCATTAAGCTCCCTGTTTGTTTCAACATTTCTTCTTTTTAGCTCAATCACTTCTTTATACATTGCCCTGTATTCAGTTTTCAGATCTATAATTTAATTTATTAGTTCTGTAATCTCCTGATTTCTTAGAATATTTGTATACCTTGTATCTTATTCCAAATTCATACCTCTACCTAGTATTCCACTTTCTTTTGCAAACCTTGAAAGAGCACTTTTGTACTTTTGATTCATCTTCGGCATTTCCATGTTGCAACTCTTTTTTGGGATGACACTTAACAGTGATTCAACCCTGCTTACATCCAGTCTTCTCTTTGTTGGTTCACTATATTTTTGTCTATCTTCATCATCCTCCATTTTATATTTAAACTATTAACTGAAATTATTCTATTTTATCATTTTGGTCACTCAATAAACAAAGCTCCCTTCCTGTACAATACCAATTAGTCGTTTCCTCCAACTTAGCAAAAAAGCACTGTACTCCAGAGCTCGTTCTAGATGTCTGTTCCAGACAGTGGTTTGTTGGTGTGTTTGTGTCTGTGTTTTAACCCCATGTATTGTCATGGTTGCCACTGACAATTAGATATACAGTAAATACCTTGTGGTTTTGTACTTGTGATGATTAGACCAAGGCAATGGATTGATGCCAGATGGATGACTGAAAAATAAATCCCTATTTCCTGAAGTCAATTCTGGGCATGGGCACTCCGCTATTTTGGGTGTTCATCCCTGTGGTCTGGTACTATGTACCAAAATGGGACTAAGAATGTCAATTAAAAGATCAGTGAGTCTGGCTGGTTGCAGCCACTTCCTCATTAGGTGATGCATATCTCCTAGGAAAGGCCTCAGGCTATAAATTGGAATGTATTATTTACAGGGACACAACAGTGCAGAGTCTGACCC
Source organism: Oratosquilla oratoria (assembly GCF_046742065.1). NCBI lineage: Eukaryota > Metazoa > Arthropoda > Malacostraca > Stomatopoda > Squillidae > Oratosquilla > Oratosquilla oratoria. The sequence continues at coordinate 42,092,526 of NC_134806.1, forward strand.
TCCAGCCAACAGTGAAAGAGGGAAGGATTCAGCATGAAGACTCCCCCCTCGTGAAAGCTGTCCGCGATGGCCACGTTCTGGTAGTAGATGAAGCAGATAAAGCACCTGTCCACGTCACATGTGTTCTCAAGGTGCGTCCTGCAACTCACAAGTAGAGTGGGTACTTATGGGTTTCCTTTGGCCGAAAAATAAAGCCTAGAGAGGGAGGAACTAGAACAAACATACAAGTAGGAGTTGCATATCCATGACTCCAAACCATGTGTTCAGTGGTTGAGGTCAAGCATTTATTTATCCTTATGTACACTTTAAAATATTGACATATCTTTATAGTTTAGTTTAATTTTTATTTTGCAATAGGATACTCAGATATGAAAATGCAATATATAAAATTGCAAGGATGACACAAAAAACATTTGAAACTTATTTCCATATGTTTCTTATTTGGAGCATTTGATATTATCTTTAGTGTTGCATGATTTTTCTTTGAGCAGTAATAAGACCTGCATTTATTATTAGTTCAACTGTAAAAGTACAGTATCATTACTTCAGTGCATCATAATTTGTGGAATAATATGTTGATAGATTACCACCATATGCTGATTAGTTTAGACTGGTGTCACAATTTTACTTCAGTAAATCAACTTAGTGTAATGCCAAAATTGTGCCATGCACATTTTGGTTTTGCCTCCCTCATCTGAGCCCCCTACTTTTTGAGTGCTAGGAATGCCTCAGCATATGCTGTGCTGTGTACAGCTACCAGTAAATTAATAAAGAAAGCTTCTGTTGCAAAAAGACTTACAAAAATTAGAGTAAGAAAGACCACACAAAGTCATATAAAAGGTCTCATAACCAGGTATGATTTATTATAGAAAGTGTGACTTAATTTTACTGTCCTTTCAGACTCTTGTTGAAAGTGGTGAGATGCTCTTGTCAGATGGCCGGCGTATCATGCCCCCTGGTCATGTCCCAGCTTCTTCCAGTGCTGGGAAAATCCTTGTCTCCCATCCAGACTTCCGGATGATTGTTCTGGCCAACAGACCAGGATTTCCTTTCCTAGGCAATGACTTCTTTGGAGCTCTAGGTAAGAATCTAATTAGATATTGAAATATGTACACTGCACCAATGAAACTAGGCTGAAGAGATGTACTCAGATCTACTTTCTGGATGTAGTGATACAAACCAACCTTCTCAGAGTATAAATAAATTCACAGGTAAATTGAGTATATCCTTTGTACCGGGACCATTGACATGTACCTACAAGTGGTAATTCTTCAAGACAAATATCAGAAAGTCTGAAGTTTCTGCCATTCATCTTCAGAACCTGTCAGTATCCTCTCCTCCATCTAGTGATGCAGTCCCAAAGGGGACACTTAGTCTCCAGAGCAAACCCAAGACCTTTGTATCAACTTTGATTTTATTCCCTCTTTTCACCCTATATGGGATATTGATTGCATACGTATTTTACAGTTATCATGTTCATGACCCTGTCTGGGGTATTGGCTGCATATTATTGTGAGGTTAAAATCTGCTCAGTAGCATGTAGCTGATACTTAAAGGTCTATATGGGGTGCCCCTACAGACCAGAGCCATACATCATTTTGTCTGTGATAGAGAAAATCTCTATTCCTAGAGAAACTATGCTACTTTATTATACTGCAATTGTTCCTCTGTTATGCTGTCCCCCCACTCTTGATACTGTCCTGTACCACTTCTCTGAATATACATTTCCTTTTTTGTCAAACCCTGTGGTAAGGGAGAAAAAATACTGCCACCGAGTGTTCCCACTTGAGTTGTAAAAAGCAACAAAAACAGGACGGGGATAGAGCTAAGCATCCTACTCTCTGTAGCCCCAAAGGAAGCATTCCCAAAAAAGGCAAAGGCATAAAAGGGCCTAGGAGTTTTCCAACCAGAACCCTCAGGTTTGGGTCTTTTAATGTGTGTGGATGTGGTACAGATGAGAATAAGAAGGAAGACATAGGCACTATGTTTGTTAGAAGATGGATGTGTTGGCAATGAGTGAAACTATATTGAAAGGAAAGGGCAAATTTGAGTTTCGGAGTGTAGTTGGAAGGGTGTCAGGAGTGAAGAGAGGAGGAGGGAGATAAGCGGTGTCTATACTAGTAAGTGAAGAGATAGGTAAGCATGTGGTGGAGTGGAAGGAGGTTTCTTCAAAGTTAACATGGATGAAAGTGAAACTGGGAAGGAAGATTTGGGTCTTTGTAAGTGCATATGGGTGTAGTAGTGAGAAGAGTGTAGAGGAAAGGGAGACACTCTGGATAGATTTAAATGAGTGCATAGAGGGTTTAGGGAGAAATGTCAATGTAGTGATATTGGGAGATCTCAGTGCTATGGTAGGAGACAAGCCAATAGATGGAGTGGTTGGAAAGTGTGGAGTGGCATGAAAAAATCATAGTAGAGACTTGATGGTGGAGATGTATCTAGAAAGAAGGTTGATGGTAGCAAACACTGTGTCTAGGAAGAGGGTCAAGCATACACATGGGAGAGGGTGGTGGATGGAAGGGTGGTAGATAGGGTTTTATGGACTATATAGTGGTAACCAGGAGAAGGGTAGGGGGAGTTTTGGACATATGTGTAGTTGGGGGAAATATAAGATTTTTTTAGTCCATGGGCCAAATCCAGAAAAGTGCACTTTTGTTGCACCCCCTTGGGGACTTTGGTTTGATGATACCAAGTGGTTCCTAGGTAATCTGAGATGACATTTTCACTTGTTGTCATTTGCACAACCTGGCAGGTACTTCTTAATACCCCATTTTATAAGGGAGGGTTCATGCAAAATTTCACCTTGGCAAGAATGCATGTATTTGAGAGAAAAACTAATTCTCTGATTATTTCAGGAAACACTGGTAGTCATACAGTAAAGTCCCAAGGGGGGTGCAACCAACTTAAAAAATAAGGCATGTCTGGATTTGGCCCATGGTAGAAGGTGGGTTGAGAGTGGAGGCTGGGTGGGGAGAGGGGGGACAGTGGGAGGTGCTTGGTGTAAGCTGCTTGAATGAGAGGGAAGGGGAGAGGGAGTGCAAGAAGCTGAGAGATGGGTGGGAGGGGGTGAGGGGTGGAGTGAAACTAGGGGTGGAGGAGGAGTGGGAGTGTTTTGGGGAGGGAGTCACAAGATGTACAGGGATGGTGCGTGGAGCAGGGAGGAAATGGAGGGAGGGGTGGTGAGTGGTGGGATGGTGAAGCAGAAAAGGTTGTGGAGGGGAAGAAGGGAGCATTCACAGATTGGTTGCAGGGTAGGATGGGAGAATCATATGAGAGGTACAAAGAAGGGAGAAGAGAGGTAAAGCATGAGATGGAGGAGGTGCAAAGGGGAGCAGATGCAAAGTGAGGTAAGAGTGTGACAAGATTTTGAAAGTGATGAAAAGATATTTTGGAAGAAAGTTGGGGGAATAGGTGGAGGTGAATTGATTAGAGGGGACTGGGTGAAAGGTGTAGATCAGTCATTCTCAACAGAGGCAATTTTTGAGCTCAGAGGGGGAAAAAACGTCACAGGTATTGCTTCTAACTGACAAATATTAAGCCTAATATAAAAGATCTAGCAGCGAAGCACCAGCCAGGCCCAAGGATCTCATTAAAACACAACGTGAGTAAAACATTTTAAATAAGTTGTTTATCATTGTTGCAATAATTTTATTATTATTTTCCAATTAAGTGGGGCGATCCTTTTTTTTTTTTTTTTTCAATTGAAAAAGGGGGCGATATGGCCTAAAAGGTTGAGAAACCCTGGTGTAGATGGAGAGATGATAATGGAAGAGACAGCAGTAAGGGGGGGATGGGTGGAGTATTTTGGGAATTGCTAAATGTGAAGGAGGATAGGGAGAAAAGGGTGGTTACAGTGGGAGACACTGGAAAAATGACAGTGATGAATGAGAAAATTGGAGGAGAAATAAGAAAAGATGAAGTGAAACCATTTAATAAAATGATGAGAGCAGGTGGGGTGCCTGGGTTAGATGGGTGCCATGCAGATTGTCTAAAAAAGGAAGGTACAGTGATGGTGGACTGGGTGATGAGGTTGTTTAATGATTGTGTAAAAGAGGGTAGAGTGCCGGAAGACTGGAGGAGTGCCTGTATAGTGCTGCTTTATAAATGGAGTGGGGGACAAGTGTGAATGTGTGAGTTTCAGAGGGGTTAGTTTGTTGGGTGTAGTTGGGGGGGCTTAATGGAAGGTTTTGATTGAGAGCATTAGGAGAGGAGCATAGGAGGTAATTGGTGAGGAGCAGTGTGGGTTTGGGACATGTGGGGGTTGTGTGGATCAGATTTTTGTAGTAAGGCAGATATGTGAGAAACCTTTAAGTAAAGGTAAGGATGTTTTTTGGGTCTTTATGGGTTTGGAAAGGGATTATGACAGGGTAGACAGGAAGGCACTGTGGGAGGTATTGCAGATATGTGGAATGGGAGGAAAGTTGTTGAGGGTAATTGAGAGATTTTGCAAGAATGGTGGAGCCTGTGTTGAAATTGGAAATGGAGAGAGTGAGTGGTTTTAGGTAAAGGTGGGACTTTGCTGGGGATATGTCATGTCACCATGGCTGTTCAATTCATACATGGATGGGGTGGTGTGGAAGGGATGCAGGGGTGATGGGCTGGGGATTGGAGAGGGCAGAGAGGGGTGGGAGGTGGGCCAGTTGTTGTTTGCTGATGACACGGTTCTTGTAGCAGGATTAGAGGAGAGATTAGGGGAGTTGGTGATGGAGTTTGGGAGGGTATGCAAGGGAGAGAAGTTGGAGATAAGTGTAGGTAAAAGTTGGGTGATGAGATATGCAAGGGGAGAAGATAACAGTAAATTGGAAGTGAGTATTAAGAAAGAGAGACTGGAGAAAGTGGATAACTTTAGATACTTGGGGGGGAAATGTGGCAGGAAAGGGAAGAGTGGAGGTGGAGGTGGAGTGTAGATTGAGAGAGGCAAATGAATGCCTTGGGGGATTTAAAAGTGTATTGAGAAATAGACATTTGGGAATGGATACTGAGAGGAGATGGTATGAAGGGGTGATTGTGTTGAAACATGCAGAAACATGGAACATAAGAGAGGAAGAGTCTAAATGTGTTTGAGATGAGGTGCCTGAGAGGTGTGTGTGGGGGGGTTGCTAGGCTGGACAGAGTGAAAGGTGAAGAGGTGGGGGAGGGGAGTGGGGGTGCAAGGGAGTTGGAGGTGGAGTTGATGGATGGGGGGTTGGGATGGTTTGGGCACATGGTGGGAGTGAGTGAGGAATGATTGGTAAAGGAGCTGTGGAAGGCGGAGGTGGAGGGGGTGAATGTGAGGGCCTAGAGTCTAGACTTAAGATTCTTCTTTCCTTCACCTAGACTCCGGATGAATTAAAGAGCTTTAAATATGTATTATGTAGCAGGAGATGGAGTGGGGGTGAAGGTAAATTATAGAGTAAGAAAACAAATAGATGTTTTGGGAGAATAAGGAAATTGGTATCTGGGAATGAATGTAAAGAGAACTTTATGAAGGGGTGATTGTGCCTACAATACTGTATGGTACAGAGACTTGGGATTCAAGGGAGGTAGAAAGGAGAATCTTTATTTGTGTTTGAGGTAAAGTATTTGAAAAGTATGGTGGGGGCTATGAGGATGGATAGAATGAGAAATAAGGAGGTGAGGCAGAAAGCAGGGTTGGAAAGAGAGTTGGCAGATAAGGTTGATCAAAGAATATTGGGATTGTTTGGGCAAATGGGAAGAATAAGTGAAGAGTGGCAGTGTGTGGAGTTAAGGGGAAGATTGAAAATGGGATGGATGAATATAGTGAATGGAGCCTTCGATACATGGGAAATGTTTCTTGAGCAGGGAGGGGATAGGGCAAGGTATATGTGCAAGTGGAGAGTGGTTGTTAATGGATGAGAAATTCTGAAGGGATTTCTTCATGGCTACTATGTTGTGATTGTCAGCTCTTCTTATGTAAGGAATTGGACAAAAGACATTGAGAGTTGATAGCTTTAGCCTATTCCAAAGACCAAGAGTCAACCTCTAATGTCTGCACCTCCATATGGAGGTGAGGGTGTTCATGGGATTTGAAGACATTTGATGGGAGATGATCCTTTCTGATGCCCATCTCACAGGGCCACCACAAGTAGATGCCCATCGTTGGTTCTTTCATTTCTTTTAATGTACCACATAACACCGTCAATCACCGCCCCCTCACATACCACATAATGCCTTCATTTACTTCCTTTCTGCCTTCATTCACTTCTCATTACTACCACATTACACTTTCAGTCACTTTCCTATAAGCACCACATAACTCCTTCTGCCAATTCCATTCACTTACTATGTAATGCCTTCATTCACTTTCCTTCATATGCCACATAACTCCTTCAGTCACTTTGCTTCTAGTACTATGTAATGACACTCTGGCTTTGAATCTCCTCTAGGTGACCTCTTCAGCTGTCATGCCATTGACAACCCAAGCATTGAGTCTGAGATGACGCTTCTGAGGTCCTATGGGCCTGATGTGGCTGAGGATGTGATGCGGCGCCTGGTGGGAGCTTTTGGGGACCTCAGGGCCATGGCTGACCAGGGACTCATCCAGTACCCATACTCCACCAGGGAGGTTGTCAACATTGTTAAGCATCTGCAGGTATAAGTCCCACTTGTGTCCTCCATTGTATCTTCCATCCTCTTCTCCTCCCCCTCCTCCTACCCTTTCAGTCTCCTCTTACTCCTCCTCCCCATTGTATATTTTCATGGATTTCATTTAAAATGTACATTATATTGACAGGTGTGATGAAGGAGAATTGTAAGAATTTAGCTGATTAATCAAGAGTACAAATTAATGACATTACTTTTAATCTAAATTTCAAATAATATACCAGGAACATATTTCTGTTAATCTAACTTCGCTCTCTTTAAATTAAACACCAGCTATAATTTGTGCCCTGGCCTCAGATTGGTGAAACATGCCATGTGTTGGTGCAGGGCCCTCAGAAGGGAGAGGGGTTGCAAGGGGTGTATATGCCCTGGGAATGCACATTTAGGGGGGCAGCAGTTTTAGTCTGGACATGCCACCCACAAGACTGACAAAATAATTATAATAAAAAAAGGTCAAAGTAGCCCTGAATAATTTTAATTACCGTAATATATGAATTTTGCATTAGAGAATATGAAATATTTTTCCCTTATCCTTTCTGCAGTAGGGACATTAAATAACATTTTTAAAATCTGTTTCATTATTTCACAATCCAATTGCTATAATAGGCTGTAGGGAAAGGTGGAGATGGGAAGTGGGGGCATCACTGAGAACTTTGCCCCAGGATGGTGCTTTGGCATGTAAGGGCCCTGTGTTAGTAGCAAATACACCATAGTGTATGTTCCTTTCCTAAATGTGCATTATCTCCAATACTGTTTGTGTATCATATGAAGGTCCACCTTGAAAAGTACATCTCATCTGCTTCTCTCTCTCTCTCTCTCTCTCTCTCTCTCTCTCTCTCTCTCTCTCTCTCTCTCTCTCTCTCTCTCTCTCTTTCTGTGTGTGCATGTGTATATACTTATACTATCTGTTTATCTACCTGCCTCTATTTCTTTCTTTTTCCAGGAATTTCCTAATGAAGGCATTGTCAGTGTCGTTCGGAATGTCTTTGACTTCGACTCATGGTCTTCAGAAACAAAGGAAACTGTGGTACGCGTCATGCACCGCCACGGCATCCCTGTCGGTGCCTCTCCAACCAACATAAACCTTTCTCAGAAGTAAGGATCTCACCTTTGAGGAGGTGGAAGGACAAGGGAGGTGGGAGTGCAGAAGGAAGAAGGGAAAAATAAAGTTATCTGCTTCAGGCAAAGGAATATCTCAGCATTGTGACGTAATCTTACCTCAGGGCAAACCTTTCGGTTGAAATAGTTTTTATAGACTCAGTTTTACAGTGAATATATTTTGATGTATCATATGCAAGACAGGTATATCAATATCTTCTGTACCAAGAGGTTATTTTGTTTTTATTTTACTGCTACCAGGTTGTTTCATATGACTACTTTCAAGCTATCTTACCTAACTTCTGCCAAGTTAATCTATCATGGCTGTCACCAAGTTATTTTATCATGGCTGTTGCCAGGATATTATATTCATCTCATCTTTGGTGCCATGTTTCCTTTTATTAAGCCTGTGCACCCTCACAGTAGCAAAGGCTTTCACTGAGGGCTTGGCATTGGCACAAACACGATTTCTATAGATTGGGACCCTGTTCAGTTAGGGGTACGGTGACCTTTGTCCCAACAGATTCTCTACAATGGACCAGTAGGGTGAAGTGGCTAGGATTCCATGTCACCAATTGATTTGCTCTTTTGTGATTGTTGGTAGAATAAACAAGAAGACATTTTTTGGGTAAAATGAATTAAATAGTCTAGTAGCTAGTGGAATAAGAGGGGAAATGGCATCTGTTACAGAAGAGGTTAAATTTTATTCATTTTATTATGGCATTTTTCTTTTGACACATAAAGTTCAACATTTTATAATTTTATAAACACTTATTGGCTGCATGTTATTGTGGGGTTAAAATCTGCTCAGTAGCATGCAGCTGATACTTTAGGGCTATATAGGGCACCCCTATGGACCAGAGCCACATATAATTTTGTCAGTGATAGAAGAAATCTCTATTCATAGAGAAATAATGCTACTTTATTATACTGCAACTGTCCCTCTGATATACTGCCCCCTACTCTTAATATTGTCTTGCACCACTTCTCTGAATATTAATTTCCTTTTCACTGAACCCTGTAGTAGGAGAGAAAAAATACTGCAACTGAGTGTTCCCACTTAAGTTATAAAAGGTGACAAAAATGGGATGGGGATAGGGCTAGGCATCCTACTCTTTGTAGCCCCAAAGGGAGCATTCCTAAAAAAAGCAAAGGTATAAGAGGGTCTGGGAGGAGTTTCCAATGTAGTTGGGAGGATGTTAGGAGTGAAGAGAGGATGAGAGAGTTAAGGGGTGGCTATACTAGTAAACGAATAGATAGGTAAGTGTGTGGTGGAGTGGAAGGAGGTTTCTTCAAGGTTAAGGTGGATGAAGGTGAAACTAAGAAGGGAGATATGGGTCTTTGTAAGTGCATATGGGTTTGATAGTGAGAAGAGTGGAGAAGAAAAAGAGGCTTTCTGGATAGATTTAAATGAGTGCATAAAGGGTTCAGGGAGAAATGTCAGTGTAGTGGTATTAGGAGATCTCAATGCCAGGAAACAAGTCAATAGATGGAGTGGTTGGGAAGTGTGGAGTTCCAGGAAAAAATCATAGTGGAGAGATGATGGTGGAGATGTGTCTAGAGAGTTGATGATAGCAAATACAGTGTTTAGGAAGAAAGTCAAGCATAAGTACACATGGGAGAGGGTGGTGGATGGAAGGGTGGTAGATAGGGCTTTAATGGACTATATAGTGGTAACCAGGAGAAGAATAGGAAGAGTTTTGGATGTACATGTTCTTAGGGGAGAGAGTGGGGGAATATCAGATAATTTTTTGGTGGAAGGTAAGTTGAGAGTGGAGGATAGATGGAGAAAGAGGAAAAGGACAGAAGGTAGGGAGGTGCTTAAAGTAAACTGCTTAAATGAGAAAGAAAAGGAGGGGTATAAGAAGAAACTGAGAGAAGAGTGGGAGGTAATGAAGGATAGAGTAGAACTAGGAGTGGAGGAGGAATGGAGATGTTTCAATGAGGGAGTCATAAGGTGTGCAAAGATGGTATATGGAATAAGGGGGATGGGTGGAAATACAAGGAAGGGTAGTGAGTGATGGTATGATGAAATGAAGAAGATTGTAGAAGAGAAGAAATGAGCATTAACTGATTGGTTGCAAAATAGGACAAGAGGTATTGCAGATATATGGGATAGGAGGAAAGCTGCTAAGAGCAGTCAAGAGTTTTTACAAGAGTAGTAGAGCCTGTGTTAGAATTAGAAATGGAGAGAGTGAGTTGTTTGAGGTAAAGATGGGACTTCGCCAGAGATGTGTCATGTCACCTTGGCTGTTCAATTTATACATGAATGGAGTGGTATGAGAGGTAAATGCAAGGGTAATGGACTGGGGATTGGAGATGGTTAAAGAAAATGGAGAAAAGTGGGAGATAAGCCAGTTGTTGTTTGGTGATAACACTGTGCTTGTAGCAGGATCAGAAGAGGGATTAAGGAAGTTAGTGACAGAGTGTGGGAAGTTGTGCAAAAGAAGGAAGTTGAAAATAAATGTGGGTAAATGTAAGGTGATGAGATGTACAAGGAGAAAGGATGGCAGCAAATTGGAAATGCATATTAAGGGAGAGAGACTGGAGGAAGTGGATAGTATTAGATACTTGGGGGCAAATGTGGTGGGAAAGGGCGAAATTGAGGTAGAGGTAGAATGTAGATTGAGAGAAGCAAATAAATGCCATGGGGGATTAAGATGAGTAATGAGAAGTAGACATTTGGGAATAGATGCTAAGAGGAGATTGTATGAAGGGGTGATTGTGCTGACAGCACTGTATGGGGCAGAAACATGGAATATAGGAAATGATTTAAATGTGTTTGAGATGAAATGCTTGAGATGTATGGTAGGGGTTACTAGGTTGGATATAGTGAGAAACAAGGAGGTGAAGAGGAGAGCTGGGGAGAAAGGGAGTTGGGAGATAGGGTTGATGAAAGAGTATTGGGATGGTTTGGACACATGGAAAGAATGAGTGAAGAAAGATTAGTAAAAAGAGGTGTGGAAAGCAGAGTTTGAAGGAGTAAACATGAGCAGGCAACCAGGGATGAGATGGATGGATGGGGTAAAAGGGGCATTGGGAAAGAGGGGAATGTCTGTTGATGAAAGAAAGAAGAAGACAAAAGATAGGGGTGAGTGGAGAATGGTTGTGTATGGATGATGTGATGCAAAGATGGTGGGTGGGTTGGGGGTGAGGGGTGAGGGAGTATGTGTGAATGATATTTTGACACAACCCAAAGGGATTTCTCCCTGTCTTTTCTTTTTCTTCATGAGGGGGTGGAAAAGGAGGGGTTACCAATTAAATGAAGCCACCTTGCTGTGGATGTGCTGTCTTGCTACATTACTTCTGACCCAAGGCAGTGGTCGAGATGCAGGGATGACCTGTCATCCTTGAGGAGCCAAGAAAAGAAGGAGGGAGGGATGGTGAATGGGAGTGGAGTATGTGGGGATGAAATGGGTGGGAATGGATCCCCTTTGACTTTGGCTACCTCCCTTGTAAAGAGGAAAAAGTAAAGATGGAGTAGTTAGACACAGAAATTGCTAGTGCACCAGGTGCCCTGAAAATGAATGGCCTAGTAGTAGTGGAATAAGAGGGAAATGCCATATGGTATAGAAGAGGTTAAATTTTGCTGTTCATTTTATTATGGTATTTTTCTTTTGACACATAAAATTTGACTTTTTATGATTTTATGATTTCAGAAAGTAAAGCTGGGGCAGTTGGATACAGAAATTACTGGTACGCCAGGGGATGGGATCATATTAAAATATTTTTCCCCAAAATTAAATTAAAATAAAGATGAGGAATTTATAATTCTAGAAAATACTGAGGCACTTTGCAACCAGAAATACCAATCATTTACCTTTATTGTATTTCTAATTGGAGAAATCAATCAATTAATTGCCTCATGTTTTTCTTACAGTAGACCCATGAGTTCCAGCTAACTGGCAACAGCCAGTGAATTAAGGGCAGCGTAGCACTTCCACTTATAATGAGACATTCAGATTAATGATAGAAGGCTGATTTTTCTACCACAAATTGTGCATGTCACAGTGGTAAATAACCCCAAGTTTCACTATTTTACATACACAATTGTAGCTGTAATGAATGTCGATATTCACTTCATATTCACTTTACTTTCAAGTCATACAAACACAGCCCATTGAAAACAATATTAAAACAATTCCAGCATTATTCTATTTAGATATCACCAGTGACCTACCCCCAGTATCATGCAGTATATCCATACAAAAATATATACATTCACATTGCAAAACAAGCACTTAACTGCCAAATACCTTATTTCACCAAACTCACCCAAAAACCAAGCCAACATAGAAATTGTTCTCAAGACATATAAGAATTGCATTGGCGCACTTATGTTCAGGTCACCACTCTGTATTAAAAACAGTACCAATACAGAATCAGCTTAGCAACAATTACCCTAGATGCAACCATCTTACAAAATGCACAGAGCACCTACATTCACCCCTCTCAGATGACAACATTAAATCTCTCCACTGAATAATGTATGGGCTGAACCAGTGGCCATGGCTAGTATCCAGGGGGTTGCAGATCTTCTGCATGAGAGAGCCAGTACAACAGATTTTACCATCTGTTTCTTTGTGTCACTGTACTTTTTTCATGTAATATTTTGAGAGGACCAACTATACTTGCATGTGGTGGCCATGTAAGAAAGATGTTAGAGGGAATTACTTTTCTGCCATCAGTCTTTTAAAACCCATGAACAGTCTCACCTCCACCTTGAAGGGCTGACATTTTGTGTGTGGACCAGGCCAAGTATTTCAGTCAGCTTTAATTGTATTTTCTCCATCTTTTCACATAAAGAGAGGTGGCAACCAGCATCAGTACCATTCCTCCCACTACTCTATGCCGATAACATAGAAACACCCCAGATCAGGCATGTATGAGTTCTGAGCTCATATCTAGGAGGGTAATATTTGTTGATTACAAGTCCAAAGTGTGATCTAAGACCATGGTGAATCACAGACAATATTGCCCAGCATTTCTTCCCAGAGAAACCTGTGGGAATGCTCAAGGACTGTTGGCACCCACTGTGAAGGTGTGGCTTCCCAGTCAGTGAAACTTGAGAAAGTAATTTTTTTTATATTATCAGTACTACATTACCTCTGACTTGAGCAGTGTTCTTGGGACATGAATTGTCCTTCATCCACAAGGTGCTAAGATGAGACAATGGATTGGTTTTTGGATGGGTTTAGTGTATGCCTTGACTTGATATTTTAGATATTATTATTATTGGTATTACATACATATACCAAGGGCTTTTCCCCCTTACAAGAGAGGTAGCCAAAATCAAGACATAAATCCACTCCCATTGTTTTGATCTCCACATACTCCACTCCCATTCACAACCCCTCCCTCTTTTCTTGTCTCCTCCTGAATGACTGGTCAGAGGTAATGCAGTAAGACACAGCACATCTACAGCAAGGCCATTTAATTTAATCAGCCACCCTACCTCTCCATCCCCTCATCCAAAAAAAGAGAAGCTATTGATATTAATGTTATTTGTATTATTAATTATGAGTATCATTATATTATTGTCATTATCATTATTATTATTATTATTATTATTGTTATTATTATTGTTATTATTATTATTGTTATTATTATCATTACTATTATTATTATTATTATTATTACTATTATTATTATCATTATTATTGTTATTACTATTATTATCATTATTGTTACAAATGATATTATTTGTATAATTGTTAATATTTTTGTGACGTCAGATTCCTGTTAGATTGAAGTTTAAACAGAATTGCCTGGCAGATGTATAAAAAAGTAATAAAGTTACTTTTTATGATATATTGTTTCATTCACCTCAGAGTGACCCTTGCTGAGCCAGCTATGACGGCCATGTGGCAGATTGTGCGGCAGCGCAAGGCGGGAAAGACACAGCTAATGCATTTGCCCACTGAGACCTCCACACTCAAGTATAAGGTGAGTCTGTAATGCAACAATATCTATGTGTAGGGCTATATATGATTATGTATATACATATATATATATATATATATATATATATATATATATATATATATATATATATATATATATATTATATATATATATATATATGTATTTCCCTAGTTGTATTTTACAGGAAGAGAGCTATGCTTGTAGTGATCTGCTTTTGTATCTCTCAGAATCCAGTTTGATTTTAAATTCTTGTATAGTTTTTGCACTCACTGTTTTTCTCATTCAGTTTGTTCTAGATATCTATCACTGTGTGGGAAGCAATGTTTTTTTTTCAGATCTCTTCTGTAACTATCCTTTTTAAGTTTATTTTCATGTCCTCTTTTTTTTCTTTTATCCCACTTTAGTTTATTTTCACATCCTCTATTAAGGACTTCCATCTCTTTCATAATTCTGTAGATGCATAGTAGATCTCCTCTTTTTCTTCTTTGTACCAGGGTTGGTAGTTTGAGTTTGTCCAATCTTTGTTTGTATGTCAGTTTGGAGAGTCTTGGTGCCATCTTTGTCATTGCTCTTTGAATTCTTTCTAATTTCTTTATGTTCTTTATAGTACTAGGTGTCCATAGTGTTGCAGCATATGGTACTCCAATCTTGGTCTTAGCAATGTAACTAATATTTTCTTTACCATTTCTTCATCCATGAAGTCAAAGGCCACTTTCATTGATCTTAATAAATTGAAAATTTCTCCAACTATTTGTTGATATGTTAGTCTGATGCCATGTCATTGGTGATAGTTACTCCTAGGTTCCTTTCTGAGTTGACATTTTTAACTTCCTTTGTACCAATTTTATATTGTCCCAATAATCTATTTTTGCTTTTTTCAAATTCCATTATACTACATTTCTTAATGTTGAAATTCACTTCACACTTCCGACTCCATTCCCAGACTTTGTCTCTCTTCTTTGCTCTAATGTCTGTAGCTCAAGTTTTGCTAGTCTCTCTTCATATGATAGTTCTGAGAGTGTTGGTGCCAATTTTGGAATTGCTCTTTGTATTCTTTCAAGTTTTGTTATACATTTTTTTGTATTTGGTGACCACGTCGTCGCTGCATATTCCAATCTTGGTCTTATCAAAGTGACTAGTATTTTCTTCACCATTTCTTCATCCAGGTATGTAAATGCCACTCTGATTGTTCTTACATACATACATATACCAAGGCTTTTTCCCCCTTTCAAGGGAGGTAGCCAAAAAGGGAAAGGCAAAAAACACTCCCACCCATTTCATCCCTAAATACACTCCACACCCCTCCCACCCTCCCTCTCATCTAAGCACCTCCTGGATGACGGGTCATCCCTGCACCTTGCCCACCGCCCTGGGTCAGAAGCAGTGTCGCAAGACACAGCACATCCACAGCAAGGCCGCTTCATTCAATGGGCGACCCCCCCCTCTCCGTCCCCCCTTGCATATAAGGAGAGGACGGGGAGAAATCCCTTCGGGCTGCGTCAAAATTTACTCACACATACTACCCCACCCCCCACCCCCCCGCCCATTCCTCCTCATGCAATCACAACATCATCCATATACAACCATTCTCCACTCACCTCTGTCTTCCGTCCTCTCCCTTCCTTCCTCAACAGACATTCCCCTCTTCCCCAAAGCCCCCTTCACCCCATCCATCCACCTCATCCTAGGACGTCCCCTCATGTTCACTCCCTCCACATCTGCCTTCCATACCTCTTTTACTAGTCTTTCTTCACTCATTCTTTCCATGTGTCCAAACCATCCTAATATTCTTTCATCAACCCTATCTCCCAAATCCTTTTTCACCCCTGTTCTCCTCCTCACCTCCTCATTTCTCACTCTATCCAGCCTAGTAACCCCCACCATACTTCTAGACACCTCATCTCAAACACATTCAAACTCCTTCTCTCTTCTTCTCTTATGTTCCACGTTTCTGCCCCATACAGTGCTGTTGGCACAATCACTCCTTCATACAGTCTCCTCTTCGCATCCATTCCTAAATGTCTATTCCTTATTACACTCTTTAATCCACCAAGGCATTTACTCGCTTCTCTCAATCTACATTCTACCTCCACCTTCACTCCACCTTTTCCTGCTACACTTGCACCCAAGTATCTAAAACTATCCACTTCCTCCAGTCGCTCTCCCTTAATGTTCACTTCCAGTCTACTGCCACTTTCGCCCCTTGTACATCTCATCACCTTACTTTTACCCACATTTATCTTTAGCTTTCTTCTATCACATACTCTCCCAAACTCTGCCACCAGCTTCCTCAATCCCTCCTCTGACCCTGCCACAAGCGCAGTGTCGTCCGCAAACAACAGCTGACTCACCTCCCACTTTTCTCCATTTTCTTTAACCATCTCCAATCCCTGACCCACTACCCTAGCATTCACCTCTCGCACCACCCCATCCATGTATAAGTTGAACAGCCAGGGTGACATAACGCATCCTTGACGAAGTCCCACCTTTACTTCAAACCACTCACTCTCTCCATTTCTAATCCTGACACAAGCTCTACTACTCTCATAAAAATTCTTGACAGCTCCCAAAAGCTTTCCTCCTATCCCATAAATCTGCATAACCTCCCACAGTGCCTTTCTGTCTACCCTATCATAAGCCTTTTCCAGATCCATAAAAGCCCAAAAAACATCCTTCCCCTTTCCTATAGCTTTCTCACATATCTGTCTTACCACAAAGATCTGATCTACACAACCTCTACCTGTCCTAAAACCACACTGTTCCTCACCAATTACTCCTGTTCCTCTCCTAATCCTCTCAATCAAGATCCTCCCATAAGCCTTCCCTACTACACTTAACAGGCTAATCCCTCTGAAACTACTACATTCACACTTGTCCCCTTTTCCCTTGTAAAGAGGAACTATACAGGCACTTCTCCAGTCCTCCGGTACTCTACCCTCTCTTCAGCAAACATTAAATAACCTCACCAACCAGTCCACCATCACTGAACCTCTCTTTTTCAGTCATAATAATGACTCCCAGGTCCTTCTCATATTCTACATTTTTTATTTCTTCTTCTCCCAATTTATATGATTCCACTATTCTTTTTTTGCTTCTTCAAAATTCCATTATACTACACTTCTTAAGGTTAAATTCCATCTCCCACTTCCTACTCCATTCCCATACTTTATTGAGATCACTCTGTAGCGACTCAATCTTCTTCAATTTTCACTTTTTTAAAAAAAATTTGCATTATCCGCAAAGAAGCTCATATAACTTTCAATTTCTTTATCCATATCATTAATATATATAGCAAACATTGTTGGGGCCAGAACTGTTCCTTGTCGAACACCACTTATCACTTCATCCCAATTAGATTGTTTGTCTCTTATCACCACTCTCATTTTTCTTTCATGCAAGAAGTCTTCCATCCACTTCAACAGTTTGTCCTGTATTACTCCTGCAGTTTCTAATCTCTTAAGCAACTTCTTATGTGGCACCTTATCAAAAACTTTTTTCAGGTCTAAAAATGCACAATCAGCCTAACCATCTCTTTTTTGTATTATATCTATTAGCCTTGAATAGAAACACATTAAGTTTGTGACACATGATCATCCTTGTCTAAATCCAAATTGCCTTGGATTTAGTACGTTGTTTTTTCCGAATGCCTTACCCATCTACTTTTTATAATTCTTTCACCAATTTTGGCTATTGTACTTGTAAGAGAGACCGGTCTATAGTTAATAGGGTCTTCCTTGTTCCCCCTTTATATATTTGTACTATATTTTCTCTTTTCCAATCTTCTGAAACTTTTCCTTCTTTCAATGAACTTTTTATTAGACTATGTATTTTGTCTGTTAGTTCATTCCTGCATTCTCTCAAAATCCAGTTTGCCATTTCATCTGGACTGTGCGATTTTCTGACATCGAGATTACTCAATTGTTTCATTATTCTATTCCTTGATACTTCTATCTCTTTCTCCTCCCATCTGATATCTCTAGGTTGTATGTTCTCCCTTGTAAGCACCTATTTAAAATGCTTGTTCATAGTTTCTGCCATTTCTATTTCCTCTGTGTAATTAACTCCTTGTCGTAGTTTCTCTAATTCTTGTTTGTTTTTCAGTTTGTTGTTTGCAAATCTTTAAAATAGTTTTGGTTGATCTTTACATTTGTCTATGATATCTTTTTCATATTTTCTCCTTTCTTTTCTGCACACTTGTACATATTCATTTCTATAACTAGTATATATTTTCCATTTTTCAGGTCTTTTGTCTTTTTTCCATTTTATCCAAACTATCCCTTTTGTCTTTTAACTCCCTACATCTTTTGTTGTACCAGCACTTTACATACTCTTTTTTTTTTGCATTTGTCTTGGAACATACTTTTCCACTCCTTCTTTATAAATTTTTGTCAAAATATTCCATTTCTCTTCTACAGTTGTTTCCTCCTTGTGTATTCTTTCCCAGTCAGCTTTTTTAAATAATTCTTTTATTTTAACAAAATTGATTTTTTCATACATCAATCTTCCCTTTCTATATTGTTAATTTTTTTCATGTATTTTTCCTCGTTTAGTTACAGTTCAAACAATATGTGGTCACTTTTACTTATTGGTGTCATATATTCAATCTTTTCCACTATTTCGGGTTCTGATGTGATTATTAGGTCCAGTCTCGATGGTTCTTTCTCATTTCTATACCTAGTATTCTCTTGTATCCATTGCTGTCATTGTATGTTCTATAATCATATCAAGTAGTACATTTCCCCATAGGTCATCTCCACCCTTCACTGTCATCTCTTCCCAGCAGATTTCTTTACAATTAAAGTCACCCATTATAACTATTCTTCCTCCATCTTCCATTATCTTATTTAGTGTTATCCTTGTGTCTTCTAACATATTTTTGTGTTCTTTCTCTTCCCACGAAGCCGTTTTAGGAGGCACATAATTTACTACAAACTTCCTGCTCTTCCCATCCCTGTCCTCCACTTCTATCATAATCATCTCTACTCTATTCTTTCCATATGTGACATTCCTCACATTTATATCCTTCTTAGTCAGGAACATAACTCCACCCCCTTGTTTTACCTCTCTGTTTCTAATCCAATAATTATATGCACCATGTCCTATACTGTTGGGTGGTAGTGGACCTTTCAATTTTGTCTCTACAATTCCCATTATGTCAGGTTCTTTTTCTTTCAGGTAATCATTCAGTTCATTCAAGCCTGTTATTAATCCATCTATATTTGTGTAAGACACTTTTAATTTTCTGCTACTTCCATCCTGTTTTCTGTTTCCATTCCGTTTTTCTCTGCTATGAACCATTTCCTCACTTTCATATTCACTGCTCTCCAGTAGAATTTCTCTTTTTCTGACTCTGTTCTGTTCTCGTTTTTTTTCTTAGCTCCTATTTTGTTTTTGTTTTTTCCCTCCTCTCTTTCCTCTTTATTCATTTCTCTTTTTATCCATACCTGTTTATATTGATCACTGTGTGCTAGTTTCCCTGTTTTTGCCAAGATATTCTCTGATGTTGTTTGTGACCTGAATTTAACCTTAATTGGTCTGGTCTTATCAGTATTGTATTTCCCTATTCTATATATTTCTTCTATTTCTTTCCCTGTTTCTGGTTCATCTTCTTGAACTACTTCTAATATCTTATTTACTTTTTCCTTTTCTTCCTTTATTCTTGTAGTCCTATTTAGATTATACTTCTCTTCCATCCTTAATATAATTATACATTTCTTTTTATCCGCTAAGTCTCTTACTATATTCTCCTTCTCCCTCATCATTTTAATAATTGTGTCCTTAGTTTGTTCTTTCATCTGCTGTTCCATTATACCTCTAAATTCCATTTTATTGTTCTCTTGTACTTTTTTCCAACCACTTACCTCTTTTGCTATGGATTCTTTATTCTCTTTATTACTGCTCTTCAATTCCTCGTTCTCATCCTTTACTTCTCTTAACTGTCTTTTTAATTCTACTATTTCTTTAGTTAGGTTTTGATTCTCCTTCTTTAGTTCTTTCAGTTTATCAACTCTTTGAGTAATCAACTTTATTTGGTTAAACCTAGCTTCCTAATTTTCATTCATTTCTTTTACTTTCTCCTCTAGATTTACTAGTCAGAGGAGGTTGTCATTTCCTCCCTCATTAAATCCATGGAAATAGCTATCTTCACCTTCCATTGCGCTGCTCTTATCTATATTTCTAATTTTTATATTTTTACTAATCACATTGACTTCACCACTATCGTCAGGCCGTCTTTTGTTGACATGCCGTCTGACTTCCTGGGCCCTATCTTCCCCTTCCTCATTTCCTTCCATTTTCCTCAGTAATCCCTCCCCTTCTCCTTTTTCTTCACCTTCCCACTACACCACGAGCTTTCCCCTTCCCTATTAATACAACACAGGTACTTCCTTGTCGTTGTGATCCTCGAAATTTGCAGTCCTCTCTGGAGTCCAAACTTCGTTGCCACCTCGACCGACGTGTGTGTGTTTTTTGTGTATGACCACATTTAATACATACCTGTATACACACACATATATGCACTCAAACACATAGTATAAATGTAGAAGTAAGGGAAGTGCTCAATCTTTTGAGACCATTGGATGTGACACAAACTCCAGGACCTGACAGGATCTCAAACTGAATAATCACAGAATGTAGGAAGTAACTATTGGACAAGATTCACAGTCTTATTATATGTTTGTTGAAAGAAGGCATAGTACCACTTGATTGGAAAAGAGCAAATGTGGTACCAGTACACAAAAGTGGGATTAGGGAGACACCGCTAAATTATAGGCCAGTATCACTGACCAGCACAATAATTAAATTTTGTGAAAGATTGATGGACCAAATACGTTGAAGAGATGAACATTATGACAGTCAGTCTGCTTTTAGATCTAGGATGTCCTTTGAAGCTTTTACTTGATAGTGATTGATGTGTTGCAAGAGAAAGAGGGGTGGATGGATTGCGTGTACCTCAACCTGGATAAGGCTTTTAAAAGATACCTCACAGTTGACTTATGTGGAAACTGGAGAACGTTGGAGGATTGATAGGCAAAGTACTTGAATGGATGAAAGATTTTTAGACGGGGAGATATATGAGGACAGTAAAAAAGGATACTGTTGTAGATGACGCAAAAATCATGACAAGAGTGAAAAACAAAAAGGACTGTAAACTATTGCAAAAATATCTAGACACTTTTTTTGCATGGAGCCAAGAAAGGGAAATGAAGTTTGCCACCAGAAAATGTAAAGTACAGGAAATGGGCAATAGCTGCAAAACAACAACCTTAAACTATTCCTTGGGAAGAGAACCCCCGAGGTAAATACAATCAGGTAAATGCATACATATGCACCTAAACACACAATAGATATATGTGTTTCCTCAAGTAGTTCCCCAACCGTCTCTCGGATTTTAGGACCTCAGCACAAGACTCACATCCCTCACTTTAGTTATTTCCTACGAGCATGAATAATGAATTGCTCACATGCTGAGACCAGAGCGGGTCTCCAGAGAAATGGGTTGTGCATATCCATAAATGTGCTTGAAGGTTATGAAGACCCCGAGTAGTCTGATATACACCATGCTATTTTTCTGTCTCTTGAGTGACCAACATAGGGGACTCACTAGCAGTGATCTTGCGATAGTCTTCAGAAATCATTAATACCCTTCCTTTTTGAGGTGCAGGACCTGGCCCAAGATATTTCTATCAATTTAACTATTTCCTCCAAATCTTCACATAAGGAGATCTGACAACCAGCCATTGCTTGCTCCTCCTCCTCTTGCCAGTAGTTGATATAGAAAACGTCTTACACTAATACAGCAGACGCAACAGTCCGATGTTTTATTTCGTGGAGGGCCCAAAAACCGTTGCTTATGAAGGGTTACTAGTCCCCAGTCAATAAAATTCGGGGCTACAAGTGTTAGCACTATTAATTATCATTATTGTTTTGGTTACAACTCAAAATCTCTTTCCGTTGCAGGGCCCCATCTACTTCAACGTGTTCCGTCACGCCATGGACATGACGGAAGCCCGTGCGGCCGTCTTCACGGAACAGCAGCGCTACTGGACCTTGCCCATGCACGAAACGGCTCTTGTCACGGACGTCGCTGTCTCTCGCGGGGGCACGCTGGACCCTCTGGACGACACCCTTTACGTGGTCACAGCGGCACCCGTGGCCCTTTACACCATGTGCCCCCGAGGGGACTTCATTGGTCAGATCCTTCTCCATGATGTCTTCTCGATGCACCGTGGATCGTACCAACCTCGTCCGCGACTGACCGCTCTTGGGGGTCAGTTCGAAGGTAGCGTAGCTGTCCATGAAGAAATAACCAACACGCTGCTGCTGGTTACCCCTGACACGGGTTCCGTCAGGAAAGTCCAGCTGGCCTCGCTTCTTGAATCTGCCGCCGACAGCATTGTTAGGAAGTTCTCATCATCCGCCAAAGAAGCTCCTTTCTTCAGGATGTGCCGGGACGGTGCCGATAGGGGTGTCTTAGCCCTGTGGGAAGTGGGTGGAGGTCGAGTATTAGTAGTTGACTTGGTCGAGGAGAAGCTCCACTCCATAACTTTACCCGTTATCCTGACGTCCTTGCACTTACTAGATAAGTGCCAGTGGCTTGTCGTCGATAAGGATAACAAAAAGTGGCTTGTCCGGGGCTTGGAAGACGATCCGATTCCGAGCGTCCTGCACCCAGTGACTGAGACTCCCGAAGACAAATACCAACCTGTCCGTGACATCACTCGCGTTTCCAGGAAACTCCCCGATTTCGTGCTTTCCTCCGCCCTCCGGCAGCGCATCAGTGCACCAAGTCGCCTAGTGACGAGCATCGATTCCTTGGCTCACATCGTCGTGGGGTTCCCGGACCTCGACTCGAGTGGGAATGAGGTCTACACATGGCCTCGAGATGGTCCTTCCCCTGACAACGCCTCCAAGACAGTAGATGTGAGCACCACGACGGTCCTCCTACCGGAGGTCGGCCAGGTGGTACGTGTAGTCGAGACGCCTCCACCCAGAGCCCTTCAGGACTCCCAGGGTGTTGTCCAACGTCCTACCAATGTGGGGTCTTACTTGGAGGTGACGGACATTGTCAACCACACTTTAAGCTACGTCCCGGTGCCACGGGCCACACACTCC
This sequence comes from Oratosquilla oratoria, assembly GCF_046742065.1. Taxonomy (NCBI): domain Eukaryota; kingdom Metazoa; phylum Arthropoda; class Malacostraca; order Stomatopoda; family Squillidae; genus Oratosquilla; species Oratosquilla oratoria. The sequence continues at coordinate 42,115,266 of NC_134806.1, forward strand.
TCCCCTTACTGGTCTTGGTCTCGAAGTGTCCAGGCGGCACCCTTGGTCCTTGCGCCCATCAGTGGCGAAGGAGTGGCTACAGTAGACGCCGGGGGTGTGGTTCGGATCTGGCAGACAGGGTCTGCAGGATTGGAGCGTGCCCTTAACCAGTGGCGCCAAATGATCGGAGACGACAATCAGAATTTGCGCCTTGAACTCGAAAGAACGAGTGGCCTAGACGTCTCCGAGCCCAAATACGGCAAGGACGACCCTGACAACCAGCCTCATGTAGGAGGGAATACCTGGGCGGGGGGCACTGGTGGACGTGACACTGCAGGTCTTGGGGGGAAGGGTGGTCCGTATAGGCTGGACAAGGGACACGATGTTCACCAACTCCCGCAATGGGAGAAGGACGCGGTGCCCGAAGAGGTCAAGAAAGCCGCCCATGAGATGGCTCAGAAAGCTTTCAAGGAGCGCCTTCGGGAGATTCGTATGAGCGAGTACGATGCTTCATTATACGAACGCTTCTCCGGCAGCGTCAAGGGCCAAGTCACGGCTCTACGGGTCATTCTCTCCTCCTTACAAGCTCGTAGCAAGGAGCGCCAGTGGGTTCGACACCGTACTGACGGCGAGCTGGATGATACGAAGCTAATAGAAGGGCTAGCAGGTGAACGTGGGATCTATAAGCAGCGCCGGGAGGAAGAACCCGAGATGGGAGCACCCATGACCAAACCCAAGAGACTCCGGCTCGTTGTTGACGTCTCAGGGTCGATGTACAGGTTCAACGGCTATGACGGCCGACTCGAGCGGGAGCTTGAGGCTGTTCTCATGGTCATGGAAGCCTTCGAAGGCTTTGAGACCAAATTTAAGTATGATATCTACGGACATTCGGGTGAGGAGGAGGCCGTGGAAATAGTACAGCACGCAAGTCCCCCAACGAACAACAAGGAGCGCCTCGAAGTTCTGAAGACGATGCAAGCGCACTCGCAATTCTGTCTCAGCGGGGATAACACCATCGAAGCTGCTCGCCACGCCGTGACTGCTATGACCAAGGAGGACGCCGACGAGACCTTTGTCATCCTCCTGTCGGACGCTAACCTCGAGCGCTACGGCATCAAACCCCGTGAACTCACCAATGTCCTCTCAGCCCAGCCGTCCGTCAATACCTACGCTATCTTTATTGGGTCTTTGGGAGACCAAGCAGATCGGCTTACCCAAGCCCTTCCCACCGGGCGTGCCTTCGTCTGCCTCGACCTCAAGAAACTCCCGCAGATCCTTCAACAGATATTCATGTCTGCCATGCTGAAATGAACGTATAAGGTTTTATGAATTTTGGTTAACAAAGTCGAAGTGGTCAGGGCGAATAAGCACATAATCGACGCGTACCAGTACTCATCGTTCGCCTTCCAGTTGTGGAAATCACCCTTTTGTAAGACCTCGGAAAGCCATTAATTGTTTTTCACCGTCTCTTGGTGAACATTGTTGAACCACACTCGCAGAAAATAAAGATTCTACAAAAATTTACTTATTACAGAAATAATAAAAACTCACTTATTTTCTTCAGTTGTCTTCACCTATGAAGTCAGTGAATTCATTTTGGAAAGCCACAGATGTTTGTATTATAAGTTTTAGCTCACTGTACATGCATTCTTTGTTGAATATATATTTAGTTTTTGGTATGAGTATGATATATCCTGTTTCATAGATCGTATTGATTCATAGAACAACATATTGAAAGAATAGCAAGGTAGATTTCTGGGGCAATACTAATGAGCCAATGGATAAAGGTGACTCAAGTAAGTATGGATAACATTACTACGAGCCAAATATAATTTTTTTTTCTTTTTTTAAGTATCTTTGCCTCAAAAGAAAAAGTGACCACGTAACAATTAAATTCCAGTTGGCGGGTGGGGAATGGAGCCAAGCAAATTGAACTCAATTTTGGGAAGGTAGGCTTGAAGAAATTCTTTGAACCAGAGTACGGAGCCTCCAACCTCTTACGAATTCTGTTTACTCGTACCCAAACATAGCAAGAGTGAAGGTCATGAGGGACATATGGTTGAGGTGGGGTATGACAGTCACCGGACGCGAGGTCATAGAAATTGATAGATTGGTAAGGAGTAAAACCAGTTATCTTGCCTAGCGCGAAGAGCTGTTTTAAGAGAGCGGTGGAAACGTTCAATCATGCCGTTAGCTTGGGGGTGATAACTAGTAGTACGCATATGGTGGAAGCCAATGATAGATGAAAGCTTAGAGAAAAGTTCACTCTCGAACTGTCGTGTTGTTGCATGAAGACTGCGCCAAGTCCGGTGTAGGACGCATCTGTGTATATTGTGAAGGGAAGCTTATGGTTTGAAAAATCAAGGACAGGTGATGTGGCTAAGGCTTTCTTTAAGTAATTAAAGTCTTTCTCTTGGTCAGGTGTCCAATTGAAAGGGATGTCCTTAAGTAGCGAAGTTAATGGTGCTGCTATACCAGCGTAACCTTGAATGTATCGTCTGTAAAAATCTTATAGACCATGGAATGAATATATGTAGTCAACAGAGGTAGGGCATGGAATATGAATTACTGCCTTGACCTTGTCCTGCGAGGTTAAAGTTCCTTGAGAGTTAAGGGCGTACCATAAGAAGCGTATTTCTTTTTAAAGGAAGGAACACTTCTTAAGCTTCAATTTGTGGCCTGCCTTTGTTACTCATGAGAAAACAATGATAAGAGTGTGTAAGTGTCGAATAATCGATTTCAAAGCGATGATCACTTCATCAAGGCACATAAACACAGAATGGCCTATGAGACCTGCAAGGACTGTGTGCATAAGACGCGTGAATACTGAAAAAGGTGAAATAGGAGTGTAAAAAGTCTTGTAATACAGGTATTGGGTGTCTATCTGGTATAGCTTATTTAATTCCCTGACGTCTACTACTGGGAGGAAAAGGGGAAAATTCCACTCACTGACTGATGTTTAATGATGTCCTGAGCAATCATATCTACAATCATGCGTTTACTGTGTAACATTCTGTATGGAGGACTGTAATGTGGCTTTGAGTTCTCGTGAAGGGGTATATGAGGCTGAATGAGATTAGTAATTACGAGGGGTTCACCTGGAGTGGCAATAGATTGCTTGAGCTTGTTGCAAAGTGCAATCAAATCGGCTTGTGTACCAGGGAAGTCTATGGGGTCGAAATGCGACACATAAATGGGTTCCTGTGCCATGGGTACATCGGAAGTTGTGATACAAACTTGACAAGTAGGGAAATGTTCATCCATGACTTTGACGCGTGAGGGACATACTTCAGAATCGCAAATGTTTGTAACATTTGTGAGATGGAGGGGTGCCTTAGTGTCATTGGCAATCAAAATACAAGTGTGACCTTTGACGTTGAGCTGATGGCTGAAAGGAAGGAAATGCCATTTCTATGGCAAGTTTCTGGCATACAGTGTACATCGGTGTCTGGGGCTTGGAAAACTCGTAGGTTTATCTTTGTATAGTCACGAGGAAACAGTGTGTTTGGTCTGGTGAGCACTGTGTGAGTGTATATGAATGTAGATAACACTTCTGGGACTAAGGTGGATGTGATGTTGAATTCCTCAATGAGGGTGAAGAAATTGTCCTCAGTCGATGAAATACTAACGGTAATTAATAGCACCTTTTAATCCCCCCAAGGCATTTACTTACTTCTCTCAATCTACATTTTACCTCTACCTCCACTCTTCCCTTTCCTGCCACATTCGCACCCAAGTATCTAAAGCTATCCACTTCCTCCACTCTCTCTCCCTTAATACTCCCAATTTGCTGCCACATTCTCCCCTTATACATCTCATCAGCTTACTTTTACCCACGTTTATATTCAACTTCCTCCTTCCACACACCTTCCCAAACTCTGACATAAACTTTCTTAATCCCTCCTCTGATCCTGCCACAAGCGCAGTGTCGTCAGCAAGTATGTTGCATTAACATGAGGTTTGATATTGGTGTATACTCTAGTAAGGGATATAGCGACTAATGCAAAGTCCACTGGATTGTTTGCGATGATCTATGATTATAACTTAAGGCCGCTTCACATTGGGCCGATTCTTGCCAATTGTTGTGAGTTCGTTTGTGTAGAAACGACTTCGGTTACGATATTCTGCTTTTCGAATATGCAAATGTCAAATGACCTTTGCGACATGTAGTGAGAAACTAAATGGCAAAATAAGAGAGGGTAAACCATTATAAAAAGTTTGACACATCATTGAAATTTTCTCAGAGTAGTTTAGAATACTGTAACAAATTCACATACTTTTCCTTTTTGCAAAAAAAAAAAAAAAAAAAAAAAATCACACATTCTTGTCTCTGATGAAGACCTACTTTGCCTTTTGGTGGCAAGAGTATTTGCACCAGTTTCATCAGACGTGCTTTCTTGAAATTTCTTTTTTAGATATTCTAATTCTCTCTTCATGTTGAAGAGGCTTCTACATTTTCTGTAATAATATATTGCTGGGACTTCTTTCTCTCCAAGTTCATTAGCAATACCTAAACCAGGAGTCCAGTATCTCACTTTTGCTGTTTCAAGTAATGTGTTCCATGACTCAGTCTTGCGGACTGATCAAGTGGTCATTATCATATGAAGATATATGGTGTATAGATACACTGCTTCTTGTCCTTAGGGTTCTCCATCATGGAGCAAAGTTATTTAGCTACTCAATATCTAATTATACACTATTCTACTGTGTAGGTCTATCCTATCACTGCTACAACTGAAACAGACAAAAGTGGTGTGAGCATCTCAGAAGAAAAATACTATGTGATATAAACAGGTTTGCCAATAGTGATATAAAACTGTGAGACAGCCCTTACACTTAAGCTATTCTTGTTTTATAGAATCATAATCTTTTCTACAAAAATGATCTATAAAACTTATACTATTCTTAATTTGATCTTTAAAGGAACATTTGCACTACAATTTTGAAAAAAAATATTAAAGTATGTTTTGTGTACAAGTCAGGTCATTGCTACAACCAATATTATATAAAGTTGATAGAAATGCTCATTTTCACTGTTTTCCACAAATACATAGTCTAATCTTTAATACCTCCAATTTCTCATTGAAAAAGGCAAAATCAAGAGAATAACAGAACATTTAAATCAGATGTTTTATTTCTTGTTTTACATATCCTACAATAAATGTAGTTGAACATAGGTTTACAAGCTGAGTGATAACATACAGAGAGCTATCACATATTTTCTAACGCTAGAAGTGTATATCGTGCCAAAAACCACCATGAAAATTATTCCCCCCAGATGGTACCGGTGGCCAAAATTTGGGGTCCTAACTCACGGACTATAAAGGTGCCATAGAATCCAAGAACACGTCCCAATGAAATTAAGAAACTACCACCCCGTATGCACAAAAAGTCCCTAAGGCCTTCTCTCCAAGAAGAGCGAGGAAGGCCATGAAGATCCCAAGGAACATAATAAAGAAGGCCGCTTGCAGCTGGGAAAGGCCGATAGCTTGGGGTCCTTCGCCGGGTCCATCGGAAGAAGAGTCTTCGTTGATGGAGACTGACGTTCCAAGTCTCTCGATCTCCTGCCGAGCCCACATGTAGATCAGTCCGGCCTCTGTTAGCCGGATCAGTCTGTGGCAGCAGGTGGGGACGTGCGGAAAGGAAAACAGAATGAATAGAATATTCTGCTTCTATTGCATCTTTTATGATCTCCTTAAAAGTGACAGTTTGCCGACAAGATTGACGAGATAAACACCATATGAGGACGGAGCCTTTATTTGTACGACGTTTCGCTTATTACAGCTTTTTCAAGTAATAAGCGAAACGTCGTACAAACGTACAAATAAAGGCTCCGTCCTCACATGGTGTTTATCTCGTCAATCTTTTATGATCCAGTGACTGTGTGCATGTGCTAATGTACGAGTAAAAGATGTCCCCTTTGCTTCATGTCAGATGTTTTACGAAATAAAGAGATTTCTTGACCTCGTAAAGGTCACAACAGACTTCTTGGTCACAGCCCTTGATGAAGGTCACGGACCCCTTATCCCCATATGGGTCAGTTCTTGTGAAAATCAAATACCATTTGACTTAAGAGAGGTCATACATCTCTTGACTTTATAAAGGTCACAGTTCTTGTAAGGGTTACATGTGTTTTGACTTCGTAAAGGTCACACACCTTTTGACTTTACAGAGCCCACAGGTCTTTTGAGTTCATAAAGGCCACAGACCTTTTGACTTTATAAAGGCCACAGACCTTTTGACTTTATAAAGGCCACATAATTTGTGACTTCGTAAAGGTCACGGAACTCTTGAAATACTTACACTTCGTCCATTTTTTCCCTGAAGGGACTTCCGCTCCTGCAGACGATGCCGTAGCCCTGAGGATAGAACGAGTCTCGTCCTGTGTGGAACCTAGACCTCCCAATCTTCATCATGTGGATCTCCGCCCCCATCCGGGCTTGGATATAGACATACTTCTCGTTTAGGACCTATAAAGAGCGCATAAGGTCTTTAGCCTTATGTTCTATCAGGATAAGACCTTAAGCCTAAAGCCTCGTTGACACAGGGCTGGTTTAGCGGCCGCTAGTGCTTACTGCAAGTTAACTTACCCGGCAAGTAAGTGCTCACACTCTGATAGTTTGGGGGCAAGCTTACTAACTTTCCGTTGATACTGGGTAGTTAACAAGTCACAGGCACTAAACTAGCTCCATGTCAAAGAGGCTTTATTCTACATCAGGAAACTTTGATGAAATCTTAAGTCCTAGTTCAGATCAGGAAACTTTGTAACCGCCTTGCCCTTGAAAGACCCCCTTTGTTGTAAACAGTATTTCCAAGGCCTTCTCAAACCATACTCACATTATAGCATAATACCCAAACAGTTCTGCAGTTCAATAATATCGCACTTCCATATCCACCTCGTACCTCACTAGCCCACACCTAACACCTTGTTCCTTGATTATGGTCAGTGGTGCAATATTTTCCCAAGAACAGAAACGCAGTGAATTACCGGTAGTATATTGTAAAAGTGCAAATTTCATTAAAGCTGTATAGTAAGGTTTTGGCAGTGGATTAACTTCGCTTACTAGTTTCAGTAAACTAGTGCTACCTTCGCAGAAGTGTATATAAGTGCATGCATGCAAATATTATTTCTCATCTATACATGTATCATGTAAATCGGTACTTGCAACTCGTGTTAGATATCTTAGCAACTATAGTTTAAGTCGATCAAATCTCACTTTCTGGAGACCCTCGGGATTGCCCACCACTTTGCCCTCTGGCCTGTTGAAGGCGATGTCCTGTAGCTCTTTGTACAGGCCTGAGGTTGCTTCCTTAAAAAAAGAATTATTTATAATTTATTAAATTATTTATAAACAAGACCTGACGTCTTTATGCACCCATACAAATATAAACATATATCTATATTCGCAAAGGTTGACAAAATATGGAAGAGAGATGGCCGAATAGATCGAAAACCCCATATTTGCCTTAGCGTTTCATTTGCCACCTTAATCCATATATAAATATACATACATACATACATACATACATACATACATACATACATACATACATACATACATACATACATATATATATATATATATGAGAAGTTAAAATTATATCCAATACACTATCACCTGCTATGACAGGTGACAGTGCATATTACTTCAAATTCCTCGCCTGTGACTTCCATCTGCTTGCATTTATTTTCATATTATGCCAACGCGTTACCTACATGGTGATATCACCATAGGGTGAACTAATTTCTAAGACAAACTTGAATCTCTTAATGTGTCCTAAAATATTTCCAAAAAGATCATCTGATGGTTATTTTTCAATATTCGATATTTTGTTTCTACAAAGAGGAGTTTGTTATTCGTCCAAGGGATTGAATTCTACTGAAAATAGGATCTAGAAATGTCGAGATTCCCCCCCTTTCTACTTTGAGGAGTCTTGGGTTTCCCGTATAAAGTCGCCTATCCTCAAATATTATACGAAATGTTCAAGTCGCCGTGGTGAAAGTACAAGCAATGTACACCGCGATATGGGGACTGCTGAATTTCGTATGGTAATACTGTACGTGATATTTTTTCATCTATGCATTTATTGATCTATTTACTTGTTTATTTATTTACTCGTTTATTTGTTTAATTTTAATCATTTATTTGTTTAATTGTATTTGTGCCTTGGCATACGACATGAAGTGCAGAACTGCAAAATAAACAAATAGGTATTTGTAAATATATGCAAGGATGAAAATCCATACGAATAAATTGAAACAAATAAATGAATAATGATAAACATGATCTTAATCCTCTTAGGGCTTTATTTTATTTTTTTACACTTGGACAAGCAAATTTGTTTGTCATTGTGAGGAAGATCCATAGAGAAAGAGGTTCCCTGTCGTATTCAAACGTTATCACGTCTCAGTGGGTAACGGCTACGACAATTATAAAAATTGCCTAAACTTTATTAAATAGTTTACCAATAACATTCCGTAATGCTAATGATCTCCAATAATAACACAAATCTTATATTATAGCTTATTTTATTAGTATCATTATCATTATTATTGCCATAGACATTAACCAAAGTCGTACTGAGGGAGCTGGGCTGAAAGGGAGGACTGAGGGAGCTGGGACGAGAAGTAGTACTGAGGGAGCTGGGACAAGAAGAAGTACTGAGGGAGCTGGGATGAGAAGATGTACTGAGGGAGCTGGGATGAGAAGAAGTACTGAGGGAGCTGGGATGAGAAGAAGTACTGAGGGAGATGGGACGAGAAGTACTGAGGGAGCTGGGACGAGAAGATTTACTGAGGGAACTGGGACGAGAAGAGGTACTGAGGGAGCTGGGACGAGAAGAACTACTGAGGTAGCTGGGATGAAAGGGAGGACTGAGGGAGCTGGTACTGAGGGAGCTGGGATGAGAAGATGTACTGAGGAGCTGGGACGAGAAGATGTACTGAGGGAGCTGCGACGAGAAGTACTGAGGGAGCTGGGTTGAAAGAAAGGACTGAGGGAGCTGGGACGAGAAGATGTACTGAGGGAGCTGGGTCGAGAAGGAGTACTGAGGGAACTGGGACGATTAGATGTACTGAGGGAGCTGGGACGAGAAGATGTACTGAGGGAGCTGGGACGAGAAGAAGTACTGAGGGAGCTGGGACGAGAAGTACTGAGGGAGCTGGGATAAAAGGGGGGACTGAGGGAGCTGGGACGAGAAGTACTGAGGGAGCTGGGATAAAAGGGGGGACTGAGGGAGCTGGGACGAGAAGAAGTACTGAGGGAGCTGGGATGAAGAGAAGTACTGAGGGAGCTGGGGTGAAAGGGAGGACTGAGGGAGCTGGGACGAGAAGAAGTACTGAGGAAGCTGGGCTGAGAAGAAGTAATGAGGGAACTGGGACGAGAAGAAGTACTGAGGGAGCTGGGACGAGAAGGAGTACTGAAGGAGCTGGGACGAGAAGAAATACCGAGGGAGCTGGGACGAGAAGAATTACTGAGGGAGCTGGGACGAGAAGATTTACTGAGGGAGCTTGGACGAGAAGATTTACTGAGGAAGCTGGGTAGAGAAGAAGTACTGAGGGAGCTGGGACGAGAAGAAGTACTGAGGGAGCTGGGATGAGAAGAAGTACTGAGGGAGCTGGGACGAGAAGAAGTACTGAGGGAGCGAGAAGAAGTACTGAGGGAGCTGGGATGAAAGGAAGGACTGAGGGAGCTGGGCCGAGAAGATGTACTGAGGGAGCTGGGACGAGAAGGAGTACTGAGGGAGCTGGGACGAGAAGATGTACTGAGGGAGCTGGGACGAGAAGATGTATTGAGGGAGCTGGGACGAGAAGAAGTACTGAGGGAGCTGGGATGAAAGGAAGGACTGAGGGAGCTGGGATGAAAGGGAGGACTGAGGGAGCTGGGACGAGAAGAAGTACTGAGGAAGCTGGGATGAGAAGAAGTACTGAGGGAGCTGGGGTGAAAGGGAGGACTGAGGAAGCTGGGACGAGAAGAAGTACTGAGGGAGCTGGGACGAGAAGAAGTACTGAGGGAGCTGGGACGAGAAGATGTACTGAGGGAGCTGGGACGAGAAGATGTACTGAGGGAGCTGGGATGAGAAGAAGTACTGAGGGAGCGAGAAGAAGTACTGAGGGAGCTGGGATGAAAGGAAGGACTGAGGGAGCTGGGACGAGAAGATGTACTGAGGGAGCTGGGACGAGAAGGAGTACTGAGGGAGCTGGGACGAGAAGATGTACTGAGGGAGCTGGGACGAGAAGATGTATTGAGGGAGCTGGGACGAGAAGAAGTACTGAGGGAGCTGGGATGAGAAGAAGTACTGAGGGAGCTGGGATGAAAGGGAGGACTGAGGGAGCTGGGACGAGAAGAAGTGCTGAGGAAGCTGGGATGAGAAGAAGTACTGAGGGAGCTGGGATGAAAGGGAGGACTGAGGGAGCTGGGACGAGACGAAGTACTGAGGAAGTTGGGATGAGAAGAAGTACTGAGGGAGCTGGGGTGAAAGGGAGGACTGAGGAAGCTGGGACGAGAAGAAGTACTGAGGGAGCTGGGCCGAGAAGAAGTACTGAGGGAGCTGGGACGAGAAGATGTACTGAGGGAGCTGGGACCAGAAGATGTACTGAGGGAGCTGGGATGAGAAGAAGTACTGAGGGAGCTGGGATGAAAGGGAGGCCTGAGGGAGCTGGGCCGAGAAGATGTACTGAGGGAGCTGGGACGAGAAGATGTACTGAGGGAGCTGGGACGATAAGGAATACTGAGGGAGCTGGGACGAGAAGATGTACTGAGGGAGCTGGGACGAGAAGATGTACTGAGGGAGCTGGGACGATAAGGAGTACTGAGGGAGCTGGGATGAAAGGGAGGACTGAGGGAGCTGGGACGAGAAGAAGTACTGAGGAAGCTGGGATGAGAAGAAGTACTGAGGGAGCTGGGGTGAAAGGGAGGACTGAGGAAGCTGGGACGAGAAGAAGTACTGAGGGAGCTGGGACGAGAAGAAGTACTGAGGGAGCTGGGAAGAGATGATGTACTGAGGGAGTTGGGACGAGAAGATGTACTGAGGGAGCTGGGCTGAGAAGAAGTACTGAGGGAGCGAGAAGAAGTACTGAGGGGGCTGGGATGAAAGGAAGGACTGAGGGAGCTGGGACGAGAAGATGTACTGAGGGAGCTGGGACGAGAAGGAGTACTGAGGGAGCTGGGCCGAGAAGATGTACTGAGGGAGCTGGGACGAGAAGATGTATTGAGGGAGCTGGGACGAGAAGAAGTACTGAGGGAGCTGGGATGAAAGGGAGGACTGAGGGAGCTGGGACGAGAAGAAGTACTGAGGAAGCTGGGATGAGAAGAAGTACTGAGGGAGCTGGGATGAAAGGGAGGACTGAGGGAGCTGGGACGAGAAGAAGTACTGAGGAAGCTGGGATGAGAAGAAGTACTGAGGGAGCTGGGGTGAAAGGGAGGACTGAGGAAGCTGGGACGAGAAGAAGTACTGAGGGAGCTGGGACGAGAAGAAGTACTGAGGGAGCTGGGACGAGAAGATGTACTGAGGGAGCTGGGACGAGAAGATGTACTGAGGGAGCTGGGATGAGAAGAAGTACTGAGGGAGCTGGGATGAAAGGGAGGCCTGAGGGAGCTGGGACGAGAAGAAGTACTGAGGGAGCTGGGACGAGAAGATGTACTGAGGGAGCTGGGACGATAAGGAGTACTGAGGGAGCTGGGACGAGAAGAAGTACTGAGGGAGCTGGGACGAGAAGATGTACTGAGGGAGCTGGGACGATAAGGAGTACTGAGGGAGCTGGGATGAAAGGGAGGACTGAAGGAGCTGGGACGAGAAGAAGTACTGAGGGAGCTGGGACGAGAAGATGTACTGAGGGAGCTGGGATGAAAGGGAGGACTGAGGGAGCTGGGTCGAGAAGAAGTACTGAGGGAGCTGGGATGAAAGGGAGAACTGAAGGAGCTGAGACGAGAAGTACTGAGGGAGCTGGGACGAGAAGATGTACTGAGGGAGCTGGGATGAAAGGGAGGACTGTACTGAGGGAGCTGGGACGAGAAGATGTACTGAGGGAGCTGGGACGAGAAGATGTACTGAGGGAGCTGGGACGAGAAGAAGTACTGAGGGAGCTGGGACGAGAAGAAGTACTGAGGGAGCTGGGTTGAAAGGGAGGACTGAGGGAGCTGGGATGAGAAGTACTGAGAGAGCTGGGGCGAGAAAAAGTACTGAGGGAGCTGGGTTGAAATGAAGGACTAAGGGAGCTGGGATGAGATGAAGTACTGAGGGAGCTGGGATGAGATGAAGTACTGAGGGAGCTGGGATGAAAGTGAGTACTAAGGGAGCTGGGTTGAAAGTGAGTACTGAGGGAGCTGGGAAGAGAAGAAGTACTGAGGTAGCTGGGACGAGAAGATGTACTGATGGAGCTGGGACGAGAAGTACTGAAGGAACTGAGATGAACGAGGGGAGTGAAGGAGGTGGGATGAGAAGGACTGAAGTAGCTGGGATGAGAGAAAGTACTGAAGGAGCTGAGACGGGAATTACTGAGGGAGCTGGGATGAAAGTAAGTACTGAGGGAGCTGGGAAGAGAAGTACCGAGGGAGCTGTGATGAAAGGGAGGACTGAGGGAGCTGGGACGAGAAGTACTGAGAGAGCTGGGTTGAAATGTAGTAATAAGGGAACTGGGACGAGAAGGAGTACTGAGGGAGCTGGGTTGAGAGGAAGTAGTGAGGGAGCTGAGACGAGAAGTACTTAGGGAGCTGGGATGAAAGTTAGTACTGAGTGAACTGGGTGGAGAAGTACCGAGGGAGCTGGGATGAAAGGGAGGACTGAGGGAGCTGGGACGAGAAGTACTGAGAGAGCTGAGATGAAAGGGAGGACTGAGGGAACTGGAACGAGGAGTACTGAGGGAGCTGGGACGTGAAGTACTGAGGGAGCTGGGTTGAAAGGGAGTAATAAGGCAGCTGGGACGAGAAGGAGTACTGAGGGAGCTGGATTGAGAGAAAGTAGTAAGAGAGCTGAGAGGAGAAGTACTGAGGGAGCTGGGATGAAAGTAAGTACTGAGTGAGCTGGGACGAGAAGAAGTACTGAAGGAGCTGGGATGAAAGGGAGGACTGAAGGTGCTGGGAATATAAGAAGTACTGAGAGAGCTGGGATGAGAGGAAGGACTGAAGGAGCTGGGACGAGGAGTGCTGAGTGAGCTGGGATGAAAGGGAGGACTGAGGGAGCTGGGACGAGGAGTACTGAGGGAACTGGGATGAGAGGAAGTACTAAGTGAGCTAAGAAGAAAAGTACTGAGGGAGCTGGGATGAAAGTGCGTACTGAGGGAGCTGGGTCGAGAAGTACTGAGGGAGCTGGGATGAAAGTGAGTACTGAGGGAGGTGGGACGAGAAGAAGCAATGAGGGAACTGGGATGAAAGTGAGTACTGAGGGAGCTGGGACGAGAAGTACTGAGGAAGCTGCGATGAAAGTAAGTACTGAGGGAGCTGGGACAACAAGAAGTACTGAGGGAGCTGGGATGAAAGGGAGCTGAGATTAGAGGAAGTACTGAGAGAGCTGGGACGAGAAGTACTGAGGGAGCTGCGATGAAAGTAAGTAATGAGGGAGCTGGGACAACAAGAAGTACTGAGGGAGCTGGGATGAGAGGGAGGACTGAGGGAGCTGG
>NC_134806.1:42133862-42141362 GCF_046742065.1 Oratosquilla oratoria
TAATAAATGAACAAATAGTAATGAATCAATAGATAAAACAAAAAATAAATTACAGGCACTACAGCATATTGTGTAGGTGTTTATCTAAATTAATCTTAAAACTTCGAACTGTACTGTATTGCTCTACTCTGCAGGAAGTTTATCCCGTTTATTTACTACACGGCTGGCGAAGTTGTTTATACCCACTTCAGAATTAAATCTACTTCCTTACAGTTTGAGACCATTATTTCTTGTTTGATTTACATTCAGTGTGACATTTTCGTCACTTTTGATGTCAATTCCCTTTCGAATCTTAAAGACCTGTATCAAATCACTCCTGAGTCTACATCTTTTAAGGAAAATAAATTCATGTGTTTTAATCGATTTTGTATGATTCATTTCTGATATTTGGAATTAGCTTTGTTGTTCACTGTTGTACTTTTTCCAGTCTGCCATGTCTCTAATGAGATTCGGTGACCATACGGAAACAGCATATTCTAAATGTGGAATCAACAAATGGACTTTTAAATTCAAAAGATTGCGTAATCAGCCTTAAAATCTTATTTGGTTTCTCTGAGGGGGAAATACACTGCTATGATGATTTGAGATCATTACTGATAATTGCGCCTAGTTCCTTCTCATTATCCACTTTTGTTAACGAATTTCCAAATAGATTATAACCGTATTTGTTATTATTTTTACCAATATGTATAACCATACATTTACTTGTGTTAAATTTCATTAGCCACATTTCAGACCATTGTTGTAGTTTATCTAAATATTCTTGAATATTTAATTGGTTTAAGCGATCATTTGTTATTCCGCACAGTTTTGTATAATCAGCAAATCTAGAGACAATAGATTTCAGTCCGTGGTCTCTATCATTTATATATATTATGAATAGAAGTGGCCCAAGAGCAGAACCCTGAGGAACTCCACTCGTAACATTATTCTATCTAGGAGTTTTGACATTTAGAACTCTCTGTTTGCGATCATTTAACCAATTACTAGTCCAGCTTAATAGGCTACCACTTATTAAGTGTGAAGTTAATTTAGCAAGCAGTCTTTCGTGCACTACGGTATAAAAAGCCTCCTCAAAATTCATATATATTAAACCTATATTGTTTCTTTTGTCATAATATGAGATGACTTTGTTGTAGAATTCATTTAGAAAGTGGCTGTTTAAGCCACTTTCTAAATGTTGTTCGATAACATCTCTGATAATAGTTACCATAATTTTTCCTACGATTTAGGTTAAACTTATAGACCTGTAGTTTATTGGCTTCTTTTTGTCTCCATTTTTGAATATGGGAGTAATGTTAGCTAGCTTCCATTCTCTTGGGGCATCTCCGGATATGATATATTTTTTTGAAAATAAATTCTAATGGAAGAACAATATCATTTTTCATTTCCTTTAAGATTCTTGGATGTCAACCGTCAGGCCCTGATGTTTTATTAACGTTAACATTTTCTATACGTCTCTTAATTTTTTTCTTATATTTACAATAGTGAGTAAGTTTCCCCTAGACTTATCACAGGCTTCAGTTAGGACTTCCTTTTGAAGTGTTTTATTTACGAATAACTAAAATAGGTTTAGAATATTACACATTCCTTTATTCGAATATTCAAGTTGACCGTCAGCAGAAAAGAGTGGGACAATGTGATTCCTAATTACCTTTTTATTTAAATGTAACAATAGAATTCTTTGGGATTGTCTTTGAATTTATCAGCGATATTCATTTCGTATTGTCGCTTTTTTTTTATTGTCGTTTTTAAATCCCTCTATATTATCATATAATTTTGATAGTCATTAGGTGCACCAAAACCTTTGCATTTCTTATAAGCCTGTGTCTTTTTAGCAATTTATTTTCAGTTTCTTTGCCAAGCCATTTTGGGCGAGCCTGATTTGGTGGACGTCTGTCCTTAAACGGGATGTAAGTATGGATTATCTTAGTAAGCGTATATAGAAATATTTCCCACATTTGATCTACAGGTCTCTCGCTTAATTTTGCCTCCCAGTTTGTAAGCTGAAACTCCCGACGTAGTCCTTTGAACTGAGCTTTACTGAAATCAGGTATTATATATATAGATATATATATATATATATATATATATATATATATATATATACATATATATATATATATATATATATATATATATCCAGTGTATATGGACAGGCTTTTTTTCCTCAAGCGTAATTCATTGAAGTGAATGATAAGTTTATTTTGACAAAGCTTCTTGTCGAATTTTCTTTCGGAATGAATTCTTGCCTTCTATAGGCAATAGTCTAAATATTTCTTTGTATAGCATACTGTTGGGTAGCAGGCATAAAAAGCATTTTTCATAACAGTTATTTGTAATAAGTGACCTCCAAACAAATGGAATTAGGTAAAATCTTTGTAAGGTAGAGATACTACGATGCCTAAATAAGAGGTCATTTGACGATACACAAGGAAAGTAACTGCATGAACATTCAAATATTTAAGGGGAAGAGATACTATAGCACCTAACTAATTAAAAGTGACCTAACAACACATAGGAAAGTAACTCCTCAAACAACCAAACACCTAAGATTTAAGGAGCAGAGGTTACTATGACAGCTAAGGAAGAAAATAGTTTCGCGACAGAAGGAAAAAAGGTTAATACGTACTCGTAATGGTGATCTCATTGATGGCAATATGAGCTTCATGTCGAGCCACGTTCCCGATCATCCCGATGACCGAACCGTCGGGTTGAGGTCCTCCCCACTGGCCGTCGGAGGGGACGACGATCTCATACCTGCGTCGGAAAGGTAGTGGCGACCTCGTCAGGATTTCTACTCAAGGGAATGGAGCGATGGAGATAAATAGAAGAAAGAAGAGAAGGACAGTATGACTGTCGTGATCAGATCTATGGAAGGAGTGGAAAAAAATCTTACATAAAGGAATGTAGCGATGGATGCGTAAACTAGAAGAAAATATGGAAAAAGGGTCGACGATCTTATACTTTAGTCGGAAAAGTAATGGAGATCCTACCGTAAGGATTATTACGTATAGGAATATAACGATGGATACATATATATAGATAGAAGAATGAAGAGATGGGGGGCATGGCTGTTGTAATCAGATCTATAAGAGGAATGAAAAAATAGAATAAAAGAATGTAGTGATGGATATATACAGCTATAAGAAGAAAGAGAGAAAGGCGACATTGTTGCTGTCTTTAGATCTATGAAATAAATGGACGAGAGAACAACAAGAGGGCATATAAAGAAAGAGAAAAATGCGTATTGCTTGGGGAACATTAAGAATTTAATGTTTCCGTAACTTGAGTGTCATAACTCACTGATATTGGAAGTCTATCACCACCGCCACCGTCACCACCACCACCTCCATCTCCACCATTACTAACACCGCCACCACCACCACCACCACCACCACCACCACCACCACCACCACCACCACCACCACCACCACCACCACCACCACCACCACCACCACCACCACCACCACCAACAACAACAACAACAACAACAACAACAACTACAAAAAGACCACCTACAATAACAACATCAATAACAGCAACATCAATAACAACAAAAACAAAAGAAACAATAACAACAACAACAGTAGCAATAACAACAGCAACAACGGAAACGTCATCACCAGCAACAACAGAAACAGCAGCAAGCGACAACAACAATAACAACAACAACAACGGTAACGTCATCAACAGCAAAGACAGCAACAACAAAAACAGCAGCAAACGACAACAACAACAATAACAACGACAACAACGGCAACGGCAGCAGCAACAGCTTTTGACAGAAGACTTACGTGAAGTTCAGAGCTTCCGCGAGGGTGTCGAGGATGTTGTTGTCCACGCCTCCGTCAGGCAGGTACTTCCCTTCCTCCTCCAGGCTCCTGATGGCGAAGAAAGGCCAATTGTCCACGATGCTCACTCTCAAAACCCGACCCTCGAAGTCTTCGTAGAGGTCTTTCAGGTCTGGGAAGAGGTCTTTGGGAATGTGGGACTCTCTCACGCCCTTGACGTCACGCCACCAGCCCAGTCTCACAAATCTGTATGGACATACAGGTAATGCGAGTCTCAGAGTGAATCTGTATGTCAATAGCCAACCAAGCTTGTTGTTGATAAAAGTAAATGTAGTGAAAACGGTTGAACGAATCTCCACAAATATTGACGTAAACTTTAAGGCTAACCCAGGCTAGAAAACAGATTGAAATCTCATTAAGTTCTGCCTCTGAATAATTTCGCATTATATCGAAAACATTTCTCAGTAATGTCGACTATAACAACAACTTGCCATAATAACAAGTTGACCTTCAATCGAGCAAAACGACTTTCAGTAATCATTTCTGGCCATTAGTAGACATCATTTTAAGTCCAGGAAATCCTCCATTGGTGAAGGTTGGCTCCTTCAACTCTCCCATCCTAAAGAGGCTATCACACTGGACTTTTCTCCCTTCAACCTTCAATTAATCGGCGGTACTTTTTCCACCATAAAATAGCTATTGCAACCTATTTTGTCTTCTCAACAATTTACATGGAAGGTCATTTGATATGCTGGAGGAAAATTATTCTCCCTCAGTATATCAGATTCCTTCCCGAATCTGCTCCAAAAATCGAAGGAAAAATAGCCCAATGTGATAACGCTTTGAAAGTGGGATACCATTCCTTTTCATTCCGTCTGCAGCCAAGTGATTCGGTTCAACTTCATGACGACACTCACCTGATGTCATCCTGTGGCGTGATCCTCGACGCCAGGAGGTCGAAGTGGGTCGTGTGTTCGAGGGCACCTCGACCACTTCTTTCCGCCACCACGACCTGTGCGAGGAAATACCTTCTTCAGTAGAACTCAACCTCAAAAGAAAATCCTGATTTTTTTTTCAGGCTGCTGTCAGGCGATTTTATCTACCTAACGTCGTACGAAAAGATTAATCTCGATTTTCTTAATGTAGTTTTTCTTCATCATAGTCCTTAGGTCAAACGCAGTGCAGCAAAACATAGTTCCTCCGCAGCAGGGGCCGACAGCCAAAGTTTAGGGTATACCAGCTTCGGTTGTCGGGCTCTACTGTAAAAGAGCTGTGCCTCGCT
Source organism: Oratosquilla oratoria (assembly GCF_046742065.1). Lineage (NCBI taxonomy): Eukaryota > Metazoa > Arthropoda > Malacostraca > Stomatopoda > Squillidae > Oratosquilla > Oratosquilla oratoria. Next base: position 42,138,939 of record NC_134806.1, read on the forward strand.
GCATTGTCTTGTATATACATATATATATATGTATATATATATATGTATATATATGTATATATATACATACATACATATACATATACATATACATATATATATATACATATACATATATATATATATATATATATATATATATATATATATATATATATATATATATATATTGACTAGATAAACACCATATGAGGACGGAGCCTTTATTTGTACGACGTTTCGCTTATTACAGCTTTTTCAAGTACAAGTTGAGATACAAATGCTTGAGAAAGGAGAAAGGGGAAAGGAGAAAGGGGGAAAGGAGGAAACGGGGAGAGAAAATGGGGGGGGGAAGGAAGAGGAGGAGGAGGAGGAGGAGGAGGAGGAGGAGGAGGGGGAGGGTGGGGGGATTGGACACTGGGAAAGGATGAGAATGCTGGCCCAAACGTCCGTGGGCGAAATGTCCACAAAGGGTGGTTTAAATATTTAATATTTTGCTGGCCATGGGTATTAGGGGAATAATGTGAGGAGATATGTTAAACATGCCCCTGTTTTGTTCAATAGTGTTCGTTCCTTGAATGATTGCTGCTTCTAAACACTTCCTGCGGATTTTGTCTGGTTCCCGCAGACTGGAAGAATGCAGAGCTGCTGATGCGGGAACCAGACAAAATCCGCAGGAAGTGTTTAGAAGCAGCAATCATTCAAATAAAGGCTCCGTCCTCATATGGTGTTTATCTAGTCAATCTTGTCGGCAGACTGCCACTTTTAAGCAGAAATATATATATATATATATACATATACATATATATATATATATATATATTACCTATCTCTTCATTTCTTTTATATATATTTTTATCTATCTATTTACATATCTATATTTCCGATAAATATCATTAACTTCAAAAGAAATGATCATTTGCATCCTAACCTGCGATCCTTCCCGGAGGAACTCTTGAAGCACTTCTGTGATTGCCTGATCACTGATGACCAGCCAACGAAGGCTTGGGGATTCCAGTGACATCTGGCTGACCTGAAATGACCTATCGTTAACATGATTTTATAGAATCTTTTTCGGTATTTTTCAAATTAATTTCCGATACGTAGGGATGTCGCTAAAAATGTTAAGTAGTGCCAACATAATAAGTTATATATAAACTGAGTGCTCCCAGATACACACACACACACACACACACACACACACACACACACACACACACACACACACACACACACACACACACACACACACACACACACACACACACACACACACACACACACACACACACACACACACACACACACACACACACACACACACACATATATATATATATATATGTATATATATATATAATATTTGTATATAATATATATATTTATATATATAATATACATAATATATATATATATATATATATATATATATATATAATATACATATATTGCTGAATAACCACAAAGGAAACCGGAAAAGAAACTGAAATTCTCAAGCGCTTTCGTGATATTTCACATCTTTCCCTTGAAGATGTGAAATATCACGAAAGCGCTTGGGAATTTTAGTTTCTTTTCCGGTTTCCTTTGTGGTTATTCAGCAATTTATTAGATCACGTGGTTTTGTGATCCTCTTGCATATATATATATATATATATATATATACATATATATATATATATGTATGTATATATATATATATACATACATACATATATATATATATATACATATATATATGTACATTATATTTATATATATATGCATACATATATACATACATACATATTAGGTTGGACTAGTAATTGGTTGAAAGGACGAAAACAGAGAGTTGTTTTAACTGGAAAAACTTCTGGATGGAAAAGTGTTGCAAGTGGAGTTCCTCAGGGTTCCGTTCTTGGGCCACTTCTATTCATAGTATATATAAATGATATAGACCATGGACTAAAATCTACTGTTTCCAAATTTGCTGATGATGCAGGGCTGTGCGGAGTGGCAGATGATCGCTCAAACCAATTAGATATTCAATAAGATTTTGACAAACTACAGCAATGGTCTCAAAAGTGGGTAATGAAATTTAACACAAATGTAAGGTTATGTACACAGGTAAAAAAAAAACAATAAATATGATTACAAGTTATTTGGAGATTCATTAACAAAAGTGGATAGTGAAAAAGATCTCGGCGTAATTATCAGTAACGACCTCAAATCATCCAAGCAGTGTATTTCAGCCTCTGAGAAAGCAAATAAGATTCTGGGATTGATTGCGCGATCTTTTGATTTCAAAAGTCCATCACTCATTAACAAGCTATATAAATCGTTAGTTCGTCCACATTTGGAATATGCTGTTTCCGTATGGCCACCGAATCTCATTAAAGACATTGACAGACTGGAAAAAGTACAACGGCGAGCCACAAAACTGATTCCAAATATCAAAAATAAATCATA
>NC_134806.1:42146362-42148862 GCF_046742065.1 Oratosquilla oratoria
CCAACCAAAAAGATGACAAAATTAGTCAAAACTGATATTTCTCTGTAATGAAAAGAAAAAAAGAAAAATCAATCAAAAGTGCAATGATTCTCAGTCTGGGATAAACATAACTACATACATACATGCATGCATGCATGCATGCATACATACATACATACATACATACATACATACATACATACATACATACATATATACATGCATACACACGTACGTGCGTACGTACGTACATACATACATATATACATACATAAATATATGCATACATACATACATACATACACATACATACATACATACATACATACATACATACATAAATACATACATACATACATACATACATACATACATACATACATACATACATACATACATACATATACTGTATACATACATACATCTTGTAAAAGGCCGGTGGATAGAGGTAGACATTTAAGTAGATAGAGGGGTAGGTAAAAAGATATGCAAATTTTATTACTTGGATGTTTTGAAACAATTGCCGATAAGAAGTGCAGAGTTGCATATTATAGAAAGTGCAGAATTACATATTCTCGCTTACCGCATACAGTTTGTAAACACAAGCTAGGGCATCGATAACAGTGGTGATGTGACGAAATGTAAACATACAAACCACGCTCAGCTTACGACAGATTGCTTGCGTAAACAGTATTGCTTGAGACAGTATAACAGTCTTTCTGATTGGAGAAAAGGATGGAAGAGGAGAAAAATTATTGGTGCATGGAGGTAAAGTCACGCCCTTAAAGGGTGGCACTTATTTGTAACGTTCAAAGTTATTGGATGAATTAATTAGTGACGTCGAAGCAGACTTGGCTTGGTGGGTGTAAGAGGATCCCAGGTGGGAATCTTCTGGTGTACCTAAGTATATACGTTGTACCAGAATTCGTGAAGAAAATGAAGAAAAGTTTAAGTTCAATTTAATTCACCTTCGTTACTGAGTAATGGAACTTGACTAAATGCATACGTTACGAAAGAGGCATGGGGCCTACAGATGAGTGACTTACAATACTAAAAGGATAAAAAGAAAATGAAGAAAGATGTAGTGAATGAAGAATTACTATATCACAGAAGGGAACTGAAAGTGTTGGTAGCAGCGGAGCTAACACATATACATACATACATACATACATACATACATACATACATACATACATACATACATACATACATACATACATACATACATACATACATACATACATACATAAATACATACATACATAAATACATACATACATACATACATACATACATACATACATACATACATACATACATACATACATACATACATACATACATACATGCATATACAGTATACATATATACATACATACATACATACATACATACATACATACATACATACATACATACATACATTCATACATACATTCATACATACATACATACATACATACATACATACATACATACATACATACATACATACATACATACATACATACATACATACATACATACATACATAAATACATACATACATACATACATACATACATACAATACATACATACATACATACATACATACATACATACATACATACATACATACATACATACATACATACATACATACATACATACATACATACATACATACACACACACACATAAATAAATACATACAAAGATACATGCATTCATATATACACATACATAAATTACATACCTGATTAGTTGTCTTCCATGGCCGTAAAGAATGGAATTGTTCCCATTCACAATCTCATCGTCTGGAATAGCTTTTAGCAATCCTGTAAAAAAAGGGTGAAATATTGTGGTTACTACTTTAGAGTTCAGTTGTTTACTCTGAGCTGAATAAGCTCGTCTATTGGAGCAAAAATAAACACATGAAACATGAAATTAACTGTTGGAAAGGGGAAGTGATAATTATTCGACCAAGATTAAACAAGATAATTAATAAATATCCAACTTCTTTTGTATGAGAACTGGTAGCTGCATGCTGCGTTAGGCCATAGGAGATGAAGTAAGGGGACATATACTCGTATGTAGGTCTATGATTTTATTCCTTTGGTACGCAAGAAAAATTTGTATTAAGGATTTGGCTAATTCTGGTACCCGAATTTAAAAAGGTCTCCTATTCCCGCTCTAACGATTCTAAATGGACGATATGGTGAAATAAATTTACGGTGATTAAGCTCTTTCTCACTGAGGCCATCATTGATTAGTACTTGGGTGGAGCGCTCGATTTCATTGCGTACTTGTTTCCATGTGCTACCGTGGGTGAGTGCTCTTCGGATGTAGGCACCGATTGTAGAGTCATTATGTCCCTAAGGGCACTCACTAGAAACATTAAGGCAGTGTCCAGGGTTTGTGGGTTTAGTGAACACTTCTATGTTAAAAGAAAATTCAGTTTGTTTCACTAGGATATCAAGGAGGGGCAAAGCTCCGTCAACACTATCTTCCATAGTGAAGGTGAGATCAGAGGTTTCTTA
>NC_134806.1:42153862-42166362 GCF_046742065.1 Oratosquilla oratoria
CAACCATGCTAGAAAAAAAATGCAAAAGACAACAAAAACTAAGACATTTCTGTCTCATCGGTTGGAATGGTGTAGACATTTGATGACAATGATGATTTTACTTGAGGCGAGAGTCATGGTGGATGTCGCCTCTGGATTGCTGGACCTTGGGACTCATGCGTCTCGACGTCCAAAAAGGCACGGCAAAGTCGAAGCAAAGTCAAAGTCATGTTGACATTTTTTTTTTTTATAAACAGGGTGTTGTCCATCACGAGCACGCTCCTCAAGGCCAAACAATAACGAAGGAGTATTACATCGAAGTTCTTCGCCGTCTGAGGGATGCAGTGAGAAGAAAACGGTCACAGCTGTGGGCTAGCGGAGACTGGATCCTTCATCATGATAATGCACTTGTCCATTTTCCATGTGTCGTGCAGGGATTTTTGGCAAAACATTCCATCACCCAGCTCATTCAGCCCCCCTATAGCCCAGGTCTAGCTCCCTGTGATTTCTGGATTTTCCCAAAGCTAAAATCATCGTTAAAAGGAAAGAGATTTCAGTCTATAGACAAAATTAAGAAGAATGCGACGAGCCAGCTGATGAAGATCCCAAAAGAGGACTTTGCAAAATGTTTTGAAACGTGGAAGGGACGCTAGAAGTATGTAAGGCCCTAAGGAGACTACCCTGAAGGAGAGTATGGCGCCATTGACGTCATATGCTTGTATGTTTAAGTTTGGGCTCAACTCTGATATATAATGCTCTAAGATTGGGAGGTGTCTATCGTCCATACATATATCTAAAATCTGTGTTTACTTCTTGCATGTTTCTGTTTACGATTATGTCATGTTCAGTTCTTAAGTGATTTTTAGGGATCCCTGATGTAAGGTGGTATGATAGGCGACGACATAACCTCACTGTCGTCATGCCAATATAGGTGGAGGAGAGGGCTCCACAATTCCTCGGGTACATTTGAACCTATTAATGACACGTGACTTCTGAAGTTCCTCTCTCTCTTGGTGTGGCGTGTCCTTCGTCAGGATGGCTCGAAATCCTACTTGGCCATTGTCAGGAGGACCTCCAGAAAAAGGATGGCGAGAGCCAGGGCGTACCCTAAGGCAAGGAGGAAGAAGGCCGCCTGCAGGTGGTCCAGAGCGATGGCCTGCACCACGTCCTGTTCGCCCTCATCGCTGTCCGAAGTACTCGAGCGAGTGCCCACGAGCTCGTCTTGGCACCATTTCGCCACGAGGCCTCCCTCGAACAACCTGTCTGTGCTGTAGGGAGAGGCGGAGCCGATTCTACATAAGTTTTTTGGGGTAACGGGTTATCACACTGGGCTATTGTTCCTCCGACCTCCGATTAATCGGAGGTACTACCCACCTCCAGAACCTTTTCCGCCGTAAAACCACTACGGCAAATTATTTTGTTACCCCAACGAAAATACATAGAATGTCTCTTGTTATGTTGGAGGAAAATTATTTCCCTACAGCATATCAGATTCCTTCCCTGAAGCTGCGGGTTGGATAAATGTTCCAAAAGTTGGAGGAAAAATAGCTCATTGTGATAACGCCCTCAGAGAGAATTTTGTAGGACATCTTACACATATTGCATGAGTCTAGAGCAAAACCCCTTATCGGAAAACAATATATATGTATATGTATATATATATATATATATATATATATATATATATATATATATATATATTAACAACCACAATGCACTTTAATTCTAAGCCATCAAAGGCCAGCATGCTGAAATTGAAATGTGGTACTGCCCAGGACTCGAACCCGGCATCCTCATGACAAGTGAGACAGTGACTTTCCAACTAGCCTAGTTGGAAAATCACTGTCGCACTTGTTATGAGGATGACGAGTTCGAGTCCTGGGCAGTACTGCATTTTAATTTCAAGCATGCTGGCCTTTGATGGCTTAGAATTAAAGTGCATTGTGGTTGTTAAAAGTTATCTCTAATCACTATGACCCATTCAGTGTTGTACATACATATATATATATATATATATATATATATATATATATATATATATATATATATATATATATATATATATATATATTGAAGTATGTAAGACAAATGAGTGGAAGGGTGGTGAGTTAAACACAAAGAACAGTTGGAGTTTTATTCACTGACGTTTCGTCCTTACCATGCACTTTGAGAATGTCCTGGTAAGGACGAAACGTCAGTGAATAAAACTCCAACTGTTCTTTGTGTTTAACTCACCACCCTTCCACTCATATATATATATATATACATATATATATATATATATATATATATATTTATATATATATATTGATATGTAAGCTAACTGAATTAGCTCCCAGTCCTTACATGGTCTCAAAAACCTTCCTATAGGGACTTCCGGAGGGACAGGCGATCCCGAAGCCCTGCGGATAGAAGGTCTCCCTTCCGATATAGTAGAGGTGCTTTCCCCTTCGCATCGTCCTGATCTCGGAGATGTACTTCGTCGTGATGTAGCCGCTCTTCTCTGTCAGAGCCTGACCATATAAGGATAAAAGGCGTTAGGGTTGTATAAGTACATACATATACATACATACATACATACATACATACATACTTAAATACATACATATATACATGTAAATATCTATCTATCTATCTATTTATCTATCTATCTATCTATCTATATATATATATATATATGTTATATATATATATATGTATGTATGTATATACATATATATATATGTGTGCATATGTTTATGTTTATGTTTGCCATAGAACAGAGGAAACTTCATACTTCCATGGTAGTGGAAGGTAGAATTAGTTCTCACCCTGCTGAAACCATCAGTCTGAGTGGCGACGTGGGACTTATTGGGATCAAAGGCAAAGTCCCACACGTCCTTGTAGATGCCCGCCGTCGCCTCCTGTTCAAAAACAAAGTAGAATTTGATAGATAAACAAAGAGATCAATCAATATAATTAAATGAAATAAATGAATGAATGAATAAATAAATGAATGAATAAATAAACAGACAAATAAATACACGAATAAATAAATAAGTTGACAATTGAATAGCTAAAAACAAACAAACAATAAAACAAGGATGGATAAAGATAGAGGCAAAGAAATTAGTTTGAAAGTTAAAAGGACCTTAGTTTTGTATTCCTGCCGTCATTTCCTGTTCCCCAAATAGATCAAAAAGAAAGAAAAAACAAAACAAAAAACAAATAATAAATGAATGAATGAACAGATGGACAAAAGAAATGAATGAACGATGATCTTCAATTGACTTGGATGTCGAACCACAAAAGACAAAGATGAAAAAAAAACATTTGTGTACAAATGATAAGGAATAATGAATGAATAATGATTAAACAGATAGATGAATAAGTAAAAAAATAAATGAATGAAAAAGTGAATAGATAGTTATGTAAATAAGTAAATGGATAAATAAATAGATAAAGGAATACATAAATGAATAAATAAATAAACAAATAAACAAGTAAATAAATACCTAAACTGATGGAAATCAGGGAAATAAATAAACAAATAGATAAATAAATAAATAAATAAATAAATAGATAAATAAGCAAACAAATAAATAAGTAATAAGTGATAAGTAAATAAATAAATAGATAAATAAGTAAGTGGATCAATTGTACAATCATCCCCACCAACCTCCTCACGCCCCACCCCATCCCCGACCGCGCATCCACACCCCAGCTTGCGCGCACCAGTCGGTGGGAATCCGGGGTGCACTGCCGTCGCTCAGGTCAAGGTAACGTTTTTTTATTATTATTGTTTAACCTAACCTAACCTAACCTAACCTAACCTAACCTAACCTAACCTAACCTAACCTAACCTAACCTAACCTAACCTAACCTAACCTAACCTAACCTAACCTAACCTAACCTAACCTAACCTTACCTTATCTTACTTTACCTTACCTTACCTTATCTAACCTAACTTAACCTAATCTAACCTAACCTAACCTAACCTAACCTAATCTAACCTAACCTAACCTAACCTAACCTAACTTAACCTAATATAACCTAACCCAACCTAACCTAACCTTACCTTACCTTATCTTACTTTACCTTACCTTACCTTATCTAACCTAGCCTAACCTAACCTAACCTAACCTAACCTAACCTAACCTAACCTAACCTAACCTAACCTAATCTAACCATTAATGCTTCCAAATAGTAAACTGCATGTATGTGTGTGTGTGTGTGTGATTTTCTACAATTGATCCAAATAATAAATTAATAAACAAATAAATAGATATTCAATGGTATTCGCTTTTTTAGTTTAAAAAATATAGATGAAAATAACATTGAAAAACATGAAGAGGTCAAGTTGGGTGAGAGAACAGACTGGTGACATAAACAAAAACGCCGTTCCTAGTGGCAGACTGAGCGCCCATATTTGACCACAAAAGACACACACGAACGCTTTGCTGGTTTGTCTTTTGCAGACGCTGTGATGTTCATGCGGACGAGATTTTATGCTCTTTACCTTGAGTATGCTCTCTTGGCTAGTGTCCTTCATGATGGTCAGAATGAATCCAGAGTCTTTCGCTTCTGCGACCAAGTCCACAAGCGAATTGATCGGTTTCTCGTAGGCGGGGATGATGAGAAAAGCAGTCAGGGTTCCCCCATACAATGCTGGAGAGGAAGAAGCGTGATTGTTAACATTGCAATTCCAAGATAAGTGATAAAATTGCCGGGTGATATCGGTTCCAACGCAGAATTATAACAAATAGATGAAAAAATTAATAAATAGATAGATAAATAAATAGATAAATAAATAAATAAAAATAAATAAATAAACAAACAAATAAACAAATAAATAAATGAAAAATTAATAGATAAAAATGAATAAATGGATAAATAAATGAATAAATAAATGAATATACGTAAATGAATAAATAAATAAATAAATAAATAAATAAATAAATGAATAAGGGAATGAATAAATATCTACCTAATTATAAATAGATAAATAAACAAATGAATGAATTAATTTAAAAATAAAAAAATGAATAAATACATGAAAAAATAAACAAATGAATATATTAATAAATGTATAAACAAGATAAATAAATAAATAAACAAACATATGAATAAGTGAATCAATAAATAACAAATAAATAAGTAAACCAATGAATAACTAAGTAAATAACAATAATTGAATAGATAAAAAAAACATAAAACACGGAGAGCATGAGCTACATCGTTAGCCGATGGACCTTACAATCAGAGACAATACCAGTATTTACTCTGTTGTTTAGCTTCAAGTGCTAAAGGGTCAAAATGTGCCGGTAAGTGATGACATACGAAAATGCATAGTGGGGTAGAAGAAATTGTCTACAAGGTTAATAAGGGCGAAGGTGAAACTGGTATGAAAAATTATTATTATTATTGTTATTTTTGTGAATCCATTTGAAACTAGTAGTGGAAAAAGTGAAGAGGAAAGGAAGGCTTTTTTTGATAGGTTTGAATGCATGTTTAGAGAGTTTTGGGATGAATGCAAATTTAGTTCTGTTGGGTGATCCTGGTCCTAGATTGGGAGATGCACCAATATATGGAGTAGTAAGTAGGTTTGGGCTGTTAAGTAAAAATTATAATGGAAAGATGATAGAGATGTGTTAAAAAGAGTTAATGATAACAAACACTGTTTAAGAAAGGACAAAACATAAGTATGCATGGGAAAAAGTGGTGGTAGGAAGGATAGCTAATAGGGCATTAATGAACTATGTAGTAGTAACCAAAGGAAAGATGGGAAGAGTTCTGGACGTTCATATTTTCAGGGGAGAAACTGAGGGACTGTCAGATGATTTTTTATGGTATAGGGGAAATTAAAAATGGGCGGAAAATGTAGGAAGGGGAAAAGCGTGGGGTGTTGAAAGGTCCTGAGAGTAATCAAATTGAATGGGAAGGAAAAGAAGGAACAATAAAGGAAGCTGAGAGAAGTGCGGGAAGTGGTGAGTAGTAAGGGGAAGTAGGAGCATAAGAAGGATATGTTTCAAGAAGGCACTGGCAAAGCGTGCAAAGATGGTATGTTGAACGAGGAAGATGGAAGAAAACAGGAGAAAAGGTGGTGAATGGTGGGGTGAAGAGAAGAATACGGTAGTAGGAGAGAAAAGGCAAGTGAATGAGGATTTGATGCAAGGTAGAACTGAGGAAGCATATGAAAGGTACAACAATGATGTGAATGGGAGTGGAGTGGGTGGGGACGAAATAGGGGGGAGTGGAATTATACCTTTTGAGTTTGGCTACCTCCCTTGAAAGGGGGAAAAAGCCATTGTTATATGTATGTATGTACTATTCGTATCATCATTAAAGTACCAAACTTGTTCTCCCCCACTACACCCTAGAGAACATACAAGAATCAAGTAACAAAGAGAAGAAATAAGAGAGAGAGAGAGAGAGAGAGAGAGAGAGAGAGAGAGAGAGAGAGAGAGAGAGAGAGAGAGAGAGAGAGAGAGAGAGAGAGAGAGAGAGAGAGAGAGAGAGAGAGAGAGAGAGAGGGAGAAGAATTACTAGACTCACCACTTATTAGTATACAAAAGATGTACCAGCACATGAAAGCGAGCCGGATAGGGAAGGATTTCAGGGCAAGACGGTTCCCCTGGACCATCATCGCCCGGAAGACGCTGAAGACGACCTCTTGGAGCCGGAAGGTCTCCTGGGAGAGGTTTGCCCGACGGTTACACTCCATGAATAGGAAAATCACGGGACCAATGGCAATCACCACGGCCACCAGCAGCAACCATACCTGTTCAGGGAGTAACAAGGCCATATTCAGGTCTTACCCTATGATTTGTTGTCCTAAATTGTTTTTCCCTGTGATTAATGGACAAGGATACAGACATTGCGTTTGCCTGAATATCTTAAAAGTCCCACTAAATGGGTCTGAACAAAGGGACTGGGGACACGGCAATGTTTCTTTATAACCAAGCACCCAATGAACGGGTGACGGTTCCATCCGCTGGGAAACCACTTACCTCGAAGGAGAAGGGCCAGAAAATAGCGAGAGCTTTGCCTCGCTGCTTTGGTGCTCTGGAAGTGATGGTGACGGCGTCGAAGTGGTACGGCATAGTAAAGTCCACTACTGTCTCACGTCCGTCTATAGAAGTAAATCCATACAATAATGATAATGATAACAGTAATAATAATGATGACAATAACACTAATGATACTACTACTACTACTACTACTACTACTACTACTACTACTACTACTACTACTACTACTACTACTACTACTACTACTACTACTACTACTACCACAACTACTACTACTACTACTACTACTACTACTACTACTACTACTACTACTACTACTACTACTACTACTACTACTACTACTACTACTACTACTACCACAACTACTACTACTACTATACTACTACTACTACTACTGTACTACTACTGTTATCAAACTTACATCCCACTCCAATGCAGTGGGAAGTGAGAAACTCTTGGAGGGCCAAGTCCTATCAGTCGCTGCAAGCCACTGTGTTTCTCAGATCGATGTTGGGTCATTCCTCGTCTGACCAGGGCTGCCAGGAACCAACGCAGCAGGCCCGCAGTGGTGTTCCGGGACTCGAACTTACGACCATCTACTCATGAGTTCAAGAAGGGGTTCTTCGCCAGCCTTGAGCTTGTTATTTAGCTCATACCTCCATCTTGACCCTTCTTCTGCCAGTTCCTCCCACTTGTTGATGTCGATGCCTATATCTTTCATATCGGTTTTGCAGACATCTTAGAGTCGTAGCTGAGGTCGCCCTTTTGATCTGCCTCCTTGTTTTAGCTCTCCATAGAGGAGATCCTGGGGGATCATCCCTTTTTCTATTCTGCGGGCATGACTCAGCCAGCGAAGACTGTGCTGGCGCAGCAAAGTATAAATGCTGGGGGTAGAAGTTCGCTGAAGAACTTCGTTGTTGGTAATATGATCATACCACTTGATCCTCAGGATTCTCCTTAGATTTATCAAGTGGTACGTGTTTAGGAGCTTCTTTTGTTTTGCTGTATAGATTCCAAGTATCGTAGCCATAAAGTAGCGTACTAAGGATGCACGTTTTGTATACTGAAATCTTGGTAGTGAGAGTGAGCTTAATGTTCTCCTACACTCTTTTGCTGAGTTTTGCGAATGCTATTGAGGCGCGAACAGTTTTTCCATTAATCTTAATATCCAAGGACAAGTTGTTTTTTACCAACGCAACTGTCTGAGAAAGAATATCATGCCAGTCGTTCGACGCCCTGTAAGGAACCCACTCTGCGATTCTGGATAAACATTGTCTGCAATCTTCTGCAGTCTGTTCAGGTTTACTTGTACGAACACTTTACCCACAACTGATAACTAAAATAGTTGTTGTATTTACAGTCGCTCCTGTTTTAGTAGAAGATTACAATGGTGCAGTCTTGTTTGTCTGGAGGGACTTTTTCTTTCCGGTATTTGCAGCGAAGGTTATACAGATTTTTTAGGAATGATCCTTTTGAAGTTTTAATCACTTCGGCAGGAATTCCATCTAGGTTTGGTGTTTTGTCTGATGGTACATTGCCAATGGCTTTACTTACAGTAGTTCTTCGATTGCTGTGTTGTCGAGCTCTGTCATGATGGAGAGTTCTTCATTGACTTGTATGGTAGTATCTCCTATGTTGTTTTCGCTACCATATAGGTGCTCAACTCAGCGTTCCATTTGCTTATTTATGTTTGTAATGACATCCCCAATTGTTAATGGGAAGAGGGGAATATTTTGTGTACGGTCAATGTTTTGTTTCTTGCTGTCTGGACTTTTTTTCACAGTGTTATCCAGTAGCTATTAGCACATTTTCTGGCTGTGTCACCTTATTTTGTGCTACTTTCAGAGGTTGTAGGTTGAACTGGTTGGGGTCTTCTTGGTATTTTAGGCGTGTAGCTCGTTTCTGGTTAATTACAGGATTCAGAATAGTTGCAATCTCTTCAAACTAGTTTTCTGTCTTTCCTTTTTTCTTCCCCAATGTGGACCTGGCTGTCTTGTAGATCTGGTCTCTGAGGCTTACCCAGCGTTCTTCTGTACTTCTAAGACGGTGGTTTGTCTGCAACTCTGCTTCGAGACTGCTGATCAGTGCTGTTCGTGCTGTGGGATGCTTTATTTTGCTGGTGCCTAAGCAAGGTTTTTTAGGTGATTTTGTAAGGTGGAATTTTTTGGGCTTCAGTTTGATTTGATTTGCAGCACGCTGATTGGTCTGTATAAAAGTCTGCACAGTTTTCTTCTTTTGGTTATTACAAGGTCTAACTGATGTATTTTTTTTATCTTGGGTGTTGCCATGGCATCTTGTATTGGGTTTTATTTGGAAGAAAATGTTTGTAATGCCTAGGTCGTAAACAGAGCATGTCTCCGAAAGACGTTGTCCATTTTCATTTATGCTGCCTACACCAAAGGATCCTAAGCATCCATGCCAGGAGTTGTCAAAGAAATAGATAAATGGACAAATAATTGAATAAATAAGATAAAAGAAATTAAGAATGGACAACGAACCTGTTATAGTAATCTCACTGAGGGCGAAGTGGACCTCGTGTCTTGCTGCCATACCAATCATACCACTAATGGTACCATCCGGGCTTGGGTAGCCCCACTGGCCGTCAGGGGGCTCCACCAGCCGATACCTGAAAACACCGGAATGGCCGGAATCAGGCCAGGAACCCACAGTCGCAGAACTAGATTGACTAGAATAAATTAGTTTTTAACAGAAACCCGCAGCCCCAAAGGATCAGGCAGTAGTGATAAGCCCTAACATAGATTTATTTAGGAAAAAATGGTAGATTTCTGATATACGTGGGATTGTTTTTATGTGATACATTAATTAGCAAGGGGAAGAGATCAACTTTCAGTATACGAAAAAGTACCGGGAATTGACAGAGAAATGTTAGACCCAGACTGGGGATTGAGTGCCAGGCCCTTGAATGTATGTATAGATCAATATGAGAGTGTTGATAAGCTTTGGAGACGATTGGCAGGGAGAGTCTTCAACTTGGACGTTTCTTGTACAGGCGCCTGCCGTGGGTTTTGTCAGTCATGTATTCACAGATGGTACCAATGTTGTCAACACGTAAAAATGTATCAATCATTAGTTTTATAAATCATACATATACATATGGTGTCAATTTTGCCTCCACTTAGATAGGCACCTGCCGTGGGTTTTGTCATTCATGCATTCACAAATGGTAGCAATGTTACCAACACTCATGGGTTTTGTAAATCATGTATATACCGTATTTGACGGCTTATAAGACACACTTGAAAAATCTTATAAGGTTTAGCTTTGGGGTAGTGGCTACTGGTACATTTTTGCACATATAAACAAAGAGGTGATCGCTTCTACATCACAAAAAGAGCTCTTTTCCCAAGGTAACAATGTATAACAAGTCGTACTTACCGTTAATTCATATAAAATAACATCAGTCAGGAAGAGAAGAAGTGACAACATTTAACCATGCATTTACCAAAACAGTGCCTGCCCAAACTGAGGTGCGTCTTGTAAGGCGTCAAGTACGGTGCATGTAGTATCATTGTTTGCCAGCACCTGACTGACTTGAAACGTCCTACGTGAAATTGAGCCGCTCCGCGATGGTGTCCAGGACATTGATGTCAATTCCGCCGGTGGGGAAAATACCACCATCGGCCCGCCCGACCTTGATGAAGGGCCAGTTATCCATGGTGGCACCAACCAGCTCCCGACCCCCGAAGTCGCCGTAGAGTTCGGTGAGAGGAGGAAACACATTCTCGGACAGAAAACTTCGACTCTCTCCGTTCTCGAAGCTCCAGCGACCGACTCGGCGGAATCTTAGAAGAAAAATTGAAGTAATGGTCTGCTTTAGGCTCTATTCTGGCAGTGTGAGCCTATATCAAAATGAGAAGAAGTGATAAGGCCAGATGTAAAGGAAACCTACAAGAATATTAAACATTTGCAGTAATATATATACATCCATCCATCCACAAATTATCCCACTCACCACTCCATCCATTTGCGTTCAACTCATCTTCACTATGATAGTACAATTGGTAAGTATGCAACAAGGGAAAGTATTTGTACAACACTGAATGGGTTCGCAGTGAAGAGATTTACATTTCTCAACTACAATTCACTTTAATTCTAAGCCATGAACATCGAGACGCTCGAGGAGGCATACATGCAGAAATTGAAACGTGGTACAGCTAAGGACTCGAACCTGCGCTAGCACGTGACAAGTGATAGTGACTTAACCGATTGCACCATCAAGAGCTATATAAGTTGAGCGCAGCTTTTTTATATATTTGTATGCTCAACTTACACATTGTCGCATACCTAATGTCCACGTTTATCTTTTTTCTTTTCTTTCTCGTGTTGGTCATTAGTTGTGTACCAGCACGTAGTTTTACCCCCCCCCCTTTTTATCTATCAGCTGTGTATACCAGTCTCACACACAGAAGGTCAACATATGTCAGATCACAGCGGGTGTTTTTGGTGCTCTGCCCATAGGTCATAGCAAGCCGTGAGCGTAGCATATGGGCGTAGATTACCAAGTTGTATATTTTCTTATTATATTTCATTTCTTATTATTTCACTTTTCTCTTTGATGTAATGTGACCAGCTTTATTTATTACAGCCTGTAACACAGATACAATATGTCAGTACGCTGCGACGTACTCCAATTTCTGTATTGTATTTAATTGTAGACATATGGTAACAGTTTCCATCACCGGCTGGCTGGACTTGTGCATTTGCGCACTCGAGTTGCCGGTAAATTATCTTGTGGTCTTTCTTTTAATTTCTTTGTGTTACCATTAAGGTTTTTGGATTACGTACATAATATTCTTGTGTGTGTAATTTATGGTTGTGTAAGTAGTTGGGCTGTTTGCTGTTGTATAGAGCGGGATAGAAAACCTTTTTGTTGTACTCTTCAGCTCGATTAACCTATCAGGTCAATTGCGAGTATTTTAGAGAGGCTCAAACCTCTCTCGAGTGCTTCTTCTTCCTCATCTCGTTCGAGTCGGTAGCTGGGTGTTCTTTTTTTTTTTTTTTTTTTTTTTTTGTTTTTTTTTTGTTTTTTGTTTTTCTTTTTTAGGATTGTAGGTTCACGCTTTTGGGATTTTGGATTTGGTGTGTCATACGGGTTTTTACCACTTTGATCTTGTAAGTGATCTTGTTTATCTGTTTGCCTCCACCTAGTTTATCCACATAACACGTAAACTAAGTGTTAGTTAAGGGTCGTTATTTCTCACGTGATTTTCTTGTCTTCTGATTTTGACTTACATTGAATCAAATACTTAATTGTTCTGTTACCCAAGTGCTTTCGTTGTTACTGTTTTGTTGTATAAATACAATTTTAAAGCAAAACACTCTTTTTTGTTCCTGGAGAAATTAGAGTAAATAAATTAGCTCTACTTTAAATATTTCAAATCCCAAAAAAGTAACAATGTACACGAAATTTTGCGTTCAACCCATCTCTACTATTATAGTGGAGGTACGTTGAGCGAAAAATTTCGTGTATGTTTAATTCGATCATACAAA
>NC_134806.1:42168862-42171362 GCF_046742065.1 Oratosquilla oratoria
ATGATTAATAATAATAATAATAATAATAATAATAATAATAATAATAATAATAATAATAATAATAATAATAATAATAATAATAATGATAATAATATTAAGAATAATAATAATAATTGTGATAATAATAGCAATGGTAATGATAATAATAATAGTATTGATAATATTATGAGAATGAAATTGTAATAACGATAAATACAATAATATCGATGCATATAACATAAGGGCAGTTTGCCTTTCGGATCGTAACAATAATATAGAGAAATATAAAAGATGTTATTATTATGATATATTGAGGTTTTGTTAATGTTCTTGATATCGTTATAGCAAACTTATTATTTATCATTATTGTTATTACATGTTATTGTAATTACGCAATACCCCATACTCACTTTCTCATCGTTTTCCTTTGTCAAAGTTGCTTCACACTGAGCCGATTGTTGCCTACCTTTGTGAATATGAATAGCTAGGAGTTAACTTTGATTACATTATTCTAGAGTTCTCTAAAAACATTTCAACATTGTGCCTAGCTTTTGTAAATCTTTACCGTCTCCTAGTTTGTCATTAATTTTATTTAGTACAAGACGCAAGGGTATTTTGATATTAAATATCTGAAAAACAAAACAAAACAGAAGATTGTAACCGAAGTCGTTTCTACTCAAACAAAAGCGCAACGGTTGGCAAGAATCGGGCCAGTGTGAGGCGGTTACAACCACCGATACTCATACTCCTTATATATGGCCGCTACCTGCGTTCCTTCCCGAAGGAGCTGAAGTAAAGAGTCTCTCTCGAATTCTTCGTCGAGGACAAACCAGAGGGCGCTTGTCGTCTCCAAAGAACTCTGGCGGATCTGTTGGGTGTGAGTTTGTTTGTGTTAGGTCGGAAATTCCAGATTATTGATCATCGCGACCCAGTCCGATTTGATGTACGTTCATAAACTCTGTACGATACTTGTCTGTATAACACAGATATCAAAACTTTTTACCAATATATATTAAATATTTCATTATTTGTAGAATAAAAAGTCAGTTAAATTCTTCAATTATCAATTAATTTACCTGCTCAGATATCTGAAAAAATTACGTCTTCAAATATTGCCAAATTTCTTGAAAAAAAAAAAAAATCAATACATATTCAAATATCTTGGGAGGAAAAACCAATTTACTTGTTAAAATATCTCGAAAATAGGATGTATTTGTTCAAATATTTAGAGTAAAGAACTAATTTACTTGTTCAAACATCTAGAGAAAAGAAGAAAGTATTTAATCTTTTCAAATATCTATTGAAAGGACCTAATTTACATGTTCAAATGTCTGAAAAGAGTACCTTTTCAAATACCTACCTACTTACTATCTATTTGTCCATCTATTCACCTATGTATGTAATATGTATGTATGTATATATGTATGTATGTATGTATGTATGTATGTATGTATGTATGTATGTATGTATGTATGTATGTATGTATGTATGTGTGTATGTATATGTCTATCTGTCTATCTATCTACCTACCTACCTATCTATCTATCTATCTGGCTGCTAATCTATCTATCTGTCTGTCTATCCATACACCAGAAGTCCTCTTTCTCCTTAATAGGAGGTAATCAGACAAGATGCCCACCTCCGGCACTCATTCCGAACGCCCCTTTGTTTCTTTGCTTCTTGTGCCAATCCCTGACCCCCACCCCCCACCCCTGTCCGGACCAGAAACCGTGTTCAACAGACATTTCACTTTTACCTAAGCCCCCCTTCATCCCATCCATCCATCTCATCCTCAATCTTTCTCTAAACTTCATCCACCTTTGCCTTCTACACGATTTTTGCGTATTTCTTCATTTATTTTTTCCATGAGTCTACAATATACCAATATTCTGTGATCACCCCTGTCTGCCAGCTCCTTCTTCATCCTCGCTCTCCTCTTCCTCTCCCCATTTCTCGTTCTATCCAACCTCATAAACCACCATACATCTCAAATACTTCATCTCAAACACAATAAAATTTCCACTTTCCGCGTCCTTTACATTCTATGTTTCTGCTCCATACAATGTCGAATGCGCCATAATTCCTTTATATAGTCTTCCTTTTACGTTCATCCTCCGATAATTATTTCTCATGACGCTTTAACCTCTATCTACTTTCAGCTTCCTCCTATCACATACCTTTCAGAACTCCGTCACTGTCTTAGACTCTCCTCTGACTCAGAAACAAAAGCTGTATTCACTTCCTCTAATCTCTCTCCTTTACGACTTACCTCCAACTCACTGCAACACTAATCCTTTGTACATTTCATCATATTCCCGAACTCCCTCGCTAACTGCCGTGGACCCTTTTCTGACCCAACCACAAGCGCAGTGTCATCAGCAAACAACATCTGGCTCACTTCCCATTTCCTTTCAGCCTCGCTAACCATCTCCAATACCTTGACCATCATCGAAGCATTTACTTTCCGTTCCAATCCATGACCAAATTGAACAAACAGGGTGACATAACACAACTCTGGTAC
>NC_134806.1:42181362-42188862 GCF_046742065.1 Oratosquilla oratoria
ACACATATATATATCTGAATAGAATCACCAGTGACGGTGATGTCGATCAAATAATTCCGACTGTCGTCCCCGGATTCGAACCGGGCTCGTGAAATCACGGCGCCATCGTTTTACCGACTGAGTTATTGTCTCTATAAAATTCTCCAACTTGGGAGTTAATCTACTTCCCGAGGAACTAAGTCGACTGCTAACTGCCGTCCGTGCTTATTTTTTACAGAGAATCAGGGCAACTTAGCTAGTGGTTAGGCTGGTACGATTCCTTGATGGACTTATCCTCGTTGTCATACCTGAGTAGAATCACCAGTGACGGTGATTCTATTCAGGTATGACAACGACGATAAATCCATCAAGGAAACGTACCAGTCCATCAAGGAAACGTACCATTGTAACTATGAGAGAAATTTGTTAGTAACAGCGACATCAATCTCATAATTTTTATGACAGTTGTATGCAGGATTCGAACCTACTGCTTTCGGCCACCCGTAAGATCACCTTCACAGAGTCTTAACCCACTACACCAACAGAGACTGTAAAACCCCTTCAAACCTGGAATCGAACTGAATCCCGAGGATAGGAAAGATCACTTATCTGCGACCCCAATTCCTGTTTTACACAAGGCCCAAGACCCCCAGTGGCAAGGGGTAAGGATCGGAACAAATACCTTTGACGCTTTTCGCCATTGTAACTATGAGGGAAAGTCGCTAGTAAAAGCGACATCAATCTGATCATTTTTATGACAATCGCATGCAGGATTCGAGCTCACTTATTTAGGCCACCCGTAAGATCACCTATCCTCGGGAATCAGCTCGATTTCAGGTTTCAAGGCTTTTACAGTCTCTGTTGGTGTAGTGGGTTAAGGCTCTATGAAGGTGATCTTACGGGTGGCCGAAAGCAGTGGGTTCGAATCCTGCATGCGACTGTCATAAAAATGATCAGATTGATGTCGCTGTTACTAGCGCATTTCTCTCATAGTTACAATGGCGAAAAACGTCAAAGGGATTTGTTCCGATCCTTACCCCTTGCCACTGGTGGGCTTGGGCCTTGTGTAAAACAGGAATTGGGGTCGCAGATTAGTGATCTTTCCTATCCTCGGGAATCAGTTCTATTCCAGGTTTCAAGGCTTTTACAGTATCTGTTGGTGTAGTGGGTTAAGGCTCTGTGAAGGTGATCTTACGGGTGGCTGAAAACAGTGGATTCGAATCCTGCATGCGACTGTTATAAAAATGATCAGATTGATGTCGCTGTTACCAGCGAATTTCTCTCATCTATCTATATATTTATAGGATGAGATGAAGGTAGTTGTTAAGATGACGAGATGCAGGGATGACCCGTCGTCCAGGAGGAGCCAAGATAAGAGGGAAGGAGAGGGGTGAATGGGAGTGGAGTATATATATATATATATATATATATATATATATATATATATATATATATATAATATACATATATATATAATATACATATATATATATGTATATATATATACAGTATATATATATATATATATATATATATATATATATATATATATATATAAAGTGAATTGTTAATATCAGCGACATTATATGAATAACCTTTCTGGCCGATGCTCCAGGAATCGAACAGAGACCTACCTTGATGCCAGACCGTCACCTTACCAATTACACTATAAGAACTTCATAAGGGCTCGAACTTGGAGTTAACCTAACTCCCAAAGAATCATGGTTCACTGTTAACTGCCGTCATTACCTTTGTTTCATTGGGGTCCTCGAGCTCAACTCATAAAGACTAATAAAGCTAACACGAAACACTGATAAGCTTTTGCTGTTGTGAGTCGCCTGAAGTGAGTCGCCTGAAGTGAGTCGCCTGAAGTGAGTCGCCTGAAGCGAGTCGCTAGTATCAGCGACGTCATACAAATAATCTTTCCGGCCGTTGTTCCGGGAATCGACTCAAGACCCAACTTGATGCCTAGCAGTCACCTTACTAATCACACTGTAGTAGCTTCATAAGGACTCTAACTTGGAGCTAACCTAACTCCCGATAAATCAAGGTTGAATGCTAACTGCCGTTATTAGTGTATATACATATATATATGTATATATGTATGTATGCATAATATATATATACATATATATCTATATGTTTTATATACATATATCTATATACGTGTATATGTATGTACATACATATACACGTGGTGGAGTGACGGTACGGTCCTCGCCTTTTACGAACCAAGCCGCTCTGGCGAGGGTTTGAATCCCGGTAGGTGAGTTTATTTCCAAATGTCAAAATGATACACACACATATATATATATATATATATATATATATATATATATATATATATATATATATATATGTATATATATATATATATATATATATATATATGTATATATACCCTTATCGTCGATTTTTATAATTACGTACCACTAAGAGAAGGTAGTGTGACAAGAAGGAGTACGATGAAATGAGTTCGGAGTTTCCGAACTCGATACCTCCGAGTGGCACATGAACCTAAAGCCATGACGCAGCGCTGGCAGGAAGTTCCCTGTAAAGAAACAAAGACGTGTAGGATTGTTATGCCCTGGCACCAATTGTTTTTATTTAGCTGATGGAAAACTCCTTGGTTCTCCAGGTTTAGTGTGGGTTTACACCGTCGCCACTTCGGCCACGACAACGCGATCTAGTAATCGTGGCGTTGTCGTGGTCGAAGTTCTGACTGTAAACTCTCACTTGAACTGTTACCTAGAATCACATTGACCATTAAAATTAAATAAATCCATCCGATATCAACCAGAAAAAAATATTCAAAATTCCATAATGATTATTCTATTATCTTAAGCTACTACAGAGACTCAGAAAGTGTTACTTGCAACAATGTGACGTCACACCGTTTAACGGTCACAACGGTGCGACGTCACATGAACTAACGGCCATGATGGTTTGAAAATAATTTCATCGATTCCTAAAAGGAGGAGGAGGAGGAGGAGGAGGAGGGGGTGCCAGGGAGAAGAATAAAATTGCCTGATGGCAACGGAATAAACGAAAAAAAAATGCAACCTGTAATGGAAAGAGTTCACTGAGACTTCAAGGAAACAAATCTTATGGGGGCTATCTAAAAAGGATTCCACGGGCTTCACCAGCGACGACTGTTGAGAGTTCGGTTACAATATTCTATTTTTCAAATCTCCAAATATCAAATTATCTTTCCGTCATATAAAGCAAAGCTGAATGATTAACTTAGAGATTACAAATCTACGAATGTTCGACATACTGCTGAAATGTTCTTAGAGATGTCTAGGCTTCTGTTAGCGAAGTCATATTCTAGTTATTGAAATGAAGGTTGGAGGTAGGACGTGGGAGGAAAAATGGCGTTTGTGGGGGAGTGACCTCACGTTCTTGGGAGTCTTCAACCACCTGGCTCTGAAGAGATTCGAACAAGTCTCTTGTCCGAAGCAAAGTCTTTCTCCTTGTGAGTCTCCAGGTCTCTTCTGGGTTTTCGCCAGTCTCGCTGTCTCTTTAATATAGTCTCTGGTGGAAGGAATTTCTCTGCGCAATTTGATTCGAAATTTTATTCCCGAGAATTACTCGGCTGAAAGGTTACTCCTAATAATGACCTTTTCTTTCATTTAATTCCTTGAATGATGAACACAGATTCATGTAATATAGGAAGAGAGAGAGAGAGAGAGAGAGAGAGAGAGAGAGAGAGAGAGAGAGATAGAGAGAGAATGTGAGTGGATGCTGGAATGATCCCTGGAAGTCATTCCAGCTCTCAGAGAGCGGAAGGGAAAGAGAATTAACAGTATTATTTCTCTGACGACAGTTAATGCTTATATCCTTGAAGACGACATTAATATTCAATTTTCTATTGCTATTTCAAAGGATAACAAATAATTAAAAAGGGGGACCATGCCGACAGGAGACCTTTTGATCCATAATTAGGTCGGATGAAAAAAAAAAAAAAAATAGTGATAAATAAGTAAATGAAAATTTATTATAATAATATAATCAATAAAAATAAAATAAGTAAATATATAAATAGGTCAAGTTAAGTAATAAACAAACAGGTAAATAGTAAATAATAATAAATTGACAGATAAATGATAATAAATGATAATTAAGGAAATAATAATAAACAGACAAATAATAACAAACAAATAAATAAATAATATAGAATAAATGGCAGGCATTACATCATCTTGCTTAGATGTTTATCTAAACGGATCTTAAAGCTTCGACCTGAACTACATTGCACTGCCTCTGCAGGAATTTTATTCCGTTCGTTAACTACACGTTTGGCGAAGTTGTTTTTACCCACTTTTAAATTAGATCTAGTCCCTGACAGTTTGATACCATTATTTCTTGTCGGATTCTCATTCAGTGTGAAAATTTTGCCACTTTTAATGTTGTCAATTCCATTTAGAATCTCAAAGACCTGTATCAAGTCATGTCTGAGTCTATGCTGTTTTTTTTAGGGAAAACATATTCATGTGTTTTAGTCGATTTTCGTATGATTTATTTTTGATATTTGGAATAAGTTTTGTGGCTTGGCGTTGTACTTTTTCCTATCTGTCAATGTCTTTAATGAGATTCGGTGACCATACGGAAACAGCATATTCCAAATGTGGACGAACTAACGATTTATATTCTGTAGCTTGTTAATGAGAAATGGACTTTTGAGGTCAAAAGATCGCGCAATCAGTCCTAGAATCTTAATTTGTTTTCTCAAAGGCTGAAATACACTGCTTAGATGATTTGAAATCGTTACTGATAATTACGCCGAGATCCTTTTCACTATCCATTTTTGTTAACAAATTTACAGATAACTTGTATTCGTAGTTATTGTTATTTTTACCTATGTGCATAATCTTGCATTTACTTGTGTTAAATTTCATTAGCCACTTTTCAGACCATTTCTATAGTTTATCTAAATCTTCTTGAATATCTAATTGGTTAAAGTGATCTTTTGCCATTCTGCACAGTTTTGTATCATCAGCAAATTTGGAGACAATAGACTTCAGTCCGTTGTCTATATCATTTATTCATACTATGAATAGAAGTGGCTCAAGAACGGAAACATGAGGAGCTCCACTTGTAACATTTTTGCACGTAGAAGGTTTGTCATTTAGAACAACTTTCTGTTTTCGATCGTTCAACCAATTACTAGTCCAACTTAATAGGCTATCACTTACTCCGTGTGAGGTTAATTTATTGAGTAGTCTTTTCGTGGGGGACGGTATGAAAAGTTTTTGCAAAGTCTAGATATATTAAATCTATATTGATTCTTTTGTCATAATTCGAGATGACTATTGTAGAATTCGAGTTAGTCACGCAAGAACGTTTCCGTCTGAATCCATGCTGGTTATCATTTATCAAACAGTTACTTTCTACATGATGTTCGATAGCATCTCTGATGATAATTTCCATCATTTTTCTTACGATTGACGTCAAGCTTATAGGCCTGTAGTTACTTGGTTTCTTTTTGTCACCTTTTTTGAACATGGGATTAACGTTAGATAGCTTCCATTTTCTTGTGATATCTCCGGATATGATGGATTTCTTGAAAATAACTTCTAATGGAACAACAATCAAATTTTTCATTTCCTTTAAGATTCTTGGATGCCAACCGTCAGGCCTTTGTGTTTTATTAACTTTAAAGTTTTTCTATACACCTTTCATTTATCTATTTTTTATTTTTATTTACCGTAGTAAGTTCACCCTAGACTTTTCACAGGTTTCAGTTTGGAGTTCACTTTGAGGTATTTCGTTTACGAATACTGAGCTAAAATAATTGTTTAAAATATCACACATTCCTTCATTTGAATATTCAAGTTGACTGTCAGCAGACAATAGTGGGACAATAAGATTCTTAATAACCTTTTTATAGAATTCTTTGGGATTCTCTTTGGATTTATCAGCGATAATATTCAAGTTGACCGTCAGCAGACAATAGTGGGGCAATAAGATTCTTAATAACCTTTTTATAGAATTCTTTGGGATTCTCTTTGGATTTATCAGCGATATTCATTTCGTGTTTTGTTTTCGCCTTTTATTGTCTTATTTAAATCTCTCTGTATTATTACATAACTTTGATAGCCATTAAGTGCACCCGAGCGCTTGTATTTCTTATAAGTCTGTCTCTCTTTAGTAATACTTTTTTCAGTTTCTTTTTCAAGCCATTTTGGGCGAGCCTGATATGGAGGACGTCCGTACTTAAATGGAATGTAAGTATGAATCATCTTAGTAAACGTATTTTTAAATATTTCCCACATTTGATCTATAGGTCTTTCGCTTAAGTTTGCCTCCCAATCTGTAAGGTGAAGCTCCTGAAGTAGTCCAATGAACTGAGCTTTACTGAAATCGGCTTTTTTAAAATACAAAAGTATCTATCGTATTTCTTTTTTTAACAGTTTGAATCTAAGTTGTGATCACTACTTGCAAAAGTTTCACCAACTTCTACATCGGTTATCATGCTTTCGCGGCTAGTGGTCAATAGATAGAGTAAATTTCGATGTCTTATGGGCTCTTTTATATGCTGAACTAAATAACTGTCACCGAGAAAATCTATCAAGCGACTACCTATATGGCCATGTTCAAAGGTCATCCAATCAATTTCGTTTAGGTGCGTACTTCTTTACCAATATGACATTTAGAAATTTAAAAACAAAAGACTGTAACCGAAGTAATTTCTATTCAGACAATATAGCAAAAGCAAGTAGCATGCTAATGAGAATAAAATCACTTGCAGGCAGGCAGAATGAACATGCAAGTCAAGTGAGGCGCTCAGAGGGTTAAGCTAGGATACTCCTGCACTTAAGACTCACGGAGAAGGAGCGAAGTGTACTGTGTCTCGAGGTATACTAGTGGACAGTATTTACGAACATTTCCGAAGTTTGGGTAATTACAGACTCACGCGCCATGACGGCTCGTGTCAGCGTGTTAGGTAAGTCCCATCACAGACCCCCCCCCCCGTCCCACAAATAAATAAATAAATAGATAGATAAAAGACGAAGGGAAGAGGGTAGAGGGGAGTGGAGTATGTTGAGGTGGAATAGATGGGAGTGGTTTTTGCCTTTGTTTTTTGGGTACCCTCCTTGTAAGGGGGAAAAAAGCCTTTGGTATATGTATGTATGTATGTATGTATGTATGTGTGTATGTATGTATGTATGTATGTATGTATGTATGTATGTATGTATGTATGTATGTATGTATGTATGTATGTATGTATGTATGTATTGTATGCATGTATGTATGTATGTATGTATGTATGTATGTATGTATGTATGTATGTATGTATGTATGAATATATGTATGTATGTATATATGTGTGTATGTATATATGTATATATATTATATATATATATATATATATATATATATATATATATACAATTTTTTTTTATCTAGCGTCATTGTAACTCCCTGACACTCGTAAATCAAAACTTATGTCCTTATGTTGCGTTAATGTGATTTCGACACTCGTATATCGAAACTTACATTTTTCATTTTTGTTGCTTC
>NC_134806.1:42208862-42241362 GCF_046742065.1 Oratosquilla oratoria
GCTACTGAATACGCTCCGACGGGCATCTAAAATGGATGTTTCGAACTTATCCTCAACATTTTCTAATGTCAACTCACATAGGATGGTATGTAGACTCGTTTCATCGAGCCTTTTATTCAGGAGAGCCACCCGCCAAGTGTTTTTTTTTTTTTGACAATTAGATTAAACAAATCTACCACTGGTACTCGCACCCTTGGCTGTGTGTCGTTTTATCATAAGACAAGGATGCCATTCACCAGGTTACGACGGGCTTGTTATACTAGTGAACTGAACTGGTCAATGTTTGTTTGGTTTACCCTTGTCTACTCTATAGAAATGTCTCTTGGAATAGGAAGAAGATATTTTCACTTTTCCCCAATATTCTGGGTGACTCTTATTTTTAGTCTTATCTCTAATCAATTCTACATCTAAAAAGGGCAAACAATTATTGTTTTCCTTCATGGGAAAGTTAATGAAATGAATAAGGAAATTGAGCTTAACAGGGAATTCATTAATAGGTAAGCTTCGGGATCGGAAACATAGAACATCGTAACATTTTTTACGCGTATTATTAATGATCCCTTACCATGGCAGCCAAATGAGCCCCAAACCATAAGAGAATCTGGATGTGAATTTTGTGTTCAAGGTAGTGACGGTATCGACATGCATCTTGTCGCCAACAGTGTCGACATAACAATATATTTTAATGTTGATGATATGCTCTCTTGTCGACATAAAAGAGGTCCCTTTTTTAATGTCACAATAAATAAACAAATAAATGGTTAGACATCACGCACTTGTCGATGGTGTGAGGATAACGCGTGTAATAAATGGGCTATCATCTAGTGTGATTTGTTTTCCAGTTATTTTTGGCAAGAATTTTGCCGATAATAAATGTCGACATATAAAGAAGTTTTAAGAAGAACCGGGACAAAAAGATCACTTATGAGAACAATCAGAAGTAGACAACTTTCTTTCCTTGTCCATATAATCCGCGCAGGAGAACTGGAAAAAGTCAACCTACTAGGAATGGTTGAAGGGAAGAAGGCTTGTGGTAGACAGCGACATACATATATAGGTAACTTGCTGCAGGGCGTTGGAGGGGGAATGAACGTTCAAGACCTACTGCGATTGGCTTAAGATTGAAAAAAGATGGAGTTCCATGGTCGCCGACGTCAAAGATATGGCACCTCGGTAAGGTAAAGTAAGAATGTCGACATGCGTCACGGTCGCGAATATTTTTTGGTCGACATGTCGACAAAGATTTTTTTATTCCAATACCATCACTAGTTCAAATGGTTACTGCCGGGACGATGGTACACTTTGCCACAATGGTTTCCAGTCGCAGTGAATGTGGCTTCATCAGTCTACAATACAGGTTTCAAGTTTTCCACATCCTATTGCAAGTATTTGCGGCAAAGAGTGTCCCTGTTCTTTCTCTGCACCTCACCGTCTTCCCTTCCGAGGCAACCCTCATCTTCTTGGGGGCACACCTTCATCCTGGAACCGCCTGAGGTTGAGGAGTAATTTCTCTTCCCTGATCTCCTCTGTGCACCACCATTCCTAACATAGGCATCACGTGGACAACACCCCCCGTCTCATGTTTGTACTGTTCCAGACAGCCGCATGGTTGAGGAAAAAGAAATGTTGTTGTTTATCTAGAACTTCTCCCATACCTTCTGCATCCCTTCGTCAGTAGACTGGACGAGGCTCTTCTCATGACGAACTCCCGCCTCTCGGATGTCTCTGTAGACTCCAGACTCCGCGTTCTTTCAGGGAAAGAAAGAAATAGAGTGAGTGACACACGCACGGACATACACAACAGAAAGAGAAAGAGAGAGAGAGAGGGAGAGTTGATTAAGATCGCTCGTCGTTAACCAGAATAGAATATTGGTATATTTCAGTTAATCACTCAGGCAACAATAAACCTCCTCATTACGGCCGGATACCCCAGGACCGGGGGTGTCCCACCAGAAAGAGTCGAGGCAACGGATATGATTTTTTTTCTAAATTAATTTTGAAAAACAAGTAGGCACAAGCCCTCGTCTAGTATCCATTTTTTAATTCCCATAGCCCCCTCGAGGTATACATATTTCTTTCACTCACCACAAGGAGACGGTAGGTGTTCACCTACTCCAATTGTCTACATTTGTCAAACTAACTTAAAAAACAACAACAACAAAAAACAGTCGGTGATCGCCCATCCCAGGTATCCCGACTTCTCGAACTCACTTCGATGAGCCAGTCTAGCCCTCCTCCCTTTATGTCTATTTCTCAAACTCACCTCGAAGAGCCAGTAAGTGCTGGCCCCTTCCAAATACCCAACGTAGACCCTTTGGGAAAGAGCTGCCTGGAGGAGGTCGTTCAGAGAGTCCAGGGGCTTCTCGAAGGCGGGGACAGCCAGCACCGCTGTCAGCGTACCGGAGTACAAAGCTAACGACCAAGAAAGAATCAGTAACTTCTGACATATGTTTTGTATACAAGAAACTCCGGGTGCACGACGCCATGGAGCAGACGATAAGATGGAATAAAAACCAGGCCGTATCGGTAATAGTTAAGTAAATTGGTTTTTCTTCGGTCTGTATCCAAGAACATCCCGTTAGGCAAACCACGGCTCCGGGTATGAAGTCATTGATTTAAGAAAAGAGGGACTTTTTTTTTATAGTGAATCATCATCGTCCGCTCTACGGCACCGGGAATAAGATAGATAAAAATCAACATAGATGAATAGACAAGTAAACAAGTGAACAATAACACAGACGAATGAACAAGGAAATAGTTTAAAAGGTCATCAATGTGAACAAAGGAGTGAACTGGTAGATATGACAAATCTTATACGAGTAACTAATTAGGGCTACTTGATTAAAACACAACGAAAAATAAAAATTGTACACTTCTGAGCCATTTCACTGCTCTGACTCGTTTTACAAATACTAGATCGTTTCTGGGTTGCCTACTGATACCCAGGAATATTCAATAAAAACAGCTTTGTAGGCATTATGGTTAATCCTGAATAATCTTATATAACATGGAAGTATCGCTATCCTATGTTGTATACTGTATTAACATGTACCTTCATCATTTACTCTTGTAGTGACTGGCTGATATATGATATCTATGAAGAACTCTTGTCCGGTGACAAAACTAACCGGATTTTTTATCTGATGTAGAACATTTGCTCAACGACAGTTGCTCAGTGAACAATTGGTCGACGGACAATTGATCAACGGGAAAGTAAAAACGCTGACAATTGTTCAATATCTAAACTAACATATTTTAACCAAACCTAGCTTAACCCTACGTAACGAATAAAAAAAGTGTTGATCAATTGTCCGCCTTTTTACTTATCTACTGGTAACTTTTCGTTAATCACTCGTCCGGCGAGCAACTCTTGGTTGGAAAGTTGTCCGTCCCTGTTTATATAACAACTTAACAACAACAAAAAAAAAAAAAAAAAAAAAAAAAATCAGCCTTTTCTTGGCAATATGACTTCTCGTGTTGAATTGTGCTATGATTAGCAAATTTGTAAGCGTTTCTGTTACTATTGCTGTTACCCATGACCATGGATAAAAGTGATGGAGTGATGCACGTCACCGTGAAATGGTACAGCTTCCGCACACAAACTCACCATCGACCACCAAACAGAAGAAGTACCAAAAGGCGAAGAGGAGACCTGTAGACCAACTGTAAGATACGATTCTATTCTGTTGCATCACGATCGGGTTATACGTGTTTAAGACAAAGGCCGTCAGCGAAGGGACCTTCCTCTTCCCCAGTAAGGGCGAGTGAACACCAAGGGCCCATTCACGAAGGTGGAGCATGATGAAGGCCACTAGCCCCATTAGGAGGACCGTGACGATGAGGAGGATCCAGATCTGACGTAAGGAAGTAGTGCAGTATTAGCGTTGTGGGAAAAAATGGAATCTATAAACACGTGCACACACACGCATACGCACACACACACACACACACACACACACACACACACACACACACACACACACACACACACACACACACACACACACACACACACACACACACACACACACACACACACACACACACACACACACACACACACACACACACACACACACACACACACACACGCACACACACACACACACACACACACACACACACACACACACACACACACACACACACACACACACACACACACACACACACACACACAGAAAAGCTGTAACACAAACAAATAATAGACGTTTTACAAAAAAAAAAAAAAAATCTATGAAACAACGAAATACCAAAGGTTTCGTCCATAAGACGAGAATGGTAAATATGTTGTTGTGGGAACAAGAATGTAAAACTTCTAAGTATCACAGTTTTATAGAATTCTATATTCCTATATTTACATGATCACCGTTTACAAACCACCCTTGTCACGGTGACGAGCCAAGTGCTAAAGGGGTTGCCGCTACCTCAGTAAAGATGACCTAGATCACAGATGACCTCACATGACCTTGTCTGACGTCGAATCATTCTCGAACTCACCGAGAGGACGAAGGGAGAGAAGACGGCGAGGACCCGGCTCTTCTCTCGAGGAGCCAAGGACAGGTAAGCTCCTGACTCCATGAAGTAAGGATTCGTGAAGTCTACGACCGTCTCGCGTCTCTCTGCAACAGAAACTTTATTAACTCCTGCGATTCTCGAGCACTTCTGTCATATATGTCTTATATATATATATATATATATATATATATATATATATATATATATATATACATATATATATATATACACATATATATATATATATATATATGTGTGTGTGTGTGTGTGTGTGTGTGTGTGTGTGTGTGTGTGTGTGTGTGTGTACAACACTGAATGGATCCCAGTGAACAGATTTACATACATATTTACATTTATCAACCACAGTTCACATTAATTCTAAGCCATCAACATCGAGAAACTCGAGGAGCCATACATGCAGAAATTGATATGTGGTACAGCTAAGGACTCGAACCTCCGCTAGCACGTAACAAGTGACAGTGACTTAACCGATTGCGCCATCAAGAGATGAAGCACTTTCTGGTGAGTCCCGCCATGATGATGTGAGTAGGTATGTAAAACTACTACCTCACTTTTCCAAGAAAAACCAGAATACTTCTTTACACAGTTTGAAAAAGTTATGAATCAGTTAAACATTGACAGAAATAATTGGACCATACTGTGTCAATCTAAGTTGCCAGGAAAGGCGCAAGAAGTATATTCTTCTCTTATCTTAAATGAGAATAATTTTGACACTGTTAAGTCCAGAATCCTACAGTCATGCGATATTGTCCCGGAGGTTTACCACCAAAGACTCAGAATGCACCGCAAAGCTGTACATATAACTTATGTAGAGTTTGCTTCCGAACAAACTAGATTGTTTGAAAAATGGTGCTCATCCAGCAAAATAAAAAGATTGGAACAGTTCAAAATTGTATAGACTCTGATATAAAGACTTATCTCTATGAGAACGACCCCGATACTTTGAGTAAAGCAGCTGTATTAGCTGATGAATATGCATTACAGTATTAAAAAAATTAAGTATGATAGTATCAAAAGTAAAACACCCTCCTATGATCAATCAAAAATATCCAGCCAAGGTTTTTCAAAAACGTTTAATCACTAGCTCTAAACACAGCTCACCTACTCTCAGAATAAACATGAAAAAGAATAAAGACCCTTCTTATATCCGATCCCCAGAGAAACTCCTTTCAATCAAAGCCCACCCTGTGCCTATTGCATCAAGCCAGGTCATTATATTTCCCAAGATTCGATGATATAATCGACGACATCGGTATAGCTAAGTACATTACAAAATTGGACATGCTTAAAGGTTACTATTGTGTTCCTCTGTCTTATCCCACACCCAGCCAACACCTATTTACTTTCCCTTTTGTCTTAGTGAATGAATGGTCATGCCTGCATCCGCCCCACCTGCTAGGGTCAGAAACAATGCAGCATGTCACAGCACCTCCACAGCAGGGTCCGAGAGCTGAAGCTAGTTAACTCCACCGCTTCATTACATGACGATCTTCCCCATTCATCCACTCAAGAATACATAGCCGATAAGAAACAATCCCTTTGGGCCATGTTAATTCATCATCCATTCACAACCACTCTTCATTCACATCTGTCTCTTGATTTCTCTTTTTCCTGCTATACAGACATTCCCTTGGTGTCTAGGGCTCCCTTTCATCCCAGCCACTCATCCCATTCTCGGTCTTTCCTTTAAGTTCACTTCATCCACGCCTGCCTTTCACACTCTCTTTGATTACCTTTTTTCACTCATTCTTTCCATATGCCCAAACCATCACATTATTCTTTGATCAACCCTACCTTCCATTTAGCATTAATTTGTCACTCTCTATTCTCAGGGTTCTTAGATACGAATGTAACAGGTAGGATAAGGGTAACAAAGGAAGGTATTTACACCTTTTCTTTCCTTTACTACCATCTATTAAAACATAGTAGAATCACACTCAGTGGTGTCACCACTATTCATACTGTATAGCTTTCACACGGCATCCCTTTCTATACATGTATAGTATATGATATTCAAAAGAACTTAATGTCTATACGCGCCACATGAAGATGATGTGTATCACGATGGCGCAAGTAGAGTTACCTATTAAACCTTGGTCACTCTTTATTATCCAACTTCGCCGGTTGATCGTCCTTCGGTCATCCGATCGAGACCAGATACACAAACACAAATTCCCTCCTCCGTCATTAATTTACTTCCCTCTATAGCTGGGTATAGCTTAGAGTTATGGTTTGTAACTTTGATATTATCATCTGATTATTGGTCGAGAAGTAAGTACTAGTTAAGTATTGCTTACGTAAAGATACAAGAGAATATATGTTTTCAATTGTACTTACGTGTGATTGTGATCTCATCAATTGCAACGTCAGCATCGTGTCTAGCCACCATTCCTATGATACCGGTGATAGTTCCATCCGTCTGTGGGTTTCCAAATTGTCCATCAACGGAAGCCAAGGTACCAAATCTGCGTGAGAAAGTCCTTATCTATACTATTTACAAGCCCTAAGTCTGTATTGAAGCCATAAACCTCTACATTGAAGGCCCGAATTTAAACTAAATGTCTACATCTTACCCTTACATTTGAAACAAAATATAAACTAACTTTGTACAAACAGGCCCTAAATTTGGACAGGTATGTCTATATTTGTATATTCAAGCCCTAGATTTGTCCATTATATCCTGAACTTGCACATATAAGTTCTAAATTTGTACAGATGAACCTTAAACATATATGTATACGGGTATAAGACCTGAAACTATACATTTAAGCACATAATCTGTACTTTTAAGCCCTAAATCTGTACATTGAATACCAAAGTATATACATATATATTCCATGTTTGTATATCAAAACCAAAAAGCTGAGTAAAAGCACTTAACTGTGTACATTGTAGCCCCAAGCTTGTACATAAAAGCTAAGAGACTACAGCAGTGAAATTCCTCATTATGTAACAAAGCTCTTCCATTGAAAAATAAACGTAAAATACCAAGGTTAATTTTTGGTACTCAAATAACCTTCAGTCCATATCACAAAGACATGATAGTGAAAATCAGCAAAAGAATGAACATACTATGATTAGTAGCAAGCACGGCTTTGGTCAGCAGAAGGAAACTAATCACAGCCTACGAGCTGTTGTTAAGAACCACATTCGACTGTAGCCGTTGCAAGATGATTTCTTCTTTTGATGGTTACACGCTGTCTGGTAATGGTACGTTAAAGCCTGTGGGGGACTTTTTTTTTCTTGAAGTTTATTATAAGAGGTAATATAATTATGGTACAGATCGGTGGACAGGAGTCTTGTTGGTAAGAATCCTCGGTAAAGCCAGAAGTCCCTAGTCCGGGGATGCAATCCCAAAGGTTTTTAGTTAGATAGTTAGAGGGCAGGATAGATAAGATGGGGGAGAGGGAGGGAGGGGGGATTTGGGGGTTAAGTGGAAGGAAAGAATGAAATGGAAGGAAGTAAGAGTTTTGATAGATGTGGGGTGCGACGCAGTCGCCGGCACTTATACGCATGTTTGCATTTCTCCACGAGGGTTGCCGGTAAAGGTTTACATTGGTTGTATTGTCCTATTATACTTATACATATTTGGGTTATTAAGTTGATCTAGACAATATCAGATGTTTCCAGATGTGGTGTATGGTTTGTAGTTAAGTTTATGTAGTTCGGTATGTATAAGGATAATTGGAAGGTGTCCAACGACACTATGCACTTGTTTCGGAATTTTCCGTTGGACAGTGGCGCGATGCGTGACGTATGTTGACTCAGGTTGTTTATGATTTGGAAATGTGGAGGTCAGCAAGGGATCAGCAGTATTGTTTGATCTAAACTGAAAGGCCCCAGTGGCTATAGACATCCTGTTGGTAATCTATGGGTTACTTATCATGTGTGTGACATATCGTATAGGAGTTGCATATATTTAGAACATGGTTATATGGTCGTGGTATATAGCATGACTCCCATAAATCAGAAAAAACATAGATACTTTACAAAAATAGTTAAATAAATAAATAGACAAATAAATGAATATATAAATAAATAGATAGATAGATAAATAAATAAATAAATAAATAAATAAATAAATAAATAAATAAATAAATAAATAAATAAATAAATAAATAAATAAATAAATAAATAATATCAGGATGCATCAAAATTATCCCAGAAGAACAGCTGCACACAGAAACAAAAATCTTATCCATAGAACATTTAATGAAAGTGATGGGCACAAAGTTCTATGTAAGAGCTTTCGATCTCTCCCATCCATCTTAGTACACAGCATAAACATAACCAAATGAACACAAAAATGTATACTACTCACATATGTACAGCCTGCACAACACTATATATTCATGCAGAAACACATGCACACTCAGATAACAAAACAAACACCTCAACATGGACCACCAAACTCCACTGCAGCCGTTAGCTCCACAGGAAGATTCCTCTCAAGAAATACAAGAACTATGCCAGCAAGACTGCATTCAAGTCACCTTTCAGTACTAAAACAATATAAATACAGAATAGTCTAGGATACAGAAACAAACTACATCATATGCAATAATCCCACAGACACTTTGGATCTCATCCTGCTCTTCCCCACCCTTGCCCTACTCAGACAACAACACAGCCTGTCTTCCTATAGTGGGCCAATCCTGTGGCTGTTTCAGGTTAACTGGGAGTCATGAGTCTTCTGCGAAAGAGACCTGGGGCAACAGATTGATTGATTGATTGAACTTTAAATCTGTAACTGAAGCCCCAAATATAAAAGTATTAGAAAAGAGGAGACTACAGGAGACCATAAGGCCTACACTAGGCAGTTCAATGTCCCTTACCACTTGTCATCCCTATCCATAAAGTTATCTAGTCTCCTCTTTAAGCAACCAGTTGTTTCAATGTTCTCGGCATGGTTACTAAATATATTCCATTCGTTAATCACTCTGTTGGTAATCCATTCCCTACCCATTTCCTTTTTAAACCTAGATTTGTCCAATTCAAATTCATTATTACATGTCCTGTCTTGTTGTCTTAATTAGATGACCTCGCCTACATCACCCTTGTTAAATCCATTGACCCATTTGAATACCTCTATTAGATTAACGGCACTCTTTGTTTTTTCGAGAGAGTGTAAGTTAGGGTGCCTGTCTTCGTATGGTAAATTTCTAAGCCCTTGTATAGTTTTCTTCATTCTACTCTGAAGTTATTCCAGTGAACTAATATCCATACTATAGGACGAAGACCAAAACTGTAGTGCGTAGTCAAGTATGGGTCTATCACAAGATAGAATTTCATGATTACCTCAGCACTTTTGTTTGTAACAGTCCTAGCTCTATTCTTGGCACTAATGCTCTGTTTTCTGGATTTAAGGTCCGGACTCACTAACACTCCTAAGTCCATTTCGCATTCCGTTTTCTTTGATATGGGATTATTTAAGCTATACCTGTTAGCTGGGTTGTGTAATCCTACGTTTAACACATTGCACTTTAAGAAATTGAAGTCCATTTTCCATTTCACCAACCATACAAACAATTGATCAGGATCTCCTGTGGTATACCAGCATTTTCCCTCGTCCTAATATGGCGTCCTATTTTAGTGTCATCTGCAAACTTACTAACATCACTATTAATCCTATTGTACAAATCGTTTATATACATAATGAACAATAAGGGACCTACAATATCTATAGGAAAGACCAAAATCTAAGGTACAAATCGTGAAAAATACAGAGTGTAGCCCAAGATCTGTCCGTTGAAGACCAAAATTCATAAAATGAAGCCTGAAATCTTTCATTGAAATACCAAACCAGATTAAAATCCTAATTCTACACTTAAGCCCAAAAGTTGTACATTGAAAACTGAAATATGTGTGTAATAACCCTTGAAATCCACCCAAGAAAAGTTTAAGGTGTTTGTAGCATGTTTCCAACATACCATGAGGTTCAGTGACACGTCCAGATGGGTCCACGACAACTGACAAGCAAGTCGTGGTACGAACACGCTACACTGGTGTTTCCTCGTGTACTTGCTGCCAAAATGCCACACACCTTGAGGACGCGTGCCGACGTGTACCTACCATGTGCCAAACAAGTTGTAATGCGTCCACACTGTACCTGTGTTTCTCTGCGTTCGCAGCATGTTACCATAGTCTGTGAGCTCTATGAAGTCCGTTCAGGGTATCGCAAACGTCGTACCAAATCAACTTTATTACATGCCTTTCTCTCTCCTTTATCATCTTTGTGTTATTTAAAATTGTAAAGGAAGTTGTATAGTGGAATAAGTACCACATTTTAGCATTATAACAACGATTACCTATACCCTATCATCCCACCTGTCTCATCTGTAACCCTCAGTGTGGCAACATGGGAGGGAAAAAGCGCTGGTGCCACGTGCCATATAATTAATTCAAATTGTTATTATAATCTCAAAAAGTGATACTTGTTATACTATATAGCTTCCTTTACTATACACAGAATATAAAGAAAAAATCAAATAGGACATAGATGGGAAATAAGAGAGAGAGAGAGAGAGAGAGAGAGAGAGAGAGAGAGAGAGAGAGAGAGAGAGAGAGAGAGAGAGAGAGAGAGAGAGAGAGAGAGAGAGAGAGAGAGAGATAGAGAGAGAGAGAAAGAGGCGTATACTAAGGATAGCAGGATGGCTAATATTAAACCGCGACGTATGCCACACCTTGAAAGAACTTGGAGCACAGAGACTCGCACGACCCAAAGACCTCCCCCACAGTGGACTTACGTGAAATTTAGCGTCTTTGCCATGGCGGAGAAGATGCTGACATCAATCCCATAGTCAGGAGACACGGAACCATCGTCGTGGTGCTTTAGCTTAAAGAAAGGCCAGTTATCCACCACAGCGACCATCAGACGACGGCCGCCGAAATCGCTGTAGAGGGATTCTGGGGAGGGCAGGAGCTTCTCTCGTACGTAGGAGACCGCGTTCTTCTCCTCCTCCAAGCGCCACTTTCCTACAGGAAGGAACCTGGGGAAGGAGGAAAGCAAGATAAGCTCTTTGACTGCCAAGGGTGGTGGGGTATGGAATAGTAAGTGCATTGACAAAAAGTAATTAAATAAGTAAATAGATATGTAGGCTAGATTAATAAATAAGTTTATAAGTATATGAACAAGATATATATATATATATACATATATATATATATATATATATATATATGCATATATATATATATATATATATATATATATATGCATATATATATATATATATATATATAAGTAAATAAAAAGATAAATACAAAATAAACAAATAGATAAATAAGTACAATAAAAAAGGAACATAAATAATTAAATAGATAACTTTTTTCCAAATAAATGAATAGAAAAATAAATGAATGTATAGATAAATAAATGAATGAGTAAATAAGTTAATAGATACATAGATAAATTGACAAATCAATAACTAGTTGAAAAAATTAATAGACAGAGCAAATGTATAAATAACTAAGCGGAGAATAAAATAAATAGCTAAATAAACAAAGAGATAAACCTTTCCATAAGCCTTCCCAACTACACTTAAGAAACTGATCCTTCTGAAACTACTACACTCACACTTGTCCCCTTTTACCTTGTGAAGTGGAAATGTAAAGGCACTCCTCTAGTCCTCCGGATATCTACCTTCCGTTAGACAAACATTAAACAACCTCACCAGCAAGTCCACCATCACAATACCTCCCTTTTTTTTAGACACTCTACATGACACACATCTAACCTAGGTGCCTTACCTACTCTCATCATTTTAACAACTTCATTCATCACTCTCATTTTCCTAGCGCTTCCTACTGCAACTATCTTTCCTTCCCTATCCTTCTTCATATTTAGCAACTCCCTAAAATACTCTACCCATCTTTCTCTTACTAACATATCTTCCATTATCATCCCTCCATCTGCACCTTTTACCTTTTCCCCTCTTAATTTCCCTCCAAAACATCATTTTATTACTTTCAAAATTTTCTGCCATACTCCTACCCTATTTCACACCTGCTCTCCTATTTGCCTCCTTTATATTATGCTTTACTTCTCTTTTCTTTTCTTTGTACCACTCATATGATTCTCTCGTCCTATTTTGCAACCAATTTGTGAATGCTCGTTTTTTCTCTTCTACACCCTTCATTGCTTCTTCATCCCACCACTCACTACCCTTCCTTCTATTTCCTTCTGTCTTCCTTGTTCCACATACCATCTTTGCACACCTTGTAACTCCCTCCTTGAAACATCCCCATTCCCCCTCCACTACCAGATAAAAAAAAAAAAAAAAAAAAAAAAAAAAAAAAAAGAATATATATATATATATATATATATATATATATATATGTATAAACATATATATATATATAATAATAATAATAATAATAATAATAATAATAATAATAATAATAATAATAATAATAATAATAATAATAATAATAATAATAATAATAATAATAATAATAATAATAATAATAATAATAATAATAATAATAATAATAATAATAATAATAATAATAATGATAATAATAATAATAACAACAATAATAAAAAACGTTCAAAATACCTACACAACGCTGCCATCCAGAGCGATACGGGAGGAATACATGGCGAATTCGGTTGGGTCTCTGTCCTCGAGGACTACGACCTGGGACAGAAACAAACAATGAGTTACAATGACAAAATCTTCCTACAGGAGACTTTGGTTCATCCATAGTAAGACCAGATACAAAAAGAAAGAAAATGCTTTGACAGAAAATTTAGATTATATCAAATTAAACTGTCAAAACTTGGAACTTCACCAATGCAATCGTCTTGGCAGGAAATTTAAAGGTTATCACACTGGGCTTCCATAAGCTTCATTAGATTTAGTTTGAGTAAAATCGACTTTGGTTACAATATTTTAATTTTCAATTCTCCAAATACTAGATTATGATTATCAGTCCGTCACATATAGCAAAACTGAATGATGAATTAAGAAATGTAAACTCATACGAATGTTAGCCATACCATTAAAATATTCTTAGAAAAGTCTAGATTTTTGTAAGCGAAGTTATATTCTAGTTATTTTAGTGGACCTTTTAATCTTCCATAGCAAGGTCGGACACACACAAAAAAAAAGAAAATATCTTGGCAGACGTTAAAAATTA
This sequence comes from Oratosquilla oratoria, assembly GCF_046742065.1. Taxonomy (NCBI): domain Eukaryota; kingdom Metazoa; phylum Arthropoda; class Malacostraca; order Stomatopoda; family Squillidae; genus Oratosquilla; species Oratosquilla oratoria. The sequence continues at coordinate 42,222,543 of NC_134806.1, forward strand.
TCAAAGTGAATCTTTAAAACTTGGAAGTTTAATGATGTGATTGCCTTGGTAGGAAGTTTATTCCGTTCGTTGACTACGTTGTTGTCGAAGTTGGGTTCTCTTACCTGAGATCCTTCCCTCAAGTGCGGCTGAAGACTCGAAGTCAAAGGGTCGCTGGCGACCACGAACCACTTTACTGAGTGCGATTCCAGAGCCTCACGGGCGATCTAGGTTCGATTCCGAAACAGAAAACAATCTCATATTATCCCAATCCCAAGGTCCGGTAAAGAAATATTAAGAAATTTTTGCATATAAAATCTGATAATGATTAGGAACTAACATTATTTTTAACTTACACACACACACACACACACACACACACACACACACACACACACACACACACACACACACACTCTCATGGCGCTGTGGTTAGAGCTCTGGCCTGCCACTACGGAGGTCCGGGTTCGAACCTCGCCCGGGGCTGAAATAATATCAGTATCGCGGCGCTGAGGGGTGTTACTCCAACTCTCGTGGGCGGGGAGTTGGGGGTGTGTGTGTGTGCAAGGTCATAGCATTACCCATAGATCGGACCTACGAGCTCTGAGCTCTCTTCCAGGAGGGAAATAGCTGTCGATCACGAGTCCAACACGTGATCCAAAGACCAAGTGAATACACGCACACACACACACACACACACACACACACACACACACACACACACACACACACACACACACACACACACATACACACACACACACACACACACACACACACACACACACACACACACACACACACACACACACACACATATATATATATATATATATGTGTATATGTGTATATGTATATATAAATATATGTATATATATATATATATATATATATATATATATATATATATATTATCAATATATTTCCAGCCTCCAATACCATATTAGCAGACAGCGAAGACTCAACAACTATAGTCTACCCTTAATTACACCCAAAAAAGGTTTATGAATAATAAACGCAATAGTGCACTTGTAAGAATAATTTTTGTCTGTAATTAAGGGGTGACTATAGTTGTTGGATCTTTGCTGTTACAAGAATTCCCCTAGTACAGTGGTTCCCAAACTTTTTTTGGCCGCGACCCAAATCCAAATCTGGTGAAGATGTGGCGACCCAAGCACCAAAAAGCAATTTCGAAAGTCTTCTTTTATTGAAAACACAATGAAATGAAAATACAATGGTTCAAATTTTTTTTTCTAACAAGGTCTCGCGACTCTTGAACACCTCGCGACCCATAGTTTGGGAATCGCTGCCCTAGTACATCCCCAAAGACTCGTAAACAACGAACGGGCAGGACCCACCTTCTTGAACAGCTCTATTGTATTCTTCGGCGAGGAGAACACGAAGAAGTTGCGCGTGTGGTCAACGAGGTTGAGGGACTTCATCACCCCACGAAGCGTCCTCATCAGGGAGGCGAACTCAAATACCGTTGTGTCCACACCCATCCTATGGAGGAGGGATTCCACTCCCTCCATGTCTAGAATGAGAAGAGAGAGAGAGAGAGAGAGAGAGAGAGAGAGAGAGAGAGAGAGAGAGAGAGAGAGAGAGAGAGAGAGAGAGAGAGAGAGAGAGAGAGAGAGAGAGAGAGAGAGAGAGAGAGAGAGAGAGAGAGAGAGAGAGAGAGAGAGAGAGAGAGAGAGAGGGAGAGAGAGATAGAGATTGTTTATTGTTTTTGTTTATATAAATTTATTACACTCGTAGAGTGACAAACTAGTACAGTAGGTACTTTCTATTTATACATAGTATACGTGACGCGCAGGTCACATTACTACGTACAATGAAGGTGTATGGCAATAAGAAAGACGGAGACTGCAAGAGACCACAAGGCCTATACTAGACAGTTCCATTACATTCTGTAAGGGGAAATATATTGGTATTCAAGGTGAGGTAAGCTTTAGCATCAACTAAAGTGTGGGTGTTGAATTATATATATATATATATAGTCTAATTTAGTAATTTCATGAAACTTTATTATGAATTTTGTTCTGCCTAATGACAGGTGGCTTTATTTAGCGTAAATAACCCCAGTCCATGATTCAACAAATGAATTAGAATGGAAGATTATGTTAACCTTGTGTGGTTTCGTCGTAAACGATGTTGAATTGACGCCCAGTCGTCATTCCGGCCAGGAATTCCAGAAGTTTCTCCATCCGGTGTAATTCGAGTCTTACAAAAAGAATAAAAGCACAGTAAATAAACAAAGTGAAAATAAAGAATAAATTTGTCATAAATAGATAGATGAACAATAAATAAATAAGTAGATAAATTAAAAAGAGTAATAGAGAAATAAAGAAATAATTTGATTAATGAAATAATATGTAAATAAATAAGTAATAATTGTTAGATAGATAATTAGGTGAATAAATGCAAGAAGAAGGTCATCCTACATTTTCAATCTGAAGTAACGAAAAGCAAAAATATAGGTCGTAACTTGCGATGTAGTAAGTTGTGACGTCGTAACTTGCGACGTTGTAATATGTGATGTCGTAGATTGTAACGTCATCACTTTCGACATCGTAACTCTAACTTGTTACGTTGTAATTTTGCACAGAAATTAAACCGTCGAGGTTTGTATCGTCTACCTTCCAATATTGTAACTTGCGACATCGTAAGTTGAACTGTCGCAAGTTGTGACGTCATAACTTATGCCATCGTAATTTCTGACATTACAGAAAAACAGTACAAGGAAGATCACTGTAGAATTTTCATCTTACTTTACTATTGAACTCATAGATATTTTTTAGGATTAAAAGAGTTATTCCAACCTAGAGTTATTTGGTTATTTACAACATCATTCGCAGGTCGTACGAAATTATAAAAAAAAAAAAAAAATGGCCGACTGTTCTTTTGTATGTTACTTTGTCAAACACTTAACTTTCCCTGAGTTTACGCTCTATTATTATCATACCTTTATTACCACGTCAGTTTGTGTTGTTGAAAAAAGAAAATTCATGGACTATGATCTATTGAATTTGGAGTCGAGCCTACGCTTGTCATGGCGGGCATGAATAAGCTGCATTCTAAAAATGAATGTACCGCGTCAAATCATATCAGGAAAATCATTATTTCCTTAAAGAATTTGAGCACCAGGGTTCATTCTGATACCAGAATTGACTCAGACATGATAAAAAAAAAAAAAAAAAAAAACAGGGATTGAATCTTTGTATTTTTTTTTTAAATTACAAGGAAGAATATGAAGAATAAAACCAACATGGTGGCCACACTGTCCATATCCAGAATGTCCAGCAAGTTTATTCATGTTTCTGTATGTCTAGACAGTACATGCAGACTTATTAGACTATTTCAACACGTATTCAGCAGGTTATTGCACTTTCCTGACTTCAGCCTTGACTAAATGCTTCCGCGGGCCTGACTTTTTTTTTTCCAGAACCCGATTTAAATCACTGATCCACAAATTTACAACCTGCAGTCCAAGGACCCTGGGGAATGGCCGCAGAGTAACTAGGGCCAGAATCAGAACACTAGTGGGGTTTAGAGAGAACGACTAAAAATTTCTCTACTTAAGTACAGGGGTCCTCGACCTACGTCGTCCTCGACCTACGTCGTCCTCGACATGAGTCGTTTCGTCTCTACAACGGTACAGATTGTACACTTTCATTCGACATTTTGGGAATTGTTCTCACTTTATTTATTTATTTTACTTTTTTTTTTACAGTTTCATTATTGTCATTTTTATGGCTTAGTACTGTTTCTTGATGTGTGCGTAGGACTTTAGGCTGTTTTAGGTTAAGTATGTGACTTAGGCTATAGTTATTTCGACTTGCGTCGAAAATTGCCTTACGTCGGTCCGTAGAAACGGATCTCCGACGTAACTCGAGGACACTCTGTATACATAAGAACATAAGAATAAAGGAAACTGCAAAAGACCGTAAGGCCTACACTAGGCAGCTCCGTATCCATCACCACCTGTCATCCCCATCCATAAAGTTGTCTAATAGTTTTTTAAAACATCAAAACATGAAATGCGCGAGGAAACAGATCGAGAAGCCCTGTTTTTAGTCGAGTAATGGGACAAGTTAGACCACAGTTACCTCCGTTTGTCAATCAATGTACCGAAACCATGGAGAAAGTTGGTGTGGTTGACCGCTGACACGGAAGACCCCCCAACATAGAAAATCCACCAGGTGTTCTGGAAAACAGCTGGAAAAGGAATAAACGTCCTGGTACCTTTTTCATTTAAGAATATATTCGTTTCCTTGAAGATAGAATAAGTTTCGTGTCAAGAAATTTGTATTCATATAACAACCGTAAGGCGTTTCCATGTATTTCTGCAAAAATCTAATGCTTCAAGGATCAAGATTTAAATGTCCGTATGGGCACATTGCAAAAGAGGGTTATTTAGATAATGGTTTGGTTATTTTTGGTTATATTAAGTTATGTAAAGCTAGGTTAGGTTAAGTCAATTTAAGTTTGGCTAGGGTTGGTTAGGTTAAATTAGGTTAGGTTAGGCTTTGTAACAAATACCAAGAAAACATTAAAAAATAAATTTTATAAACATTTTATGACTATTTTCATCCTATTTTTATATGTAAGTAAAAACCTAAAATCTTAGGGTTTGACAAGTGGCCTATGATTGGTCACAGTTACTCTATGTTGTTTAGCATTATGTATGTTGGTTTCAATCCTTCCTTTTCACAATATCACAATGGATTACAAAGGGAAAGTGCTAAAAAAAAAAAAATTGTTTTTCTTCTCTCTTTCTTAATGTCCATGACTCGAAATACCATGTATTAGACAATAACATTACCTTGTATAAAGATGGTCAGCACAGCGAATAAGTTGATATTCACCATTTTCGTCAAGTTCTCACACTGTTCCCTGCAACATGAATCACCCGCACAAAAAAGAACAAATTATAACTTATCAACTGCTCTGGCAACAGTCTTTAATAATAGCGTGAAATTTGATTCAATATTTTATTAAGTATGTATTCTTTGGCCCATTATCATATCCTGACACATATTTCTAATGGTAATGCAATACTGCAGACACTCCAACTTGTATCATGGTACATAACTATACGTTGTTGCACGAATAATTTTTTGTGGAGATATATATGTATATGTATATGTATATGTATATGTATATGTATATGTATATGTATATGTATATGTATATGTATATGTATATGTATATGTATATGTATATGTATATATATATGTATATATATGTATATGTATATGTATATGTATATGTATATGTATATGTACAGTATATGTATATATATGTATATGTATATGTATATGTATATGTATATGTATATGTATATGTATATGTATAAGTATATGTATATGTATATGTATATGTATATATGTATATGTATATGTATATGCATATGTATATGTATACGTTTATGTGTATATGTATGTGCATATATATATATATATATATATATATTTATATTTATATATGTGTGAGTGTGTGTGTGTGTATACACACACACACACACACACACACACATATATACATATATATATATATTTGTGTGTATGTGTGTGTGTGTGTGTGTGTGTGTGTACACACACACACACACACACACACACACACACACACACACACACACACACACACACACACACATATATGTATATATATATATATATATATATATACACATATGTATATATATATATATATATATATATATATATATATATATGAGTGGAAGGGTGGTGAGATAAACACCGAGTAATGTTGGAGTGTAAATTTACTGACGTTTCGTCCTTAACAGGACTTCTTCAGAGTATGAGTACATAAGCATAAAATCAACATATATATACACGCGTTCATGTCCGCGTTCCTGCTAACCCACGCCACTCGAGTCCGCTTGTTACCTCATCTCCCGGCGGATGAGTCGTCCGGACATTTGAGACAGTTTGATGAATCCGTCCCTGTGATTAAGGCAAGGCTGAGATGCTATATATGCTGCCTCAACTAGTTTCCTCTTTTTCTTTTCTAACCCCTGTTGTAAAATCTCTACCCCGCTCCAGTTGGGAAGGTGTCCAAGTTGGTCCAAATGAACCACCAATGCGTTGGAAGTGCGGTGGGCTTTTAGGTCGTTCTTGTGTTCGTATGTTCGCTTGCGTAGACCTCTCCCAGTTTCTCCAAAGTAGCTCAATTCACAGCTGCTACATGGTATTTTGTATACCACGCTATTAGTGATGTTGTCTTTTCTCTCCTTACCTCTCACTATTTCGCCAATTTTCATGCTGGATGAGCTGGCAATCTTCAATCCTGTGTTGCGTAGTAGGTGTCCTAATTCTTCCGTGTGTTTGGAACTGGGAACCACGATGAAGTCACCTTCCTTATCTTCCTTAACCTCATCCTTTTTATCCAATGTTCTGAGTGCTATTTTTCTCAAGCTGTGTAACAATCCTTCCGGGTACCTGAGATCTGTGAAGACTTTAAAAATATATTTGACCTCTCTATCAATATGCTCTCTTTCTAAGACTTCCATGTATAACGAAGCTAGGACTGCACTTAGCGGACTTCCCATTGCCAAGCCACGTATCTGACAATATTCTTCTTTGTTGAACATGAAGGGTCCGAGCTTGACACATAGAGAGATTAATTTAAGTAAATCATTTTTACCCACCGGTAAATCCTGGTCATCCATGCTGCCGATTGCTTCCTTGGCTGCAATTAGGGCCCCCTCCACGCTGACATGGGTGAATAAAGCTGTCACATCATAGCTTACCATAACCTTTCCTGCAAAATCAACATTCTTAAGTCTCCCAATTAGTTCACCTGAGTTCTTTAAGTGGCCGTTGCTAAGTGTTCCCAAACACCGAGACAAAGGTTTGGCTAAACACTTGGCTAGCCTGTGGGGAGCGCTGCCGATACCTGACGTGATGGGTCTCATTGGGATGCCTGGCTTATGTTTTTTTTTTTTCTTTTTAATCTCTCTATGTGTCAAGTTCGGACCCTTCATGTTCAACAATGAAGAATATTGTCAGATACGTGGCTTGGCAATGGGAAGTCCGCTAAGTGCAGTCCTAGCTTCGTTATACATGGAAGTCTTAGAAAGAGATCATTACATGAAGATAATCGGGAGAGGGACACATTGGTTTAGGTATGTAGATGACATTCTAGTCATTGCTCCAGAGAAGACCAATTTCTCTAAATTACTCAATAGGATGAACTCAGTGGACTCGGACATTCAGTTCACAGTGGAACACGAGGTGGACAAAAAGCTACCTTTCTTAGACGTACTAATCTGGAGAAAGGACAATGGCACGGTGAGTTTTTCGGTCCACAGAAAGGCAACTAACAAAAATGACCTTATTCATTACTTCTCGGCACACAGCGAGAGAACCAAGAGAGGAGTAATAATTGGATTTTTTCTTAGGGCATTCCGGGTATGCAGTGAGGAGCATATTGATAGAGAGGTCAAATATATTTTTAAAGTCTTCACAGATCTCAGGTACCCGGAAGGATTGTTACACAGCTTGAGAAAAATAGCACTCAGAACATTGGATAAAAAGGATGAGGTTAAGGAAGATAAGGAAGGTGACTTCATCGTGGTTCCCAGTTCCAAACACACGGAAGAATTAGGACACCTACTACGCAACACAGGATTGAAGATTGCCAGCTCATCCAGCATGAAAATTGGCGAAATAGGGAGAGGTAAGGAGAGAAAAGACAACATCACTAATAGCGTGGTATACAAAATACCATGTAGCAGCTGTGAATTGAGCTACTTTGGAGAAACTGGGAGAGGTCTACGCAAGCGAACATACGAACACAAGAACGACCTAAAAGCCCACCGCACTTCCAACGCATTGGTGGTTCGTGTGGACCAACTTGGACACCTTCCCAACTGGAGCGGGGTAGAGATTTTACAACAGGGGTTAGAAAAGAAAAAGAGGAAACTAGTTGAGGCAGCATATATAGCATCTCAGCCTTGCCTTAATCACAGGGACGGATTCATCAAACTGTCTCAAATGTCCGGACGATTCATCCGCCGGGAGATGAGGAAACAAGCGGACTCGAGTGGCGTGGGTTAGCAGGAACGCGGACATGAACGCGTGTATATATATGTTGATTTTATGCTTATGTACTCATACTCTGAAGAAGTCCTGTTAAGGACGAAACGTCAGTAAATTTACACTCCAACATTACTCGGTGTTTATCTCACCACCCTTCCACTCATTCTGTCGTCCTTCTGTCCAACATATATATATATATATATATATATATATATATATACATATATATATATATATAAATATATATATATATACATATATATATATATATATATATATGTATATACATCAAATGCTCAACAACGAAATGCACGTTTACTTAGTTCTGAGAAACATCATTAACACTTCAAATGAATAACGTATCTAACAAGCTATTTGAGGTTATGTTTAGTGTTTTTTTTCTTATGAGACACATAATATAACTGATTTAGCTGTAAAATATAAAAAATGAGCCCCTAAAACCGTGGGGTGGAATATAAAAACAGTCAAGTGAGGCCTAAGAATATTGTGTACTCACTTCCCTGCTTACGTCCACTCCTCAGCTTGTACTGCCAGCCAAGTGAGTCTCCTATTTATACCAGACTTATATTTGTTATAGATTGTATGTTTATTCTGAATGCATAAGTTTATTGACATTCACGTGCTATGGCTAAGGTCGACATTAAAACATTAAGTCTCGGAAATTGGTAACGATGACTTTATTGTGAGATACATAAATATTTTTAGAAGATGGGATAACAATGACGATTGTTATATTTGAAAACAGACAAAGACGACATGAGGAAATTGCGCTGATATATCCCAGAAGGTGTTTGTATACATAATATACGCATTTATATTTTAAATCCCTTGGAATTAAATATTTACTACAATTTGCATCCCTACTGTGTGCTGACATTCACAAGAAACATCCTACCCTCGTGTGTATTAAGAATATTCCTCTGATATTGGTAAAGGAAAAATAAAAGTCAGATTCGTGCTACACATATATTTTATAATTATAGATTAATATGCAATTTATACATAAAGTTTAAATCTGAGTTTGATGTTTGGGTCAGGTCTGAACTGTAAATTGGCTGGGATACTGTAGACTTCCTTGCAAAGCGATGTCAGCAATTCATCTGCAAAAAGATGGAAACATGTTTGTTCATAGCAATATATATATATATATATATATATATATATATATATTTATTAGTTTATTTATTTAGAGAATAAACGACAAATGAGAGTTTGGATGGTAGAAGTAAAACGAAGATGTTTTCGGAATAGATTTCACTCTAACGTTACGACCAACTTGGTCTTCTTCAGAGAGTTGTCTACAGAAGGTTTTATGTCACATTTTATATCATTCCCGACGGGGCTTTCGGTTAGGTCACAGCGTCCGGGCGGTGGGCAATTGTCTGATGTCCCAGTGAGTCTAGACTCACTGAGACACCAGACAATTGTGACCTAACCGAAAGGCTCCTCAGGAAAGATATAAAACGTGACAAAACCTTCTGTAGAGAACTCTCTGAAGAAAACCAGGTTGGTCGTAACGTGAGAGTGAAATCTATTCCGAAAACATCTTCGTTTTACTTCCACCATCCAAACTCTTATATATATATAAATATATATATATATATATATATATATATATATACATATATACATATATATACATACACACACACACATACACACACACGCACATACATATTATATATATATATATATATATATATATATATATATATATATACAAAGGATTACAAAGGCAAAGCATGCCGACAGGAGACCTTTTGATCCATATATAGGTCGGATGAAAAAAAAAAAATCATATTAATAATAAATTAAAACTATAACAATGTAAATAACAATTAAAATACATAAATAAATGCATTGGTATAGTTGAATAACAAACAAACAGGTAAATAGTAAATGATAATAAATTGACATATAACTAATAATAAATGAAAATCAGACAGACAAATTATAACAAAACAAAAACAAATAATATAACATAAATTATAATAATTACAGCATCTTACTTAGGTATTTATCTAAATGATTCTTAAAGCTTCTAACTGAACTACATTGCACTACCTGTGCAGGAAGTTTATTCCATTCATTAACTACACGGTTGGCAAAGTTGTTTCTACCTACTTCCAAATTGAATCTATTTCCGGACAGTTTGAGACCATTGTTTCTTGTCTGATTCTCATTCAATGTGAAAATTTTGTCACTTTTGATGTTGTCAATTCCCTTTAAAATCTTAAAGACCTGTATCAAGTCACCTCTGAGTCTACGCTTTTTTAGGGAAAACAGATTCATGTGCTTAAGTCGATTTTCGTATGATTTATTTTTGATATTTGGAATCAGTTTTGTGGCTCGCCGTTGTACTTTTTCCAGTCTGTCAATGTCTTTAATGAGATTCGGTGACCATACGGAAACAGCATATTCCAAATGTGGACGAACTAACGATTTATATAGCTTGTTAATGAGTAATGGACTTTTGAAATCAAAAGATCGCGCAATCAATCCCAGAATCTTATTTGCTTTCTCAGAGGCTGAAATACACTGCTTGGATGATTTGAGGTCGTTACTGATAATTACGCCGAGATCTTTTTCACTATCCACTTGTGTTAACGAATTTCCAAATAACTTGTAATCGTACTTGCTGTTATTTTTACCTATGTGCATTACCTTGCATTTACTTGTGTTAAATTTCATTAGCCACTTTTCAGACCATTGCTGTAATTTATCTAAATCTTCTTGAATATCTAATTGGTTTCAGTGATCATTTGCCACTCCGCACAGTTTTGTATCATCAGCAAATTTGGAAACAGTACATTTTAGTCCATGGTCTATATCATTTATATATACTATGAATAGAAGTGGCCCAAGAACGGAACCCTGAGGAACTCCACTTGCAACACTTTTCCATCCAGAAGTTTTTCCATTTAAAACAACTCTCTGTTTTCGACCTTTCAACCAATTACTAGTCCAACCTAATAGGCTACCACTTATTCCATGCAAAGCTAATTTAGTAAGTAGTCTTTCGTGTGGGACGGTATCAAAAGCTTTTGCAAAGTCTAGATATATTAAATCTATATTGTTTCTTTTGTCATAATTCGAGACAACTGTGTTGTAGAATTCGAGTAAGTTAGTCACGCAAGAACGTTTCCGTCTGAAACCATGTTGGCTATCATTTATCAAACGGTTACTTTCTAAATGATATTCGATAGCATCTCTGATGATAGTTTCCATTATTTTTCCTACGATCGAAGTCAAACTAATAGGCCTATAGTTATTTGGTTTCTTTTTGTCACCTTTTTTGAATATGGGAGTAACGTTAGCTAGCTTCCATTCTCTTGGGACATCTCCGGATATGATGGATTTCTTGAAAATAATTTCTAATGGAACAACTCTCATTTTTCATTTCCTTTAAGATTCTTGGATGCCAACCGTCAGGCCCTGGTGTTTTATTAACTTTGAGTTTGTCTATACACCTTTTAATTGTTTCTTTTGTTATATTTACCGTAGTGAGTAAGTTTACCCCAGACTTTTCACAGGTTTCAGTTTGGAATTCACTTTGAGGTGTTTCGTTTACGAATACCGAGCTAAAATAATTGTTTAAGAGATTACACATTCCTTCATTTGAATATTCAAGTTGACCGTCAGCAGATAATAGTGGACCAATGTGATTCCTAACAACCTTTTTATCTCTAATGTAACTATAGAATTCTTTGGGATTCTCTTTGGATTTCTCAGCGATGTTCATTTCGTATTGTCGTTTTCTTTTTCTTATTGTCTTTTTTAAATCTCTCTGTATTGATACATAACTTTCATAGTCATTAGATGCACCCGAGCACTTATATTTCTTATAAGCCTGTCTCTTTTTAGCAATACTTTTTTCAGTTTCTTTGTCGAGCCACTTTGGGCGAGCCTGATTTGGGGGGCGTCTGTCCTTAAAAGGAATGTAAGTTTGAATCATCTTAGTGAGCGTATTTTGAAATATTTCCCACATCTGATCTACAGGCCTTTCGTTTAATTTTTCCTCCCAATCTGTAAGCTGAAGCTCCTGACGTAGTTCTATGAACTGAGCTTTACTGAAATCGGGTATTTTAGAAGCACAAGTATCTATTCTAAAATTGTTTAGGAGTTTGAATCTGACTAAGTTGTGATCGCTATTTGCAACAGATTCACCGACTTCTACATCAGTTGTCATGCTTTCGCGGCTAGTGATCAATAAATCGAGTAAGTTTCCATATCTTGTGGGCTCTTTTACATGCTGAATTAAGTAATTGTCACCAAGAAAATCAATCAAGCGACTACCTATATGGCCATGTTCAAGGGTCATCCGATCAATGTCAGTAAAATTGAAATCACCCATTATCAATAAATCCCGGTTGCAGAAACTAGACAGTTCTTGAAATAACAGTTTGTCGTCTGCTAATGATAATGTCTTTGGCCTATATATTACACCTATATTCATTTTTTGTCCATTTGTTTGGGTTAACTCAACCCACAAACTGTCATATGCATCCTGTTTCACTTTCTCTAAAACACAAGCATGAACATTGTTTTTAACGTACAATAGAACACCCCCACCTTTCTTGTGGTTTCTATCCTGATGAAAGTGTTTAAATCCCGCAATATTAAATTCAGCTTCGAACTCTGTACCATTTAACCATGTCTCAGTTATTCCTATCATATCGAGATTTTCGCTTTTGACATACGCCTGTATTTCTTGAAATTTGTTCCTAATACTACGAGCATTAAAGTACATAGTTTTAAGAAACTCCTGATTATTTCTTTTTGACACATTTTGAGTTTCAATATCATGTCTTATATTATCATTTTGTTTTTTATTTATGCCTTGCTCTATATTATTATTATTTGGTCCTTCATTGACATTCAATGCCTCATTAACATTTCTCCTATCAAAATTAACATTTCCCCCATCACGGACATCTGGTCGATTACGGTCATCCGATCTATTTTGTACATTTTGTCCCCCTACGTCACCGTGATTCACGCCGGCCTCCCGTCGTTCAGTGACATTATGTCCGGCATCCCTTTCTAAAATTATATTTTGTCCTCCAGTGACATTATATCCTACCGTGATATTTTTTCCTCCACTATAATTACATCCCATCGTGATCTTTTGTCTTCCACTGTCATTACATCCTATCTTGATATTTTGGCCTTCATTGACATTCTGTCCGGTATCTCTTCCTAAAATTATATTTTGTTCTTCACTGACATTACATCCTACCGTGATATTTTCTCCTCCATTATCATTACATCCTATCGTGATATTTTGTTCTCCACTATCATTATTTCCCATCGTGATCTTTTGTCCTCCACTGTCATTACATCCCATTGTGACATTTTGTCCTAAGACATTACATCCTAATGTGTCATTTCGTCCTCTAGCGATATTACATCCTATCATGATATTTTGGCCTTCATTGACATTCTGTCCGGTATCCCTTCCTAAAATTACATTTTGGCCTTCAATGACATTATATCCTACCGTGATATTTTCTCCTCCATTATCATTACATCCTATCGTGATATTTTGTTCTCCTTTATCATTACTTCCCATCGTGATCTTTTGTCCTCCACTGTCATTATATCCGATTGCGACATTTTGTCCTATGACATTATATCCTAATGTGACATTTCGTCCTCTAGCGACATTATATCCTAAAATTATATTTTGTCCTATACTGGTACATTGTTCTACATTAATGCTATACTCTACACTGTTTTCCCAAGTACATTCTATTTCCCCTTCCCTTTGGCCTTCTACCCTAAAAAAGGAGCTGGTTCATTACAAACTCCCACAATGAGGTTTGTAAGAACATCTTTGCCTCTGCGGGTAAGGTGGATCCCATCAGAAGCGTAAAGGTCATGGCGCCTAGAAAAGAGATACCAAGGATCAAGAAAGTGGTATCCCAATTGTGTGCACAACTGCGATATCCTATCATTGATCCCTATGGCTCTACTGTTCCAACACGAACCTGCGTAGATCCTCGGGAGGATCCCACAGACTACGTGACGGCTCCCACGTCCCCTCATACACACACACACACACATATATATATATATATATATATATATATATATATATATATATATATATATATATATGATCTATGTATCAATCAAATCAGCCATCCTGAGTCTACTGCTGAACAAAGGCCTTCTTCATAGCATTCCGTGATTCACATGACCACGCCAACGTCTGCCACGTCACTCCTGGAAACTTATCACTCTCGTCTTTCCATCTTCTGTCTGGTCTCACTCTTCCACGCTTCCTATCTCGCGGTTTCCACTCAGTAACACACTTGCTCCATCGCTCATCAGTCGTTCGCACTAACTTACCTGCCCAATTTCATTTCCTCTCTTTTACTGCCTCCACAATATCTTTCACTCTAGTTTGCTCTCTCACCCAACTTGCTCTCTTTCGGTCTCTCAGCGTTATTCCTATCATTGATCTCTCAATTCTTCTCTGCACAGTCCTTAGCTTTGTTTCCATCGCCTTCGTCAGTTTCCAAGTTTCACACCCGTAGATTATTGCTGGCAGAATGCATTGACTGTAAACTTTACGTTTCAGACATAAAGGTAGAGAGCCTCTCAGGATTTTATTATACTTACCAAACACTTTCCAACCAATTACAATACGTCTTACGTATATATATATATATATATATATATATATATATATACATATATATATATATATATTTAAGATCACTATATGATGTAGCTAATATTTACTGTTACACGAACAAAATCTTTTTCTAGTACACACACGCGCTAGCAAAAACACACACACACACACACACACACACACACACACACACACACACACACACACACACACACACACACACACACACACACACACAAGTACATCCAATTATACTTACTATATACATGCGGATCTTTCCTTGATGGCAAAGAATCTCGAAGAGTAGAACGACAAGAGAAAGGCCAACACCGAGAATCAGGAGGTAGAAGGCAGCTTGGACTTGGGTCAAGGTTATGGCTCCAGTGATGGCCAGTTTTCCCTGCTTGGGCCTTCCATCATCCGAAGGGCCGTCGCTTTGTCGAGTATTTCGATGAACTTCGAGTTCGTCGCCCACATATTTGTTCACGAGGCCAGCTTCCGTCATCCTGGAAAGTCTGCAGGAAGAAAATACACGACTCCAGACTCTCAAACCTGACCCACGGTTTATTGATGTGATATTCTAGGTAAATTATGCATTATCAATGCAACAGTAACAAAAGATACATTTACATTTTCTGTACACAGAAGTTTTGTTGTTGTTAACGTGATATCCTAAGTAAATAATAAAATGTAGTGTTAATGTAACGATAACAGAAGAAACATTTGCATATCTGTATAAAGGGGTTCCCTGGTTATTAATATGATATTCTATGTGAAAAGTGTAGTATTAATGTAACAACAACAGAAAGTACATTTACATATATGTATATAGAAATTCACTTGTTTTTAATGTGACATTCTAAGTAAATAATGTAATATTATTACAATATTAACAGAAGAAACATTTACATATCTCTATGTAGGGGTTCTCTTGTTATTAACGTAATATTCTAGGTAAAAAGTGTAGCAATAACAGAAGATACATTTACATAGTTTTGATTTATCATGAAGCAGGTTTGGGCGTCTGAAAGTCGGAGATCCATACCCACACAAGCGACGACATCTATTGGAAATTGCAGTAGAAAATAGGCAATATGTTGTTATCAATTAGTAAATTGGAATTCATCAATCTTCTCTTTAATCTTAATGTTTAATACATGGTAAAGCGGAGGGGGGAGGGTAAACCAGCTTCGGCTGTAGAGGTGCTGAGTTTCGCTGTATAGCCTTTGAACCGAACAGTGTGGTGGAATAGTAGGAACCCCTTCATTCACGAACTGATCGGAAGACTTTGTATGATGTGGGTGTGTTCTTTGACTCGGCCACCCATATTATTATGGCCTTCACTACAATATATTATATTATATGAGCATCGGGCTTCACCCGACACGGCATCGTCGGGGCTCGACCCTTCGGCGAGCTCGCTTCGCTCGCAGCTACTCAGTTGTCTCCATTGCCGTGACGTCACCGCTCTCGGTCACCCCCTCGTCTTCGTAGCCATCTTAGAAAATGGCATGTAAATATAAGGAATAACAAATATAAAAAGGGTCCTATATCATATTTAATTTTTCCTCTACATATCTTTTTTGCGTCTTTTTTCACACTCAGGTAAGTCTAATTCAGATATGGGTCTCTTGGGGCTAAGTTGACGAATTATTGTGAAGAGTTATGTTTCCCTCTGCTTCGCCTCCTCTTTCCTCTGCTTTGTCTCCTCTTCTCTTTTCTTAGCTTTAGCCTTTATTTCTTTGATTTCTTCCGACTTCTTTTTCAATTCTTTCTTCATATCATCCACTATTCTGATAAGAACATAGTTTTCGTCGTCTTCGTCCAAATATCTTTTTTCGATTTCTCTGTCGCTGTAGTCAGCTGAATCCGGCATCAACATGTTAATGACGTCTTGAGAGGTGATACTCCAGCAATTCTTCGGTATAGGAACAAAGTCGTTCTCACTCGAATCAAGCTCGATCTCTTCTAATCTTTTCTCGAGGACGCCTTCCTTATTTGTATAGCTTTTCGGTAAATCCGTTTGGTTATCGTTATCCTTCAAATACATTTCCTGGTACACTACGTTGTGAAAAAATTCAATTGCGCTATCTCTGTCTAATCGTGGCAATATCACCAAAGAACCCCAGCTAGTTACTCTGGAACAGGCAATGTATAGTTGACCATGCGAGAAACACTTAGATTCGTTCAACATTAGCCCGCACGTGTTAAGAGTTTGACCCTGAGATTTGTTGATTGTCATGGCAAAACTCAGTTTTACAGGAAACTGAAACCTGGAAAACCTGATAGCGGTGTCGGAGGTCACTAACTTGATCCGGGGTATTAGAACCTGCTCTCCGCTATAGGCTCCTCCCAATATTCTGCCAACTATTATGTACTTTCTCAACATGTGAATGACAATTCTGGTTCCGTTGCATAACTTTGGAGGCTTCAGGTTACGCATAATCATAACGACTGCCGATTCTTTCAATACCAACTTATGGAGAGGAACAGATGGAGGATTTATATCGTTGAGTGTCGATACCTGAACCTCTAATTCCTCTTCTTCATTTGGTTTATCGACGCTATAATAAACACGCGGTTTTCCAGTGCGCGTCCTGCACCTCTGCGTTGATTTCGTCCAAGTTATCGCTTTTCCTTCAAAGTATTTGTGATCGCCAATGTGCTCCCATATGTCTCCGTATACAGGATCTCGTAATTATTTTCTCGAGTTAACTTTTTTCCCGAAGCCGTCAGGTACGGGCATCGGCCCAGACGTGCCTTTCCCGATCTCCAGGAGAGATTGAGCAAACGCTATATTTTTATGGTCGTCAGACCTAAGTCTGACGTTCCGTTTCAATCCCAGTTTATTGATATGGTTCCAAAAATAAGCATTTTTGAGTGATGGATATTTCATCCTTCTTCCCTCCTCCTCTAACATCAGGTAATATCTGTCTGAAATCTCCCGCGCAAACGAATGGAATTCCTCCCATGAACGTATCTTTAACAATATCTTGTAGTGTGAGATCTACCGCCAACAGTATGTTCTTGTTTGACATGACAACTTCATTCCGAACTATCGGAGACGACTGATTGGTCGGGAGCGGTGACGTCACGGGAACGGAGATGAATGATTAACCGAGAACGGTGACGTCACGGCAACGGAGACGACTGATTGGTCGAGTGCGGTGACGTCACGGCAACGGAGACGACTGATTGGCCGAGGGCGGTGACATCACGGCAACGGGGACAACTAATTGGCTGAGAGCGGGACGTCCACGAATTCCCGGGGAAGCCACTGGAAACTCCTGGGAAGCCCCTTGGGAGCCCTTGGATAGTCTCTGAGGAACCTCTGAGAATCCCTGTGGGTATTCGCTGTGGAACCCTGTGGGAACTCCTGAGGCGCCCCTTAAGAACCCCCTGCAACTTCAAGGGGAGCATTTGCGGATCCCCTAGGTTGCACTCTGGAAACTCCAGGGGAGCCCCTCTGGAGCCCCTTGGAAGCCCACAGGTGAGCCCTTGCGTTTATCCTTAGAAGACGGTACCATGTTACTGGGCCAACTATCCCCGCCGTTCCGACCATTTCGATAAAAAATTAATTTTTAGTACATAGATATACATATACGTATATGTTTGTATATGTGTATATCTGGACTTTGCGAGGGCTCTTGATACCGTCCCGCACGAAAGACTACTTGCTAAATTAGCTTCACACAGAATTAGTGGTAGCCTATTAAGCTGGACTAGCAATTGGTTAAACGATCATAAGCAGAGAATTGTTCTAAATGGCAAAACTTCTAGATGGGAAAATGTTTCGAGTGGAGTTCCTCAGGGTTCCGTTCTTGGGCCACTTCTATTCATAGTACTTTTGGGCACTACTACTGACTAGAGCCACACATCATTTGTTTAGGTTAAAGTAAAATCTCAATCTCTAGAGGAATGATACTAATTTTGTACTACGACTATCGTTCCTTTATGCTGTTCCTTTGGAACTGTCCTTTATCACTTTTTTGCATACACGAGATTTTTCTGTGTGGAGATGTTGAGAAGCTAGTACGAAAGAAGAAGAATCCTGATGACACAGTTACCTATTTCGCGACTATAGAAAACACCTTTGATATTATCAGACTTA
>NC_134806.1:42248862-42251362 GCF_046742065.1 Oratosquilla oratoria
AGTAGAGATTCCCAATAGATCTGTGTCTTTCTGAAGGCGTTATCCCACTGGGCTATTTTTCCTCCGATTGCTGGAGCAAATTTGCAGCCTGCAGCTTTCGGGAAGGAATCCTATATGCTAGAGGAAGATAAGCATATCAAACATATGCAAACTGCTGAGAGAACAAAACAATTTCCCACAGTGACTTTACGGTGGAAAAAGTGCTGGAGGTTGGCGGTACCACCGATGAATTGGATGTTGGAGGAAAAATAGCCCAGTGTGATAAAGCCTTCACCCATTCATACCGGTATGGGGGGGGGGATCTCCGCTGAGCTTGATAAAACCGAGCCTCTTACCTGTGATGGTGATCTCATCAATGGCGATGTGAGCTCGATAGCTGGCAACCTCACCGATGAGGCCAGTCACGGTTCCGTCCAATTGTGGGTTGCCCCAGTGAGGATTATCCGGCATAACGAGTCTGTACCTGCAAAAGCGTCTGAAAGGTAAGGAGCATACACCGGGAAGTGCTTTAAGCCTCGTTAACACAGGCTAATTTAGTATCCGCTAGTGTTAGCGACCTGTGAACTACCCCTCCACTTGTCCAATGTCAACGGAAAGTTAGTAAACTTGTCTCCAAACTATCCTAGTGTCAACACTTACTTGCATATACATATGATGAAGGTGGAAAAAGATATCACGGGTCTAGTTCCGAGTTTTTTAGTTTATTCCTGACCTGTTTCGCTCTATGCTTCTTCTGAAGAAGCGTAGAGAGAAACCGGCAAGGAATAAACTAAAAAACTGGGAACTAGACCCATGACTTCTTTTTCCACCTTCATCAACTTGTCACAATGTCCCAGCATATATATATATATATATATATATATTATATATATATATATATATATATACATATATATATATATATATATATATATATATATATATATATATGTGTGTGTGTGTGTGTGTGTGTGTGTGTGTGTGTGTGTGTGTGTGTGTGTGTGTGTGTGTGTGTGTGTGTTCCAACGTTTTGGGTCTCACTATTTGTGGTCCTAAACATTATGTACTTTGCAGAATCTTTTGTATTGTACTTTACAGAAAGATTACTCCGACCATATGTACCTGAGAATCTGTGGTCCTGAAGATTATGCACTTTGTTGAATTGTACCTTGAGGAAAGATTGAAACTCTAACCGCTTGCATTTAGGAATCTGTGGTCCCCTCCCCCATGCTGAGAGCTACCGTTCTGACTTATAATTATGGCATAGCTTAATATTATTCAGACATATCTGTTATATCTCTCAAGACCCTTCTCAGATCAGTCTTGAATTGATTTTCTGATGTCAGACTAGAAACAGATGGGATGGACGAGCGAAAGATATCTAGGGATAATATAAATCACTAGTGTATGGTGATGTCATATCAACAACTAATTGTTTTTTGTAAATGGAGCCAAATAGTTATTTATATCTTGAGATCCTACGTGTAACTTGACCGCAGTAGGCTAAAAGTTTGAAGTCTCATATAATAGTTATATGCTGGAGTTCATATGGCATCAGTGTACACTAATAATTTATTGTATCTCGATATGGATAAATGGAGAGACGAAATCGGGAAATTTGTAGGAGTGGCGTGACAGACGTTGGGGTAGTCTTGCGACTCATAGCAGTGTTTGGGAAAGGCCTAAGTTCCTCACAGGGTTACGCATGACTGACTGATTGATTGATTGGGACAGGCAAAGAAAAGTTGTCTGGGATCTTACGTGAAGTTCAGCTTCTTAGCCATCACGTTGAGAATGTTGACGTCAATGCCATAGTCTGGTAGGATAGTGCCATCCGGTAGTCTCCGTACCGCGAAGAAGGGTCGATTGTCGAACACAGCCACTCTGATCTCCCGACCACCGAAGTCTGAGTACAAAAGGTTAAGGCTAGGCAGCAAGTGTTCTTCGGTGTAGAGACGAGGTCCACTCTTCGTCAGGGACCATTTACCTAATTTGCGGAACCTGTGGGTCAGAATGTTTTCCTCACTCTCTGTACGTTTGAATAAATAAACTTCATTACATTTGTAGAGAAAGGGAACTTTAGGGATCCCGTGCAAGACATCATGACGTGAACGACGGTGTTATTGGGAGACTAATGAGAGATGTGTTTTTGGGTTGGTCAGAAAAGGTTAATCTATAAATGCACACCCACACGCACATTCTGACACATTTTGATACCCCTACGGTAGAAAAGGGGTTAATGTGATTTTAGGTTTGGGTAACCGGAAACTAGGTTGAGTAGTGGCAGTAATAATGATAATTACCTGACGATGTCGTCAATGTCTACTCGGGAAGCGAGGAGCTCGTAGGTGTCGCCATACACTTGCTCGGACACCACGACCTGGTAAAAGGAACCTGAATGGCTACATGATCTCTTTTCTTTGTCGAAGTAGAAATTGTGGATGTGTATGTATGTGTTTGTAATACTCATTTTGAAGTTAAATGTTAATAATGTGACAATTTACAGTAGTTTGGATACTTA
>NC_134806.1:42256362-42263862 GCF_046742065.1 Oratosquilla oratoria
GAAAGAAGAGAGAGAGAGAGAGAGAGAGAGATAGAGAGAGAGAGAGAGAAGCACGACGCATTTGACACCCTGAATGTACTCCTTGTATTGCACAGAATTCAATTTTGGCTTTACCTTGACTGTCCCTGTCTTGCACGATGAAGAAGCTCGATCCACCGACGTGACGCAGGAGACTGGTAACAAATGACTCCAGGTAGGCCCCGTCCTCACCAACGAAGTCCCTTGGACATAAAAACATATAAATAAGTAGATAAGAACGTAGACAGATAGACAGACAAACAGACAGATATATATATATATATATATACACATATACATATATATAGATAGAGAGATACATGCATACATACATACATACATACATACATACATACATACATACATACATACATACATACATACATACATACATACATACATACATACATACATACATACATACATACATACATACATACATACATACATACATACATACATACATACATACATACATACATACATACATACATACATACATACATTCGTAGCTGGGTAACTAGTTAGATGCACATACAGAAAAACTATATAGACAAAAAGAAAAACATGTTTGGCAGGTTGGTAGATAGATATATGTACCTATTCGCAGATCAATCAATTTCCGGGAGCTTAGATACAGTGATAGATATACCAACTGATGAATAAGTACATGATTGGATAGATGTATGTACAAGTACATTTTGCTTGATAGGTAGGTAGGTAGATAGACAGAGCGGTATATAGAGGAATTATTTGGATGATGGAGAACATAAACACAGGGGAAGGCTCGGAACCCTAAACACTCTAACGTTTCGTTCGCGTAGAACTTCTTCAGAGGAATATAGAGGAATATAGATCTGTGGATGTATAGTTAAGAATAGATAAGTAGATATATCTATTAATGGGCTGGCAGATGGTTGTACAGATATGCATATAGATGGGTAGATAGATCGGATATTTACCTGATACCGGAGCTAACGTTTCCGGCCGCAATGTGGGAAGTTCCGATGCTGGGTTGCCCGCAGACTGGAACAGAAAACGTGGAACTGGAATAGAATCGTTGCTTCTCTTACCTTGTTCCAGGTCGGACCCTCTTCCTGAACTGAATTTTCCGCGGTCGGGACCCCGTGAACGGGGCGTGGGTAATCCGCTTTGCAGAAGAGAAGTATTGGAGGTATTTATGTCAAAGATAAGTAGGTAGGGAAATCAATTAATAGGTGAATAATAAGTAATAGATAAATGAACGAGTAGATAAATTAGTAGATGAATTGATAATTAGTTTGATAAGTTAATTTTATAAATTTATACGTAAATGAACCTCTGCGTTGATATTAAAGAATTTAAGTAATTTAGGGACGCTAGCGAAGTTTTCATAGTAGGGTAATGTAAATTGTTAATGGTAAAACATTTTACTGAGGGCTGTAAAATGTTTTCATTGGAGAATTGTAAGAGACGTCAATGAAATGTTTAGGATACTTTAGTTCAACAACAATATCATAAACATTTCTTATTTTCTCATCAATATACTCCGGACTACGTATCGGTAAAGTTCTGAGAAACATTGATAAGATAACAGTGTTTTCTTAACATTATCAACAATGTTTCTCAGAGCAGATTAGAGTGGAGGCTGTAAAAGAGAGGAAGTGGAATTGGACAGGTAAGTTTGCGCGAACGACTGATGAGCGATGGAGCAAATGTGTTACCGAGTGGACGCCGAGAGGTGGGAAGCCAGGAAGATGAAGACCAGACTACATACATATATATATATATATATATATATATATATTATATATATATATATATATATATATACATATATATATATATATGTATATATATATAACTATATATAACTATATATATATATAAATATATATATAGTTATATATATATATATAGTTATATATATATATACATATATATATATATATATATATATATATACATATACATATATAGTCGATGTCATTCTAAAATAATTTGGGTATCATCGTAGCAAGGTTAGTATTGACGAAACTCTTTCCAATACATTGTCATTGAAATTACTTTTAATATGTTGTCAATAGATATCTCTTGAGTACGAGTCTCTTAAAGAACATCAATAACACACTCCATCGACTGTAAATCATTATTCACAATATATATGTAAAATGATGCGGCAAGGCGCCATTTTGTACTCGGGTAGAAGTGATTAATTGACAAGAACGGACGAAAATGGGCGTGTTTTATTTCCCAAAAACATTGTCATTGAGTAATATAAAAAGAAAATATGTATATATATTTATGACAGTTACAGCTGTTGTTGTGTCCAGGCGGATTTGAGGCAGACATTTTTTTTTTTTTGTGTTATTAATATCTTGTTTATTTTGTTTTATTTATATATTTAATTCATTCTTCATCTCTTATTTTGTTTTATTTAGTTTTATCTTAAATGATATGTTTTCTTTTAGTATTTGGTTTGACTTCAGTTTATTGTATTTTGCTTTAGTTTGTTATCGATTTTCTTTGATCTCATTTCATTATGTTTTATTATTTGATGATATTTAACTTGTATTGGCTTTAGTTTACTATTTTTTATTATCTTCCTATTGCTTTTTACATTTATACTAGTTTAGTTTACCTATATTTTTTCATAAACACAATATAAAGCAATGAAAAAACCAACATACGTTGAATATTCCGACTCACCACTTGATATGGAGACGACAAGAACGAGAAGAGTCGGCATGACGTAATTGATTGACGTCATGTCGTCGACAGATGACGTCATCACACCTTGAGACAAAAGTAAATAGATTAGTGATTAGACATAGAATAGATATATAACTGAAATAAAAAATAAACAAGAAAATGAGTATATAATTTGATAAATATAAGATAGCCTTAAGCAGCAAAGTCAGTGAAAGATATCTGTAAATAGATATGATATATATAGTGTATATGTATAGTATGTAGGTATATGTATATATGTGTGCGGATTCTCGCTGGACAAGTAGGTTAGAGCGTCCCCTCTTGCAGCGGAGGTCAAAGTGACGGCAGTTGTGACGGCAGTTCGAATCCGGCCGTCAGCGAGTTGGACCAAGGGCATGGTTTGTTAAATTTAACGCAACAAAGTTCTCTTGATGGGGCACCGTCCTCGCCTCCTGATATGGGGATTCGCGACCACTCACTCTCTCTCCATTTCTAATCCTAACACACGCTCTACTACTCTCGTAAAAACTCTTGACAGCTCCTAAAAGCCTTCCTCCTATCCCATATATCTGCAATAACTCCCACAGTGCCTTCCTGTCTACCCTGTCACAAGCCTTTTTCAAATCCATAAAAGCCCCAAAAACATCCTTACCTTTTCCCATAGATTCAAGTTAGTAATGATAATATATATATATATGTGAGAAATTCGCTAGTGAACAGCGACATCAATCAGACAATCTCCTTGACAGTAGCGCACGGGATTCGAACTGATTGATTTCGCTGTTCACTAGAGAATTTCTCAAATAGTTACGTTGGCGACAAGCGTGAAGGGATTCGTTCCGGTCCTTACTACTCCCACTGGGTGCAGCGGCCATGGGGTGAAAATGGGTGGTTAATGGGTGTAGTGAGCGCCCTCCCCAATCTCGATAGTCAGGTTGACTATGAGTTCTCATGGTTTTATGCTGTCAAGTGGTCGAGCGGTCTAAGGCGAGTGTGTCTTGGGAGTTTACTTCCAGATGCAGCGGGTTCGAATCCCGTGCGCTACTGCCAAGGAGATTGTCTGATATATATATATATATATATATATCTTTTTTCAACCACATTAACTTTTTCACTTTAATTCCATGTCATCACGATCGAGACTGACAATGCGCTCGACGGAGACATTTGCGGAAACTGATACGTAGTGATGCCAAGGACTCGAACTCAGCTCCGACGTACCAAGTGAACAGTGATTCTAACCACTGCGCCATCAAGAGAGATATAAGTTGAGCACAGTTTCCTATATTTGTATGCTCGAGTTACATACATATACACGAATATTATGCTCAACCCATTCCCGCTATGATGGTACAATGGCAGTATGTACGCGTGGGCGTCACCATAGCGGGGATGAGTTGAGCATAAGATTCGTGTATATATATATATATATATATATATATATATATATATATATATATATATATATATTTATATATATATATATATGTAACTCGAGCATTTAAGACGTCAAATGTACAGGCCAGACACGTGTGCCTCTTCAATACAATCCCTATACGTCTGTAATATTGTACAATATGGAATATTGCGCAATGATTTTGATCGTGTAGGGCCCGCTTAACTCCGTTATGCTACCCTCTGAAAAATATCTTATCATCACTTTTATGACTCCACCTTTTGGGCAAAATACTGTCCCTCAGGATAAAAAAAATGATGAGAAAGAAGAAGAAGAAGAAGAAGAAGAAGAAGAAGAAGAAGAAGAAGAAGAAGAAGAAGAAGAAGAAGAAGAAGAAGAAGAAGAAGAAGAAGAAGAAGAAGAAGAAGAAGAAGAAGAAGGTGAGGAGCTTACGCCAGGAGGCGCTGAATAGCTCCGGCTGAAGCCATCACTTTTTTCCCTATGATGCGCTTGGGCAGGTAGCTTTCACTACTGGGAATCGGAGAGAAGTGCGGGATTCGAACCCATTACTAAGCGAGTGAGTGCGAAACCAGCATGCTTCCAAATAGTGGGGTAAGCACAGAAAGCTGTTGAAATCTTATTTCTGACGTTTCGTCATCATCAGGGCTTCTTCTAGTTGCATGTTCTCTGTAGACGTTCTGGTAAGGACGAAACGTCTGGAATAAAACTCCAACAGTTCTCTGTGCTTAGCTCACCACTGTACCAATCATCAATCTTACAAACATTAGCAGTTATTTAGGTTATACTTACTGCACCACACGGATTCATAAGTCGATCGTCGCCAATGGAAACGTGTTGCCGTAAGGAGGTGGCGCAAACTGTCCAGAGTTGCGTCCTGACACGCGAGTTCGTAAGCCGAAGTTCCCGTACGAGTTCGTATCTCGAGACTTCGCCAGGACGACGTGGCCTAAGGGCGGAAGGCCAAGGAAGAACTGTGTACCTTCGTCTTCAGGTGTCCGAGTAAAACGATGCGTGAGACGCAGTGTCCGCGCATGCTCAGCAACATGTGTCGTGAGTTATTACTATTTTTCGGTCGTCAGTACGAAACCGTATCCGATTTTCGTCAAGGCATAAATCATGAGCTAATACTCGGGTCCCAGTGGGACACTTTGAAGTTTTGTTTATCTCCACCTCCCTCATTCTTTCTTTCTTCTTCTTCATAGGATATGTTTCTGGTTTCCTAGTTTACGAATAGGAGGTCATGCCTTTGATGATGTGTTCCATTTGCACAAAATATTCCTTTCCTTTTTTTTTTTTTTTTTTGTCCTGAATTATCTGCGTGCATATTCGCGCTCTAAGGGAATTATATTAATCTGAAGGTGTACAATAATAAATCAGTGGTATATACAGTAAATGTATTTCTATTTTCGTGTGCATATATGTTTTTACATAAATGCTCTCCACACACAAACCAACGCGCATGCACACACACACACACACACACACAAACACACACACACACACACACACACACACACACACACACACACACACACACACACACACACACACACACACACACACACACACACACACACACACACACACACACACACACACACACACACACACACACACACACACAACACGCTGTGGTTAGAGTTCTCGCCTGCCACTAAAGCGATCCGGGTTTGACTCCCGCCCAGGACTGAAGTAATTTCAGTATCGCTGCGCTGCGGGGTGTTACTCCAACTCTTGTGGGCGGAGGGTTGGGGGAGTGTGTGCGTGTAAGGTCACAGTATTACCCATAGATCGGTCATACGAGCTCTGAGCTCTCATCCGGGAGGCTAATAACTGTCGATCACGAGTTCAAACACGTGATCCAAGAATATAGTGAATAGTGAATCACACACACACACACACACACACACACACACACACACACACACACACACACACACACACACACACACACACACACACACACACACACACACACACACACACACACACACACACACACACACACACACACACACACACACACACACACACACACACACACACATATATACTGTATATATATATATATATATATATATATATATATATATATATATATATATATATTCTAGGTTAGATAGGGTGAGAAATGAGGAGGTGAGGAGGAGAACAGGGGTGGCAAAGGAGCTGGGAGATAGGGTTGATGAAAGAATATTAGGATGGTTTGGACACATGGAAAGAATGAGTGAAGAAAGACTAGTAAAAGAGGTATGGAAGGCAGATGTGGAGGGGGTGAACATGAGGGGACGTCCTAGGATGAGGTGGATGGATGGGGTGAAGGGGGCTTTGGGGAAGAGGGGAATGTCTGTTGAGGAAGGACGGGAGAGGACGAAAGAGAGGGGTGAATGGAGAATGGTTGTATATGGATGATGTTGTGATTGGATGAGGTGGAATGGGCGGGGTGGGGGGTGGTGGTGAGGTAGTATGTGTAAGCAAAATTTGACGCAGCTCGAAGGGATTTCTCCCCGTCCTCTCCTTTTATGCAATGAGGGAACGGAGAGGGGGGGGGGTCGCCGATTTAATGAAGCGGCCTTGCTGTGGATGTGCTGTGTCTTGCGACACTGCTTCTGATCCAGGGAAGTGGACAAGGTTCAGGGATGACCCGTCATCCAGGAGGTGCTCAGATAAGAGGGGGGGTGGAGGGGTGTGGAGTGTATTCAGGGATGGAATGGGTGGAAATGAATTTATGCCTTTCCCTTTTTGGCTACCTCCCTTGTAAGGGGGAAAAAGCCTTGGTATATGTATGTATGTATGTATTAAAATCACTACATACTCTGCATTGGCGATCTTTTTCTTTAGACTTTCTATTCTCCTGACTATTTTCTTCTCTGAAGCAGGGAGAGAAAATATAATATTTCCGAACGAGTCCATGTTTGGAAATAAAAACTAACATTTAACGACGTGGCGCCTACACATTAGGCATCTTCTGGTAATTTTATTGGAAACTTTCCTTACAAGATTACAAATACAAAAAAGAAGACATTAAGGAGAGGTTATTGGTTACAAGAGTCGTGTTCTATGGGTAACACGGGAAGCTCCGAAGAGTTCTAAAGTACCACACATATTTTGTTGAATGTTGATTAATGGCATATGGTCTCTAATAAAAACAGCCTCTAAACATTTCAGTTTCTTTCTGCTATTATTCTTAACAAAAACTGAAGTGCTTTTATTTAGTTGGTCTCATGTAATGCTGGTATTGTGGGATTTTGTTACGTGAGTTTTTATCGCGCCATTTTGCATGTGTTGTGTGAGCTTCTGAGTTAAAGTTTGTGTGGTATGGCCTATATACTCTTCTTTGCAAAGCACACCGTCTTTGTATAAATTACATGAGT
>NC_134806.1:42273862-42281362 GCF_046742065.1 Oratosquilla oratoria
ATGTCAGCGAAATGTTAGTAAACTTGCCAATGTCAACGAAATGTTAGTAAACGTGCCTCCAAACTACCCTAGTGTCAACACTTACTTGCCGAGCAAGTTACCTTGTGGTAGCAGTAGTGGCTACTAAATATGCCCCTTGTCAAGGAGGCTTAAGATGTAGAAAGGGTAGAAAGAGCAGAAGAGGCCCTCTCTATACTTTTTGTCCTAAGCGGCAGAAACTCACCACTTCAAGACCATCGGAGACAGAGGTAGGGTGGCTGAGTCCTGGAATGAATCCTTCGTCCCAGATTTGCTTTGCAATCCCCTCCGTCGCAAACTGTAATCGATGAGGAGGTGAAGGAATAACATGAGGTCCAAACAACAGCTACGATATCCTTACTTTCTCATTTTTTTCCCATGAATGTACTGTATGGTTATTTGTTCGTTTATCTCTCACTTCTGTTTACTTATGCATTTATATTATTTCAATATGGTCCCCAAATTTCATGAAGGAATTATACAAAATATCGGAAATCAATACTATAACAAAAACCGAACATAAAAACAAGAAACCATGTTGATAAAGAAAAAATGTATAGATAAATTTGTTTAAGGAAATTGTATAATAAATGTGGGTAAAAGGTGATGAGATGTACTAGTACAAAGGGAGAAAGTGACAGCAGACTGGAAGTGAGCATTAAGGGAGAGAGACTGGAGGAAGTGAGTTTTAGATATTTGGGTGCGAATGTGGCGGGAAAGGGAGGAGTGGAGGTGGAGGTAGAATGTAGATTGAGAGAAGCAAGTAAATGCCTTGGGAGATTAAAAATTGTAATGAGAAACAGACATTTGGGAATGGATGCTAAGAGGAGATTGTATGAAGAAGTGATTGTTTCAACAGCACTGTATGGGGCAGAAACATGGAACACAAGAGAGGAAGAGAGGGGGAGTTTGAATGTGTTGGAGATGAGATGCCTGAGAAGTATGGAAGTGGTTACTAGGCTGGATAGAGTGAGAAACGAGGAGATAAGGAAGAGAACAGGCGTGGAAAGGGAGTGGGGAAGGAATGGGATGGGATGGGTGGGAGTGGATTTTATGCCTTTGGATTTTGGCTGCCTCCCTTGTAAGGGGGAAAAGGCCTTTGGTATGTGTTGGTATATAACTGTTTTATTCGGCAACCTTGAAGATCCCTTCGTTACTGGATTGTGGAAGGGCGCTTATGTAGAATCCCTTTGTCCGGATGGCTGTCAGGAAGTCCTCCAGGGAGTTGATAGGCTTCTCGAAGTCCGGGATCGCCAAGAACGCCGTCAAGGTGCCGGCATAGAGCGCTGAGTAAGGGTAGTGATGCACGAATATTGATAAACTTGTCAGAAATAGATATTCTTTAGTTTAATAAAATCACCTGACAGCAGCAAAAATAACACGTGAGTGACGCAATAGTCATAGAGTTAATGTGTTGGAGGAATGTATGTATGTATATATATATATATATATATATATATATATATATATATATATATATATATATCACTAATGAAAACTGTAGTAACTCATTTGTAAATCACAAATAATACCACAGCTAGAGTAGAAGAAAAGAGTGGAGACGGGGAGTGTATATATTTCGACTACTATCTACAGTCCTCTTCAGTAGGATAGAGTAAGAGGAGGTTACTATCCTATACATAATACGCTCTTACAAAAAAAAAAAAAAAAAAAAAAAAAAGTGGTATGGGGTCAGGGGGAAGATATCTGTTAACAATGTTAGTGAGCATAAGTGTACTTGTTATGTCCAGAGACAACTGTCCCTTTAATATATTCATATTATGGCTATAAAATATATTCACAATATGAATATTTCGAAGGGGCAATGTTCTCCGAACATAATAACTGGACCTGTGGTCAATAATATTATTAAGAGACTTCTTCTGTACTACAGAAGAAGACTATAGTTAGAAGTCGAAATATATAGACTCCCCGTCTCCACTCTTTTCTTCTACTCCGATTGTGATACTATTTCTGTGTATGTATATATATATATAGTGCTGGTGTTTGGAGGCAACCCAGAGGTGGGTGGTCTGAATCAGCCAGAGGGTCAACATATGAATTCAGTGAGAGCACGCAGCCTTCCCGAGCTTCAGCAAAGGCTAACATATATAGTCACCTCACAGAGTGTGTATAAGTTAAAAAGAAGATGAAGAAAGGAATAGAAGAAAAGAAAACTCCTTACCGTACACAATAAAGCAGAAAAGGTACCAAGCGGCAATGGTGATCCGGAGTGGTGTTCCAGGGATCTTTATCAGTGATCCCTGGATCATCATCGTCCGGAAGGTGCTGAAGGAGAGCTCACTTAGGGTGTAGGACTTGCTCGAGGGCACAAGCCGGACCTCGCACCACGTCAGGAGGAAGGATAAAGGACCTACCAAGACCTGCGTCAGGAGCAGCAGGATCCACACCTGAAAATGATAAGTGAGGTGCTGATGCGAAGAGGATCTACTAATGACTTCGTCAGGAGTTCGATGGCCCACACCTGGAAATAACAAATAAGGAGCTGACGCCAGGAGATGCTGAAATTCGACCGAAGGCGTTACCTTTGCTCTGTGTGTTCGGGGAGTAAGGCTGCGTGTTTTTAGTTTTCAGTAGCCGTTAGGAAGCGAGCTGGGACTTATACTTTGGGGTGAGACAAGAGTAGATTCTCGGTATCTCATGCCAAGCCCTCTACTTTGAACAATGGGCTCGCTGCATCTCGGGTCAAGCGACGCCCTAAAACCTGCGCACACGGACCTCGCGCCTTCTAGACAACAATCGAAGCGGTGCGGGTCAAAGGGCCTCACGTTCTCAACATACAATAGTCGCTCAAGCCGAGCGACGAATTTTCTTTTATTTTTCCTTCAACTCATATGGTAACAGCGTCATTATTCCATGATTGGCAACCCTCCGACCTTTGCTGGGAGCTTGCCGTGTATTTTGTAGTTAGATCTAAACTTGGAGCCAAGAACTCCGCCCAAGTTTCTTTCACCACCAATTCCAAATGTAGAGTACCACAGCCTACCTTGAGAGTGAAGGGCCAAAATACGGCGAAGGTCCTGCTTCGGGGCTTTGGGGCTCTCGAGACCAACGTCGTTGACTCGATGAAATAAGGGTAGCTGAAGTCTACAACAGTGTCCCTTCGATCTGGGAATAGATGATTGAAATAATAAATAAACAGATTGATTGATGAGTGACTAAATAGATATGCAAATAGATAGTGAATAGATAGACGAATAAATAAATGGATAAATAGATAGACAAGAAAATAAATGTGTAAATATCCAGATAGATAATGAATAACTATACGAATAGATAAGTACACAAGCAACTAGACAAGTAAGTAAACAAATAAATAGAAAATATACAAATAGATGAATAGATCAAATGATGGATAAATGAATGAGTAGAATACATAAATGAATAATGAATGAATATATAAATGAATGAATGAATGAATAGATTAAAAGATAGGGAAATGAACAAAGATATATGAAAGTGAACAATAAATAGATGGATGAATAAGTAAAGGATTAAGGAATTAGAAAAGTAAATACACAAACGAATAAAAACAAGTAAGTGATTAAGAATGACGAAATTAATCACAATTAATCAAAATAAAAACTACATGGATAAAAGAATAGATAAATGAATATTTGAATATGAAAAATGAATAAGAGGTGAATATATAAACTAACGAATTAATGAGTAAACACTTCATAGGTTGATGAAATAAGAAACATAAAAATAATCAAATAAATATAAAAATAAAAACAAAGAATCAAGTTCAACTTAGGCCTTCTCTCTCTCTCTCTCTCTCTCTCTCTCTCTCTCACACACACACACACACACACACACACACACACACACACACACACACACACACACACACACACACACACACACACACACACACACACACACACACACACACACAAACAAACAAACAAACAATCACACACACACATACGCACATAAAAGTACACACATACAAACATACTTGTAATTGTGAATTCACAGATGGACATGTGGACCTCGTGCCTGCTCAGCATTCCGATGATACCGGGGATGGTTCCGTCCTCCAAGGGTGAACCCCACTGACCATCTGGAGGTACCACCATGCGCAGTCTGGTGAAGAAGGAAGTTACATATACAACATATGCATATACATATACATATACATATACATATACATATACATATACATATACATATACATATACATATACATATACATATACATATACATATACATATACATATACATATTTATATACATATACATATACATATACATATGCATATACCTATGCATATATATACATATGCATATACATATGGATATGCATACATATAAATATACATAAACATATACATATACATATACATATACATATACATATACATATACATATACATATACATATACATATACATATACATATACATATACATACACACACATATATATATATATATATATATACGAGTATACATGTAATATATATATATATATATATATATGTGTGTGTGTGTGTGTGTGTGTGTACGAACAAAATCATATTAAAACCAGCCCTGCTTGGCATGTTGAGCCTGGTAGATAGGTCCAGGCCCATCAACGTCTGCTAGGTATTAGGCCTACTATTTCATGCCTTCAAACCTCCATCCGCACGTCTGATGACAAACCAACGAAATCATGTGTCTGTTCTGGTGTGGTTGGTGGTGTGCATTTACGTGCAAGCAGTAATACATTCCCACGAACTCGCTAGTCCTTATTTCCTGCTCGTTTTGGGCGTTCATCCTCTGAAGATTCCTCGCTGTCGACATGTTCTTCCTCAGTTGAGTCTTGTTTGGATATCCGAATTGGTCCGTACCCACATTGGAACACGAGAGGCCATTCAAATCCGATAAATATTTTTCACTCGATGTGAAATCCCCATTGTGTTGCTCGCTGCCAATACTGACGTTATCAGTTGCCCTAGCGGTGGAAAATGTAACTACGACATTGAAAAGTCCGTCTGCTACCAGGCACTTTTGAAATCATGCATTTTAGTGTTCTAACTTCTTCTAAGTTATATTTTTATGCATGAAATAAAAAATAAAGAAATCTAAAACCTTCTCAGTAGGCCTTTAATCACAACCACTCGTCATCTCACTGTTGGAAGCAGCTATCCCATCTTGACCTGGTCTGAGTGATGCCTACCACTCAACTGATACAGATATATACAATGGGGAAAATTCTGTTGAGGACAGTAATTTTTAGGGTTAATAGAACTTGTGTTAGGGTTGAAAATATTGAAGCTGAATGGTTTGAGGTGAAAATGAGGCTACACCATGATGTTGTAATGTCACCAAGATTAATCAATTTCTGCATGAATAGGGTAGTGCGAGATGTAAATGCGAGAATTGAGATGGTTACTGAGAGTAAGGGAAAATGGGAAATGAACCTTGTGATTGTGACTGGGTTAGGGAAAATTTAAAGTAGCTAGTGGCATAGTGTTGAGGGTATGTGAGAGTATATTGGAAGTAAGTATGGGTGAAAACAAGGCGTTGAGATGATGATCAAGAATTGAAGGTGGTAATGTGTTGGAAGTAGCTTCTCTCATTTAAGAGAGGCTAAAGGAATTAGACTTTTACGTATTTAGGGTCACAAGTAACAGGGAATGGAGTAGTGGGGTTGAGACAAACTGTGGAGTGAAATTTAAGGGAGGCAGAGAGGAGGAATTTAAATGTGTTTGGGGTGAACTGATTAAGAAGAATGTTGGGGGCTACGAGGCTGGATAGAGTGTAAAGGGAGCTGTCAGACTAGTTTGATGGGAGAATACTGGTTGGTTTGTATATAGGCAGAATGAGTGAAGAAAGACCAGTAAAAAGAGTGTGGAAGGCAGAGGTGGATCAAGTGTGTGGAGGATAGAGGTGGATCAAGTGTGTGGAAGATAGAGATGGATGAAGTGAACTTGAAGGGAAATTGAGAATGAGTTGAATCAATGGATGGATGGGGTGAAAGGGGCCTTAGGAAAAAGGGGAGAGACGTGTGACTGGAGAGTGGATGATAGATTAACGCGGGCCAAAGGAATTTCTCACTGTCTTCCCTTATAACTCGTTAATAGATAAGGAGGGAGCTTTGCTATATAACGAAGGGGTGGGGGTAAACCAGCTTTGACTGTTGGGCTCTGCTTTATTTATTTATTTTTTCTATCTTCCTTAACCCTGAACAGGGAACGTCCAAATTTATGATTTTGCATGGAAGTTGGACCACTTCTGGCACACCCACTTTACTTTATAACTTGAAGCACTTCTTCCCATAAACCTTTGGTTTTTATTGTTTCTAAAAGTGAGCGTGCCAGAAGTGGTACAAATTCCATGCAAAATCATAAATTTGGACGTTCCCTGTTCTGGTTCAAACCTTTCTTCGACCACATCTTCTTCTTGGGTGCAATATTGTCCCTAAAGACAAAATCGCTGGAAATTTATCGACGGTGAAAATCATCCTTTGTTAACTTATATTGAATTAATCACCTAAGGATAGAAATGCTGGTTATCTTTGAAGACTCACGTGAAGTTGAGGACGCGCGCGATACTTTTGATGATGTTGACATCGATGCCCACGTCGAGACTAACTGTCCCATTCTCAAAGGTCTTGAGCTTGATGAAGGGCCAATTGTCGTTTGCGGCAGAGACGAGCTCTCGCCCGCCGAAGTCCCGATATAGATCCTCGAGGGACGGGAGGAGTTCCTCTGTCAGATGGGTCTTCACGTCACCGTTCTCGTCCAGTTGCCACTTGCCCAGGACCGGCAAACTGTAGGTATGTATATGAATGAATATATGCATGTATATATATATATATATATATATATATATATATATATATATATATATATATATATATATATATATATATATATATATATATATATATATATATGAACGGAAGGGTGGTGAGGTAAACATAGAGAACATTTTTATTCACTGAAGTTTCGTCCTTGCCAGGACATTCTCAAAATACATACAATTTTAGGAAATGCACAACTTATATACTTCATGCATGTCATGTTCCCCTCCATTCGCCTCCATACTCTCATTCGTCCTCTATACATCTCTGGTGACTCCGACCATGTCGCGTCCCCCCTCTGTCCACCTCATTGCCACTCCTGCTAAGTTTATGAACCTATCCCTTTGGTTGATGCAGGGGTGGGAAGCGATGTAGGCAGCCTCCACTATTTTCATTTTCTTTTTCGCTAGACCTTTGTGGAGCACCTCTACTTTGCTCCAGACTGGAATAGAGTAGAGGTGTTCCAGGAAGGAGAGTATGGAGGCGAATAGGGGGGGACATGGCAAGTATGAAGTATATAAGTTGTGTATTTTCTAAAATTGTGTGTACATTGAGATTGTCCTGGTAGGGACGTAACGTCAGTGAATAAAACTCCAACTGTTCTCTGTGGTTATCTCACCACCCTTCCCCTCATTTGGCTGCCTTATTTATATATATATATATATATA
>NC_134806.1:42298450-42300950 GCF_046742065.1 Oratosquilla oratoria
TATATGTATATATATAAGTAAATATATATATATATATATATATATAAAGATATATATGTATATACATATATATAAGTGAATATATATATATATATATGTATATATATATATATATTATGAACATATATGATTATTCACTCACAATTAGCAATTTGATTTTTCAATTAAAAGAATTAATATAATAGAAGAGTGAACAAACGAATAAAATGATAGTGAATAACCAAATAACCAAATAATAATAAATCAGATAATTGGAATAAACAAATAGATAAATGCACAATATGACAGATTGATAAAGAAAATAAGATAAGTAGATAAACAAAACAAATGAATAAATATTAAAATTAATAAAGTCAATAAATAGAATTAAAGAAATAGAGACATAAAAGGATATATACATAGATAAGTAGAGATATATATAAATAAATAAATAAACAAATTGACAAAGAAATAATGATAATAATAAAAAATAAAAAATGAATAAAAATAAGAATATATATTGGTCCAATAATATATAAACGACCTGAACCTCTTTGGATGCAGTGCCTCACTGTACAGCCTTTGGACCAGGCGCTACATGATTTCATTACATACCATTTATCACCCTCCCCCTCCCTCTCCCCTCTCCCCTCTTTCCCCCTCCCCTTCTCCTCCCTCCCCTCCCCTTCTTCCCCCTCTCCGTCCCTCTTCCCTCTCTCCTCTTTCCCACTCCCCTCCCCCTCTTCCCCCTCCCCTTCCCTCTCCCCTCTTCCCCTTCCCCTCCTCCTCCCTCCCCTTCCCTTCTTCACCCTCCCCTCCCTCTCCCCCTCTCCCCCTCTCCCCTCCCCCTCCCTTCCTTCCTTCCCTCCTCCCCCTCCCCTCCCCTTCCCTCCCTCCTCCCCTTCTTCCCCCTCCCCCTCCCTCTCCCCCTCTCCCATCTCTCCCCCTCTCTCCCCCTCCCCTTCTTCACCCTCCCACTCCCTCTCCTCCTCCTCCTCTCCCCCTCTCCCCTCTCTCCCCCTCCCTCCCCCCTCCTCTTCTACGTAATCCGAAATCCGTCCCCCCGTGATTTCGTGGCTGATTAAACCACAAACCCAGATTACAATATTAAACCCTTTCACAGAAATCCGCCTTCTATTGTATAGCGGATTAAGTTAATCCTATTTACCAATGGCCGGTTAACCCAGCAAGGAGAGCTTTAGTTTCAATTTTTCTTCTTCTTGTGGATATCGTCAGGCGATTTTATTTCACGCTATGCGGTAAGATTTATATACTAATTGAATAATGTATTTATTAATTTATTTATCATATTCTTCATTTATTCATTCATCTATCTATTTATTCACTTATTCATCTATTTATCATGCATTCATTCATTTATCTATTAATGGATAAATAGATAAATAGATAAATTGATGAGTTATTTTTTTAGGGGGAGTGGGAGGGAGAGGGGAGAGGGAAAAGTGGAAGGGAGGGGAGTAAATGTGGGAAGGAGAGGTGGAGGTGGAAGAAGGGCGGGTGGAGATTGAGGAGAGAAGCAAGGGAAGGCGTAGAGAGGAAGGAGGAGGAGGAGGAGGAGGAGGAGGAGGAGGAGGAGGACGAGGAGGAGGAAAGGGGAAATGAGGAATGAGTGAGGGGAAAGGGTAAAGAGCGAGGGGGAAATGATAGGGAGAGGGAAAGGAGGGACAGGGAAAGGGGAGGAGGGAGGGAGGGGAGAGGGGGAGGGGAATGGAAAGAGGGGAAGAGTTAGAGGGAGAGTCTTCTAGTTTTGTTATAAAGCAAAAGGTTTCCCTTGTCTCTGTTACTCGCCTTGGCTGCCCTAACACGCTGGGTTCAGGTGGTGCCCTCGGCTAGCGTTGGGTGCGATTCGCCTTCAGGGTTCGCTTGCAAAAAAAAAAAAAAAAAAAAAAAAATTATGGCAACACCTCTGTCAACTTTTCCGAAATTTCGAGAAGAAAATTAAAAATACTTTTTTTTTTTGGGGGGGGGGACGGGGGAGTGTATGAAGACACGGAACTGAGAGAAGATTACATGGGAAGAGATTAGCAATTTTTTTTCTCGTAGATTTTTGTTTTGTTTTGCTATGATTAGCAACATAATTATTAGTATGAAATTATGTTGCTGTTATCAGTATCATCGTACTTATTACTAATAATATTACTGATATCTTTATAATTGTCATTATTACTATCATCATCATCATAAATATTGCCTATTTCATTATCATTACTGCTATTGTTATTATCACTATCATTATTGTTATCATTATTATCATTATTACTATTATTACTATCATTATTATTATTATCATTATTATTATTACTATTATTATTATTGTTACTATTATTATTATTATTATTAGTTATTATTATTATTATTATTATCATCATCATCATCATCATCATCATCATCATCATCATTATCATCATCATTATCATTATCATCATCATATTATTATTATCATCATTATCATTATTATTATTATTATTATAATTATTATTATTATTATTATTATTATTAA
>NC_134806.1:42308450-42310950 GCF_046742065.1 Oratosquilla oratoria
TTCAGTAGCTTCGCACTGATGTTGCAGATGCCAGCTGTCTTTCCATACCTTCAACAATGCTGTATTCCAATGACTCACTTCAATCATTTTATTCTGACTAACACCAGGTGATTTTTTTTCAAACCAAGAGGGGGGAGGGAATGAGTTAGATGAAGGTACAGACAAAGAATTACTTATACTTACAAGTACCAGTACTTACTTGATGTGTCGTGCACCAGTACCCTTTAGGTGACTACGTTGGAGGGGGATGAGGGTTGAAGGCAGACCAGAGCAGCTATACAGTGTGCACGGGAGTTCCCCGGCCGCATATTGACGTGCAGTACTCCAACTCTCCTCCCTTCCCCTCCTCCCTCTCCCCCTTTTCCCCCTCTCCTTCCTCCAACAACCGTTCTGGCTTGGTAGGCCTAGTTTCGAGACCTCTGTCTCTGCGTGTGTGTGTGTGTGTGTGTGTGTGTGTGTGTGTGTGTGTGTGTGTGTGTGTGTGTGTGTGTGTGTGTGTGTGTGTGTGTGTGTGTGTGTGTGTGTGTGCGCGTGCGCGCGCGTGTGTGTGCGTGTGTGGGCTTATTCAACTCTTCCTCTCTCTCTCTCTCTCTCTCTCTCTCTCTTTCTCTCTCTCTCTGTCTTTATAAAAATCTTTCTCTCCCTGTGTCTCTCTCTCTCTCTCTTTTTCTTTATCTCTGTCTCTCTTTCTCTCTCTCTCTCTCTCTCTCTCTCTCTCTCTCTCTCTCTCTCTATCTCTATCTCTCTCTGTCTTTATCAAACACTTCCTCTCCCTCCTTCCCTCTCTCTCCCTCCCTCCCTCTCTCTCTCTCTCTCTCTCTCTCTCTCTCTCTCTCTCTCTCTCTCTCTCTCTCTCTCTCTCTCTCTCTCTCTCTCTCTCTCTCTCTCTCTCTCTCTCTCTCTCTCTCTCTCTCTCTCTCTCTCTCTCTGTGTGTCTTTATCAAACTCTTCCTCTCCCCCCCTCTCTCTCTCTCTGTCTTTAACAAACACTTTCTCTCTCTCTCTCTCTCTCTCTCTCTCTCTCTCTCTCTCTCTCTCTCTCTCTCTCTCTCTCTCTCTCTCTGTGTCTTTATTAAACTCTTTCTCTCTCTCTCTCTCTCTCTCTGACTTGATCAAATTCTTCCTCCTCCCCCCACCTCTCTCTCTCTCTCTGTCTTTATCAGACTCTTCCTCCCCCCCTCTCTCTCTCTCTCTCTGCCTGTCTTTATTAATCTCTCTCTCTCTCTCTCTCTCTCTCTCTCTCTCTCTCTCTCTCTCTCTCTCTCTCTCTCTCTCTCTCTCTCTCTCTCTCTCTCTCTCTCTCTCTCTCTCTCTCTCTCTCTCTCTCTCTCTCTCTTTCTCTCTCTTTCTCTCTCTTTCTCTTTGTGTGTGTGTGTCTCTATTCTTTTTTTTCTCTCTCTCTGCTTCCTTCCTCTTCTTCCATGTCAGATTTATTCCTTATCTCCTCTTTACGCCAATTTATCTTTTCTCTCCTCCCTTCTTCTCTTTCCTCTTTCTTTTATCACTTCCCCTTCTGTCCCTCCCTCTCCTCCCCAATGGGCTCGGGGGGGGGGGGGAGGTGGAGATTGAATTGATTTGCACTATCTCCCCCTTCTCCCTGTAATATATCATTCCTTGCCCACTCGTGATATTTCAACCCTCTTTCTCGTGATATTTTAACCCCCGTGATAAATGAACCCCCAGTGATATCTTAACTACGTGATATCTTAACCCCGTGATATGTTAACCCAGTGATATCTTCACCCGTGATATATTAAACCCCGTGATAAATTACCCCCCGGTGGTATCTTAACCCGTGATATATTAACCCCCGTGATATTTCAACCCCGCTGTGATATATCACCCTTCCCCGTGATGCTTCATCATCGTGATAATTCTCCCCCTCCTCGCCGAACTACCCGTGATATCTCGACCCCCTCCAATCACTTCCCGAGTCAACAGCAATAAGTGGCATTAAGTAGGCAGTGCCAGGCTCTTCTTGACACAATGCACAGTGCCGAGGGCATCATCGTGAAGCCAGACTGGATTTAAAGGAGCCGAATACTATGTGGCCTTAGGTATTCAGGTTTGAGTCCTGTAACAGGTCTATTTGGTATTCTTTGACACACACATATACACACACACACATACACACACACACACACACACACACACACACACACACACACACACACACACACACACACACACACACACACACACACACACACACACACACACACACACACACACACACACACACACACACACACACACACACACGGCCGCACTACCGCGATCCGGGTTCGAATCCCACCGAGGGCTGAAATAATTTCAGTATCGCTATGCTGCGAGTCGTTACTCCAACTCTCGTGGGCGGGGAGGTGTGTGTGTGTGCGTTTAAGGTCACAGCATTACCCATAGATTGGTCATATATGAGTTCTGAGCTCTCTTCCGGGAGGGAAAGAGCTGTCGATCACGAGTACAACACGTGGTCCAAAGCCATGGTGAATCACATACA
>NC_134806.1:42315950-42325950 GCF_046742065.1 Oratosquilla oratoria
TTTTGTTTTGTTATTATTTCTTCTACTTATCTTTATCTGTTACTTTTATTGTTCTTACTTTTTCTGTTTTCTTTTTCTTTTTTACTTTTTAATTTTTTTTTTAATTTGTCATCGTCTCTTTATTTTTTACTTGATATTTTCTGTTATCTATTTTTCCTTATTTTTATACAAGTTTGTTTTTTCTTGTCTTACCTGTCTTTCGTGTCCTATTTTATTCATTGAGTTCATTGATATTTCTTACATTTTTTTTTCTCTTCTCATCTTCATTTCCTGTTTTTATTTTCTCCTTTTCTTTTTCTGTTTTTGGTACTTTCTTTTCATTTCTATTTTTTTCCGTACTGAATACCTCTTTGGCACTACTAAGAACAGTGTGAAAATTCTCTTATAAATATTTTTCTTATTTGAGAGAACTATCTTCAGCTGAATGAAACTGCCTTTGCGCTAACAAGAAGATAGTCTCCAAGATTAGCGATTAATCATCGACATCCTCAGTTACCTATGCACCCCTTCCATTACATACATACCCCCTTCCGTTACATGTGTACCCCCGTCCGTTACATATATAGCTCCGATCGGTACACATACACTCCCTCCGTTAAATATATACTCCGTCCGTCATATATGTATCACCTCTGTTAAATATATACCTCCATCCTTAACATATATACCCCTGTTCATTACAAATATACACCCGCCTGTTATATATATATATATATATATATATGTATATATATATATATATATATATATATATATATTCTCATTATATATAGATATATATATATATATATACACATATATACAGACATACATATATATATATATATATATATACAGTATATATATATACATATTTATATATATATATATATATATAAATATATGTGTGTGTGTGTGTATAAGCATTCAATGAGAATCCAACAAGAAATAATGGTCTCAAACTGTCAGGAAATAAATTTAATTTGGAAATAGATAGAAACAACTTTGCCAACCGTGCAGTTAATGAATGGAATAAACTTCCTGCAGAGGCAGTGCAATGTAGTTCAGTTCGAAGCTTTAAGATTCATTTAGATGAACACCTAAGCAAGATGCTGTAATGACTGCCACTTATTTCATATTACTTGTTTATTTGTTTGTTATTATTTGTCTCTTTATTATAATTTGCTTGATTTTAATCTATTATTAGTTATCTGTCAATTTATTGTTATTTACTATTTAACTGTTTGTTTATTATTTAACTATATGCATTTATTTATTTGATTTATTATTACTTATATTATTATAATTTATTTATTTATCATTATTATAATTTTTTCCGCATCCGACCTAGTTATAGACCAAAAGGTCTCCTGTCGGCATGCTCAGCCTTTGTAATCCTTTGTAATAAACACACCCATCCACTATACACGCACACATATATTTACTTTATTCTATTCCATATATCGAGAGTTTTTCCCCTTTACGGGGGGTAGCCATCGTCAGAGGCACATAATCCATTACACAAATAGCCCCTCCCCCCCCCCCTAGTGGTCACTTTGATACATTTGTCTATTTACGTTCCTCATTCAATACAAGAAATGCATAATACATAGAAACAACTAACTAAATAACTAGTAAAACGAATAAACAAACATATATATAAGTAAACAAATTAATTAATATATAAGGTTCTCCATAACATGAATTTTAATTAAAAAGAATATATATTCAATTCGCGCACTTGATTAAGCGGGCCCTATATAGCCAATATCATTACTCAATATTCCGTATTGTACAATATCACTGACGGTGTAGGATAGGAGATAGCGATCTATGGAAGCCCCATAGTCACAACCTAATAGATGGTGTCGGCCCGATGGTCAATAATATTGTGCAATAAGAAATATTGCGCAATAATATTGATCATGTGGGGGTCGCTTAACTCTTGGCCAGCCAGGTATACAATATTACAAAAACAAAACTAGATTTCTAGGTATTATGTGTATACATCTTGCTATGTGATATATCTATCTCTAAATGTGTGATAAATCTACAACAAAAAGAAAAAGAAAAAGAAGAGGAAGAAGAAAATGAAAAGAAGGAGAAGATAGGAAAGAATAAATAAAAGGGTATGAAGAAGAATAAAATGAAGAAGAAGAGGAAGGAGAAGAAGGAGGAGTAGAAGAAGGGGAAGAAAACGAAGAAGAAAAAGGAGAAGAAGAAGAAAATGAAGAAGAAAAGTAGGAAAAGAAGAAGAAAAGAAGAGGAGGAATAAGAAAAAAGAGGAAAAAGAAGAAGAAAAAGAAGAAAAAGAAGAAGAAGAATAAGAAGAAACAGAAAAAGAAAAAGAAGAAAAAGAAGAAGAAAAGAAGAAGAGAAAGAAGAAAAAAGAAGAAAAAGGAGAAGAAAAAGAAGAAAAAGAAGAAGAAAAGAAGAAGAAGAAAAAGAAGAAAAAGAAGAAGAAGAAGAAGAAGAAAAAGAAGAAGAAAAAGAAGAAGAAGAAGAAGAAAAAAGAAGAAGAAGAAGAAGAAGAAGAAGAAACAGAAAAAGAAAAAGAAGATGAAAAAGAAGAAGAGGAAGTAAAAGAGAGAGAGAGAGAGAGAGAGAGAGAGAGAGAGAGAGAGAGAGAGAGAGAGAGAGAGAGAGAGAGAGAGAGAGAGAGAGAGAGAGAGAGAGAGAGAGAGAGAGAGATAGAGATTGAGAGAGAGAGAGAGAGAGAGATAGAGAGAGAGAGAGAGAGAGAGAGAGAGAGAGAGAGAGAGAGAGAGAGAGAGAGAGAGAGAGAGAGAGAGAGAGAGAACGAGAATCTTAGATTTTGCTAAAAAACAAAATTTCTATGCAAGTAATTGTTATGAAGGTGAATATTCCGGTCGTAAATATAGCTGAATTGATTTTCGTGGATATTAGGGTAGAATATATAGCTATAACTACAGATAAAGTA
Organism: Oratosquilla oratoria; assembly: GCF_046742065.1. NCBI lineage: Eukaryota > Metazoa > Arthropoda > Malacostraca > Stomatopoda > Squillidae > Oratosquilla > Oratosquilla oratoria. The sequence continues at coordinate 42,318,871 of NC_134806.1, forward strand.
GATTGTGTGGGTATAAATGTGGATAAAACGGGTATAGGTGCGGGTAAGGTGGATTTTGTGGGTACAGAAGTGGATGAGGTGGATAAATGCGAACACTGGCATGAGAAGGGAGAAATGCGGATGTACGTGCGGTTTTGTGTGGATAAGTGGACGGAGGTGGAATGCAGGTGAAAATGCGGGTAAAGTGGAATTTGTGGTTATCCGTGTGTAAACGCAGATAACAGCGTAGGGAGAGGTGGAACGAGTTCGATAAGATAAAAGAGCTGAAGAGAGAGGAAGGAAGAGAGGTAAAGAGGGAGGAGGGAGGGAGGAAAAGAGGGAAGGAAGGAAGAGAGGGAGAGAGAGGAGGGAGGGAGGAAAGGAGGAAGGGAGGATGGGAAGAAAGGCGAGTGGGAGAGAAGGAGGGATGGAGGGAGTGAGGGAGGGAGGAAGGAAGGGAGGGAAAGAGGGAAGAAAGACGAAAGAGAGGGAGGAAGAGAGAGAGGGAGAGAGGGAAAGGTGGATTGATGAAAGGAAGGAAGGAAGGAAGGGAGAGAGGGAGAGGGGGAGGGAGAGGGGGAGGGAGTGGGAAAAGGGAAGAAAAAATAAAGAAAGGTTGAAATAAGGAAAAAAGAGAGGGAGGAGAAAAGAGAGGGAAAGAGAGCTGAAAGGAAGGAAGGGAAGGAAGAAAGGGAGAGAAAGGAAGGAGAGAAGGAGTGAGTGATGCAAGGAAGACTGGGTGAGGGTGGGAGGAGGAGTGAGGGGGAGAGAAGGAGAGAGGAAGGGAGGGAGGGAGGGTGAGAGAGTATATGGGAAGGAGGACGAGGAGGAAGAAGAGGATGAGAAGGAGATGGAGGGAGAGGATGAAGAAGAGTAGGAGGAGAAAACTGATGAAGGAGAAGGAGAAGGGAGGAGAGGAGGAGGAGGAGGAGGAGGAAGAGGAGGAGGAGATCTTGAACTGAGTGGTAAGGTTAACGAAAGAGGAGATGATGCAGAAGAAAGAGGAGGAGGAGGAGGCAGAGAAGGAGGACGGGGAGGAGGAAGAGGAGAAGGGAAGCATATGACCTGGATGTAGGACCAATCGAATAGATGAGTATTTTACACTAGGAGACGCTAAGGACTGGAGGAAGCCATCACCTATGCCCTAAGCGTGTATGTATATATATGTATATATAATATATATATGTATATATGATATATATATATATATATGTATATATAATATATATATATGTATATATGATATATATATATATATATGTGTGTGTGTGTGTGTGTGTGTGTGTGTGTGTGTGTGTGTGTGTGTGTGTACCTGTGTGTGAAAGAAGGAAGTTGAAGATAGGTGTGGGTAAAAGTAAAGTGATGAAATGTACAAGGGGTGAAAGTGGTAGCAGACTGGAAGTGTGCATTAAGGGAGAGAGACTGGAGGAAGTGGATAGTTTTAGATACTTGGGTGCGAATGTGGCAGGAAAGGGAGGAGTGGAGGTGGAGGTAGAATGTAGATTAAGAGAAACGAGTAAATGCCTTGGTGGATTAAAAAGTGTAATGAGAAATAGACATTTGGGAATGGATGCTAAGAGGAGATTGTATGAAGGAGTGATTGTGCCCACAGCACTGTATGGGGACAGAAACATGGAACATAAGAGAGGAAAAGAGGAGTTTGAATGTGTTTGAGATGAGGTGTCTGAGAAGTACGATAGGGGATACTAGGCTGGATGGAGTGAGAAATGAGGAGGTGAGGAGGAAAACGGGGGTGGAAAGGGAGTTGGGAGATAGGATGGACGAAAGAATATTGGGATGGTTTGGACACATGGAAAGAATGAGTGAAGAAAGACTAGTAAAGGAGTGTGGAAGGCAGATGTAGAAGGAGTGAACATGAGGAGAGACCAAGGATGAGATGAATGGATGGAGTAAAAGAGGCATTGGGAAAGAGGGGAATGTTTGTTGAGGAAGGACGGGAGAGGACAGAAGATAGGGGGGAATGGAGAATGGTTGTATATGGATGATGTTGTGATCCATGAGATGGAATGGGTGGGGAATGGGAGGTGAGGGAGTATGTGTGAGAAAAATTTGACGCAGCCCGAGGGGATTTCTCCCCGTCTTCTCTTTTTCTGCATGAAGGGACAGAGAGGGGGGGTCACCGATTTAATGAAGCGGCCTTGCCGTGGATGTGCTGTGTCTTGCCACACTACTTCTGACCCAAGATGCAGGGATGACCCGTCATCCAGGAGTCGCCAAGATAAGAGGGAGGGAAGAGGGTGGAAAGGAGTGGGGTGTGATAGAGATGGAATGGGTGGGAGTGGTTTTTATGCCTTTGCTTTTTGGCTACCTCCCTTGTATAGGGGAAAAAGCCTTTGGTATATGTATATATCTATCGTTTGAACTCATAGTGTCCCGTTGGTATAGAAAATGCTGTGAATTCTCGTGAGTCTTCATACAACTTGATCTGCCAGAAAGCAGACTTGAAGTCTATAGTGCTAAAATACCTATTCACGGTTCCCAAACTTCCAAGAATTTCCCCTATTTCCAGTAATGGTAATCTGTCAGGTATTGTCTGTTTATTTAATTCCTTATATTCAATAACTGGAACCATGGTGCCATCTGATTTTGGCACCAGAATTAGAGGGAAGTTCCACTCAATTTTACTGTGTTCAATAATATCCTGCGGTAATAGTTCAGTGATCAATTTATCTACAATGGCTAGTTTGGAATGTGGTAATCTGTAGGCAGGTATATAGATAGGTTGAGTCCCTGGTTTTAATTTGATCTGATGTTTTAAATCAGTTGTTTTGCCCAAGGCGTCCCCCGGCAAAACAATTGCTTTATTGTGCTTCAAGAACAGAGCAACTAAGCTTTCATCCAACTCAGGACAACCAGTGGGTTCTAGTTGATTCTTGTAATTCTCTCCCAAGTTTGTTTCTTCCTGAAATGAGCAGATTGATAAAAATGGTGATTCCACCTCCTCAGTACTCTCATTTAAAATCTTAATGGGTTTTGTACAAACTTGAAAACATCCTATTTGTGTACATTTTCTTAAGACTATGTCTTTATTCAAAGTACATATCACTAATATCTCTACCATGTTCTTGTTTGTCCAATTTCAAACCTTTTAATCTAATTGATTCTGGGATGGTTAAAATTTAAAGTCTACAGTGACTCCTTTCAACTGCACCTCTACCCTGTTAATTGCTCTGAAGTGTAATAACGTCGAATTTATTACGCCACCTTTCACAGTTAGCAAAGCTTCGTGTGAAGTTGATGAATTAGTAATTTCTGGGATTTCTTGAACATCTGAGTTGTGTTTACTATATGAGACTTTATTTTCTGTTGGTCTGGACCACTCTGCTTCGCTATCCAACCTATCATTGTTATCTTTTCTCTTTCAAGAGATTCTTTGATTACTGATAGTGGCTCTAAATCTGATTGATTTAAGAATGGGATTAACTGTGATTTCACTAAGATCCCTAACTCAGCAGGACATATGACTATGCTCTCTTTTCTCATAGCTGCAAATTCTATCAATAAATCTCCTGGGAAAACATATTCTTCTATAACTATCACTGGAATATGCAAATGCTCATTTTTATATAGGATGATATCTAATTCAACCTTATCAAACGTTTTTAACTGACTTCCAGTTACTCTTTTCAATGAGTAATGAATTGGTTCCAAGATTTTTCATTCCTGGTTTCAATTAGTTTAAAACTTGGCTAGTTATAACATTAACTACACATCCTGTATCAATAAATGTTTGGATAGGTTTATTGAACACTCTACCCGCAATGAGAGGTCCTACAGAAGTCCTTCCAATTGTTATAATCAGTTTACAATTGTCTTTGATGTTTTTTTTTCACTCTTCTATCACTCTTGTCCCTAACACAATTCTGTATATATGTATTTCTACTTCACACGTACACCAATCACGTCTTCCTACGTTCACTACCTCGTCGTCCCTTGTTCACTCGTAGTAGTAGTACCCCCTGGTTCACTGTTGCTTATAGTCGTTGTTGACCCCAAGGTCACTGTTGCTTGTCATCCCTCGTTAACTGTTGCTTGTCGTCCCTACGTAGTCAGCATGCGCGTGGCTGCGTGGTTGTGGTTGCGTGAACTGTGTGGTCCTGGTTTAAGGCACCATTCTTGTGACCGCACCTTGCACTAAGTCCTGTAGATGTAGCATTTGGCACTGATTTCATCCGTTTCGTCCCCAGTTACCACCGCTCTTACTCCGTTTCCCTGTCCACTTCTCTGTTCCCTTTTCACCACTCTGGTGTCGTCTCTATGGGCCAACTTTCTTTTGTGCTTCTACTTCACATTACGTCTCTCACTTTCTACTTTCTTTTCATCATTGTCTTGTTACGTTTTCATTTGTAGGATTACTCAATAGTCTTACTCTATCCAAGAGAGGGGAATTAAATCGAGCTTAATTTCTTTTTATTCCCAAATATTATTACACTTGGTTCTGTGAGTTACATCAAGGGACTCCCATCTGGAATCCTCAGTTTGTTCACTAGGTCAGTTCCCATTGACATGATGATGTCTTTAGTTCAATGATCTTTACTTTTACGTCTAAGTACCTTCCCTAAAGGCGTGACTTTATTCTCATAAACGAATTGAATTTCCTCCTCCTCCACCGTTTCTCCAATCAGAAAAGCTGTTAATAATCCCTTATGCAAAACTGCTTACTCAAGCAATCTCGAAATCAATGCACCACTGAGTTAGTTTACATAGTGTTACATCAGCATAAAATGAACTTTATACAGCAATGAAACCGGGTCCCCGACGGCTGTTTGTAAACATTTAGGCAAGGAGCGAGCTTGTGCAATATCCTCGCCTACGAACACTTGTTTACCAAACACTTAACTCATAAAAATGAAATTCTCGTCACCTACCCTTCTATCTACCTCTCTTTCTACTCACATGTCTACCAGCCTCTTACATTGAAGGGGGCGATGAGCAAGAGGGGAATGTCTGTTGAGCAAGGAAGGGAGGAGGCAGGAGATAGGGGTGAGTGGAGAGTGGCTGTGTATAGATGATACTATCATGCAAGGAAGGAAGGGGCGTGGGACGGTGGCTAGGGTGTGCCTATGTGTGAATGATATTTTGACGCAGCCCGAAGGGATTTCTCTCTGTCTTCTCTTGTTCTGCATGAGGGAACAGAGAGGGGGGACGCCAATTAAATAAAGCGGCCTTGCTATGGATGTACTGTGTCCTGCTACAATTCTTCTGATCCAGGGCAATGGGCGGGATACAGGGATGACCCGTCATCCACGAGGAGCTAAAATGAGAGGAAGGAAAGGGGGGGTGGATGGGAGTGGAGTAGGTGGGAGTAGGTACGTAGTTTTGACTTGACTACCTCCTTATGTAAGGGAAAAAGCTCTTGGTATACAAATAGATTGATAGAACATATATATGTGTGTGTGTGTGAAAGTGTATGTGTGTGTATGTGCGTATAATCAATCCCCTTCCCTTCCCCTCAAGGAGGGAAACGTGCTTCACTCAGATGGGAGAACGAAAAACGACCTCAGCCACTTTCTCGGGGGCACTTCCCGCAGACCCAAAGAAGCATTCCTCCATTATTGATCCACCTACGAAGTCGACCCTTGCCCTCGACCAAAACCTCCTCACGATGCGATTATTTCCTTAATTACCACGAGAGGGGAAGAAGAAGAAGATGATATGCAAAGTATAAGGGAAATTGGTGGGGAATGTTGCCTTACCTTTGCGAGAGAAGGAAAAGGGAGGAGCTTGCAAAGTTTTAGATGCGCTTGTAAAACATCTCCACCACCCCCACAAGAGAAGGAAGTAAGAAATTTCTCCTTCGTCTTCTTCTTCTTCTTCTTCTTCTTTTTCTTCCTATTCTTCTTCCTATTCTTCTTCTTCTTCTTCTTCTTCTTCTTCTTCCTCTTCTTCTTCTTCTTCTTCTTCTTCTTCTTCTTCTTCTTCTTCTTCTTCTTCTTCTTCTTCTTCTTCTTCTTCTTCTTCTTCTTTCTCTTCTTCTTCTTCTTCTTCTTCTTCTTCTTCTTCTTCTTCTTCTTCTTCTTCTTCTTCTTCTTCTTCTTCTTCTTCTTCTTCTTCTTCTTCTTCTTCTTCTTCTTCTTCTTCTTCTTCTTCTTCTTCTTTCTTCTTCTTCTTCTTCTTCTTCTTCTTCTTCTTCTTCTTCTTCTTCTTCTTCTTCTTCATCTTCTTCTTCTTCTTCTTCTTCTTCTTCTTCTTCTTCTTCTTCTCCTTCTTCTTCTTCTTCTTCTTCTTCTTCTTCTTCTTCTTCTTCTTCTTCTTCTTCATCTTCTTCTTCTTCTTCTTCTTCTTCTTCTTCTTCTTCTTCTTCTTCTTCTTCTTCTTCTTCTTCTTCTTCTTCTTCTTCTTCTTCTTCTTCTTCTTCTTCTTCTTCTTCTTCTTCTTCTTCTTCTTCTTCTTCTTCTTCTTCTTCTTCTTCTTCTTCTCTTCATCTTCTTCTTCTTCTTCTTCTTCTTCTTCTTCTTCTTCTTCTTCTTCTTCTTCTTCTTCTTCTTCTTCTTCTTCTTCTTCTTCTTCTTCTTCCTCTTCCTCTTCCTCTTCCTTCTTCTTCTTCTTCTTCTTCTTCTTCTTCTTCTTCTTCTTCTTCTTCTTCTTCTTCTTCTTCTTCTTCTTCTTCTGTGCTTGTAAAACATTACCACACCACCACAACAGAAGGAAAGGAGAAGCTGATGTAAATTTTTACCTGAACTTGCGAAACGTTACCACAAACCTCATGAGAAAGGAAAGAGAAGGTCATGTAGATTTTTACCTACGTTTGTAAAACATTACCACACGCCCAGCCACAACAGAAGGGAAAGAGAGTATCATGTAAATTATTATTTGCGATTGTAAAACTTTACCACACATTCCCGTGAGACGGGAAGGAGAGGCACGTATAAACTTTTACTTGTTATTGTAAAATGTTACGCACACCCCAACCCACAATAAAAGGGAATGAGATCATCATGTAAAGTATTTCCCGTGATTATTAAACATTATTACTCCCTCACAATGGACGGGAGAGGAGCTGATGTAAATGTTTACCTGTACTGGTAAAAGGCTCACCTCACATATGACCCCAAACGAGCTAATCATTACCTTGCCTCC
>NC_134806.1:42335950-42345950 GCF_046742065.1 Oratosquilla oratoria
GAGAAAGAGAAAGCGAAAGATAAAGCGAAAGAGAAAGAGAAAGAGAAAGCGAAAGAGAAAGAGAAAGAGAAAGAGAAAGAGAAAGAGAAAGAGAAAGAGAAAGAGAAACCGAGAGAATCATGAAAGGTAATGAGGGATAAACGAGAAAGAGAAATAGAGGAAGAACGGGAATATTTCAAGTCGGAAGTGATAAAGTGTGGAAAAATGGTATGCAGAATGAAGAGCATGGTGGACTGGGTGAGGGGGCGATCAGAATGGGAGGCAGTGAATAACAGAAATGAAGAGGTAGAGGCATTTGTGAAAGAAAATAAGTGAACACATGAATAACAGTTGGAAAAAATGGGGAAATATATAAGAGGAACAGAATAAAGATGAACAAACCAGATCGTAAAGTGAGAGAGGGTAAGAGGAGAGAGGATGCAAGGCGATGCAGGTGTTTGGCAGGGAATTTTGAAACGAATAAAAAAATGTTTTTGTAGGAGATGAAAGAAGGTAAAGAGTGCTGATGGACAGATGCTAATGGAAGCGACGGCGAAGTATGATGGACAGAGCATTTCGGGGAGTTGTTGGGTGTAGAGATTAGGGTTTTTTTGTCTGTTGCAGTGGGATATGCTAATAAATAGACTTTGATGGGAAAGAAGGTTAAAGTATCAGAATCATACAAACACGGATATTTGACATGAAACTTACGTTGTTCAATAGCTCCTAACCTGATATAATCTAGCCTAACCTAGCCTAACCTAACATAACTGTTCCATAGAAAAATAGATCTTTCAAACGAAAAAAAAAAAGTGTTTGCGTGATTCTGGAATAGAATGGGGAGGACTATAGGAAAAGAGGAGGCACAAAGGCCATCAAAAGAGCTCAAAGTTGCTAAGGCACCAGGGTTAGATGGTAGTCACGTGATGTCTCATGTGAACCATACAGAAACAATATGTTCTAGGCGTGGCCAGAAAGATGATCTATATAATTAGTTAATGATAACTGGACTTTTGAAGTAAAGAGATCGTACAGCCAATTCCAGTACCCTATTTGCTTTCTCTGAGGCAGAAATACAATCCTTTGATGATTTAAAATCGTCACTGATAATTACGCCAAAATACTTTTCATTCTCCACTTAAGTTAATTTTTGTTTTACAAATAACTTGCAGTTGCACTTAGTATTACTTTCATCTGAGTGCCTATATATACTTAATTTGGTTAAACGTCATTAGCCACTTTTGAAGCAATTTATTTAGTTTGTCTAAATTTGATTTGAGTTACAATTTGCTACTACTCCGGACAGCTTATTATCGTTAGTTTATTAGAAGACAGTAAATTTGTCCATAGTCAAAGTCGCTGATATCTGTCATAAACAATAACTACCTGTAGAATGAAAGAATAGTGTAAATTTCTTGGGGTAATGAAATGTGTCATGAGAAACGAGTGTCTGGGGATTGATACAAAGATAAGACTATATGAAGAGGTGATTGTGTCCACGACGCTGTATGGGGCAGTGACTTGGAATGTGAAAGAGGCAGAAAATAAATGAATAAATAGATGCATAGGTGTATAGATAGATAGATAGACGATTGAATAAATAGATAAATAAATGAATAGATAAGTAAATGGATGAATGAATAAATAGATAAATAAATGAATAGATAAATAAACATATGAACAAATAAATAAATACATGAAGGATTGAATAAATAGATACATGTGTTTGAGATGAAGCGTTTGAGAAGTAGGTATGTGGGTGTTACGCGCATGGGCAGAGTGAAAAATGAGATGAAAGAGATAAGGAGGAGACCAGGAGTGGAAAGGGAGCCGGCAGATAAGCTTGATCAAAGCATATTGCGATGATTTGGGCGCATGGAGAGCATGAGAGAAAAAGACTAGCAAAAAGAGTGTGGAAGGTGGAGGCGGATGGGGTGAAATTGAGGAGAAGACCGAAAATGAGATGGAGGGATGGGTGACGGGTGAGGGGAGGGTAAAGGGGAATGTCTATTGAGCAGGAAAAGGAAAGGAAAAGAGGTTGGTTTGAGTGGAGAGTGGTTGTGAATGGACGATAAATTGACGCGGCCCTGATAGATTAATTTTTCCTTGTTTTCTCTAATTACTCGTGAGTGGACGATTAGGGAAGGTCGCCATGTAAATGAAGCAGTGGGGGTAAACCAGCTTCGGCTGTCGAGCCCTTCTGTGGAGGGGCTGTGTTTTGCTGCATTGATTCTGATTCGGGTAGTGGGCAGGAGACAGGGATGACCCATCATCTACAAAGAGCTAAGATAGTATTGGACGAGCGTAAGATAAGTACAGACTGGCAGTATGCCTTGGTTGGCTACCTCTCTTATAAAAGGAAAGAAGACTTATGCTATAAATATATGTAAAGGTGGTTCAAGAGCAAAACCCTCTGGAATCCCACTCATAATAACTTTTCAACTGGAAGTTTTACCACTCAGAACAACTCACTGTTTAAAATTGTTTAACAAGTTTCAAATCCTCTTTTTCAAACAAAATGACTTTAGTTAGTAGCCTCTCGTGCGCGACAGTATCAAGAGCTTTCTCAAAGTCCAGGTATATCAAATAAACACGAACTATTTTGTCGTAGTTGGATATGATTACGAAGGAAAACTGAAGAATTTTAGTCGCGTGACGCCGCACGGTAGCCCAGTGGATACCGCCCTGGCCAGGCGAGGAGGTGGCTCAACGTTAACCTGAAAAAGATCTACCAGAGGTTTTTCACAGTTGCTCACTTAGCGACGTTCAAAAAGAAGTCAATGGAGCTTTTGTTCAGCACCAAGAAAGGAAAAGAGAACCTAGGATATCTGGAAGAGGCCCCAAAACCTCTAAGATTAGAGGACTAGTGAAGATTCACAAAGAAGGTATCCCTATAAGACCCACTACCTAGGAAACAGGTAGCACTCCACACCGGCTTACTAAACAGCTCGTAAAGTCTCTGTCTTCATCACTAGGTTCAAAAGCAACGGCCACCTACGCAACTCTTCGGATCTAATCGAAAGACTAGAAAAAAAAAAAAAAATTGAGAAGAATCTAGCCAGTTACGATGTGACAGCTCTCTTTACCAACGTCAGTATCGAAGGGGCCATGGAGGCAGTAAGGAAAGTGATGACATCTATGAACGACAGCGACTTACTAGTAAGGAAATCAGACAACATAGAGTTGGAGTCTCTGTGCCTTTGTGTTTGAGGGCCAGGAATTCAAACAACATCGAGGCTTGGCAATGGGTTCACCACTAAGTGCCGTTATGACATCACTTTTCATGGAGACATTAGAAGATAAGCTGATTCGAATTATGGGAAGAGGCCCACGTTGGTTCCAATACGTGGATGATGTGTTGGTGGTAGTACCGCAAGGAACAAATGTGGATAACAACCTCAACATGCTCAACACGGTGAATAAAAACATCAAGTTTACAGTGGAGTTGGATGATGATAAGAAGCTACCTTTCATAGGCACCATAATCCTTCGTAACTAGAAATGTGTCAATTATTCCGTGTATAGGAAGCCCACCAGCAAGAATGACTTCATACACTGCCTATCACAGCATAGCACACGAACCAAATCCTGAGTAGTGATTGAATTCTTTCTACGGGCACTGAGAATATGTAGCGAAGAATATATAGAGGATGAGATGACACACACGATCAACATCTTCCGTAAGCTTCTATATCCAGCGGGGTTGCTAACGAGATTAAGAAAGATGTGAAAGAAATACACAGAGGAGAAAAAAAAGAAAAAAAAAAAAAAAAAAAAACAAAAAAACAAAAAAAAAAAAAAAAAAAAAAAAAAAAAAAAGGGGGAATCTCAGAAATATCTGGTGGTACCACATTCAAGGACAGCAGAAGCCCTGACCAACACTTTATCCATCCAAATAGCATATGGCTCCGGACGAAAAATAAAGAACATCGTAAGCCATAAAGAAAGGCAAGATATTAACGTTAATAGTGTAATATATAGTATACCATATAATGGATTTCTGGCAACATATTACGGAGAGACGTCACGGGAAATGGAAAAAAGATTAGCTGAACACAAAAACGACCCGCGGCACCACAGAACATCAAACTCTGTAGCCATACACACAGAGACACACGGATATTTGCCAAAATGGGAAGAGGCACAGCCTCTCCGAACGGGTCTACATCACACTAGAAGAAGTTACGAACTACAGAGACGACTTTGTCAATCTATCATTGGCTACTGCCAAACTGGTCCTGGAAGGAGGAACGGACCAATCAGCGTGCTCCGTTCTAAGACGTCCAGCGGGATCATTCGTAGTAAGATTATATATACTGTTAATAATTGTTGTCTGTAACTCTGAAAGTGACTTCTAGTCGAAACGTCAGCAATATAGTGCTCCTACTTCAACCTGTGTTTTTCTACCTTTTCCACTCAATTGTCTCAATTTTACTATATGTATATATATATATATATATATATATATATATATACATATATATATATATATATATACTGTATATTATATAAATATATATATGTATATATATATATATATATATATACATACATGTATATACATATGCACACACACACACACACACACACACACACACACACACACACACACACACACACACACACACACACACACACACACACACACACACACACACACACACAAATATATATATATATATATATATATATATATATATATATATATATATATATATACATACATATATATATATGTATATATATATGTATATATATATATATATATATATATATATATTAGTAAAGGGGGGAGCAGGTTCTCAGTAATACATGTGGAGTTAAGAACGACAGCATTGTTGTAGTTGTTCAGTTTTTTCTTCGTATTTCTCGATTTTCCTGATAAGAGATTTTCCATTAACTGGGTGACCTAGTTTCAATTCACCCAGTTAATGGAAAATCTCTTTTTAGGAAAATCGAGAATACGAAGAAAAAACTGAACAACTACAACAATGCTGTCGTTTTTAACTCCACGTGTATATATATATGTATATATATAAATATATATATATATATATGTATATATATATATATATATATATACATATGCATATGTATATACATACATATATATATATATATATATACATGTATTCTTATATAAATATATACATATGTATACATATGTATGTATGTGTCTTTGTGTGTGTATGTGTGTGTGTGTGTGCATCTAATTACCTCAAACATTTCCTGAGATTTACATATCTCTCTATGTCACCATGAAGGAAATCATCAGCGTTGGCTCAGAATGAGAGAAATATTAGAGGAATATTTCCGTAGCGTTATCTCTTATCTCCCATCTCTTCTGCATGTTAGTGACACCCCTACCGACCAGAGTAACGTAGTGTTCCTGCATGATGGAGACTTTCTCCATTACCACCGTCATAGCCTTTGGACACTATGTTCTCTCCAAGAATAGAAACGCTGGTTATGTCTTAGTTCTATCAAAATCACAATAAGGCGGTTTAACATTACATTCTTATTAGAACAAGACGATTTTATTCAGCTAATCAAAAGATATGGTGCTGAAGAAATTAGGATTTTTTTTTTTTACTCTTTTTTTTTTTTTTTTTTTTTTTTTTTTTCTTTCTTTTTTATCTCTCTCCACGGGCACCTAATCTAGAGAAAATGGCTTGACGTCGGAGAACATCAAAAGTTTTTGGATGATTTCTCATCTTACATCAGTTTAATACTTCCTTCCATTTTCCGCAGATAAGACCAGCTCCCTTTTTCATTCCTCTCATCATTCTTAAATCTCCATCAGTCTGGGACGATTTTCCAACAAAAAAGAATTATCTGCAATCAAATTGGGCTTAAGATTATACCCATTTCCTACCTGATTATAATTTAGAATCTTTTATTTAATCTTCTTGATTTTTTTTTCAGTTTTACTTGAATGCTGTTCCTCCGTTATCTGTTTTTTTTTATTACTTTCATCTTGGCTCCATTTCTGAGTTGAATCTAATTATTAAATGTAATTGTTTTGTGTAAATAATCCTTTCGTAATTAAATTCTCACTTTAATAGATTATCATATCATCCTACACGATCAAACACACGTTTAACTGGATTTGTATAATCTCTTCCTTCACATTCGAATGCACAATTGAATTGATTTGTAAAGTATTCGTTTTTGTATATTGCTGTGGGTTTGTATAAAATTTTCTTTCCCAGTCAAATGCAAAATGAAATTAATTTCTATAATATTTTTTGTTCGCTCATTGCATTAAATTTGTATATTTTTCTTATTAATCAAATGCATAATTAAATTGGTTTGTATACAAAGGATTACAAAGGCTGAGCATGCCGACAGGGGACCATAACTAGGTCGGATGCGAAAAAACTATAATAATGATAAATAAAAAGTAAATAAATAAATAAATAAATGAATGAATAAATAAATAAGTAAACAAATAAATAAATAAAAACTCTAATAATATAAATAATAATAAATAAGATAAATAAATGCATAGGTACAGTTAACTAATAAACAAACAGTTAAATAGTAAATAATAAATATACTGCAATTTTTTGTTAGAAAAATCCTACACAATTAACTCTATACAGCACTAAATATATATATAATAAAATCATTTGCAATTGAATGTGCCTTGCCATGTAATTGTACGACAAATTTATATAAAACAAAACACGCCCAAGTATGAATTTATTGAAAAATTCCCATAATGCAAAAATTTCAAACCAAATTGTAACTCTATGTAAAATATATTGCAATGAATTTGAACGACCAATTTATTTCAAATAGAACACAACTACGAATTTGTTAAAGAATCCCATAATACAAAAATTTCAAACCAAAATGTAAAACTATGTACAATATATTGCAATGGATTGAAAAACAAATTCATTTCAAACAAAACACACCCAACCATGAATTTATTAAAAAATTCCATAATACCAAAATTTGAAACTAAGTTGTAGCTCTATGTAAAATATATTGTAATGAATTTGGACGACAAATTCAACTAAAAAAAAAAATCCAACTAAGATTTTAACAACAACAAAAAAAGCAAAAATTTCAAACCAAATTGTCGCGATGTATAAAATATATTGCAATGGATTTAGTCGACAAATTCCTTCATAAAATGGAAACCCAGAACGACACAACACCATCATATCCAATGTTATCCAACAGGATTTCGTCTGAGCTTTGGAAATACGAAATTTTTGCTTTATTCGCGATTCGCGGGTTTTTAAGATCGCGTACGTATCCCAGCTTGGCCATTGATTTCTATATTACATTTTCTCCCTCCGTTTCAACTATTACTATTATTTCTAATATTCACTTTCTTATTATAATTTGATCTAACTTTTATTTTACTTCATTTTATCATTTCATTTGTCGTTGACCTAAATTTTTGTTCTCTGATGGCCTAATATTCTGTTGTTATTTTTTCTCATTTAATATGATTTTTCTTTATTAGTTACACTTTATTTTAAATTTCCATCTTATTTATTCACTTACTTACTATTTGTTTATTTATTTATTAATGTGTTTATATATCATTCATTTATTCATTTGTTAATTTATTCGTTTGTTTATATATTATTTATTCATTTGTTTAATTATAAATTATCTAACATTTTATCTACTTATTTATTTACGTATTTATTCATTTATCTATTGATTAATCAGTTGATTGATTGATTGATTGATTTATCTATTTTGTCTCTAATCTTTTCATGGAACCTCGATTGATCTACTCTTATGTTGCTTTATACTCTATGATTCATAATTAATTTGTAGCTTATTCTTACTTTATAACTTAGGCATTTCTTTCTAACTAAACGTGCGCGATTTTATGTCACCAATAAATTAATGTCTTAATTATATATATACATATACATGCATATACATATATATCTATATCTATATCTATATATGTATATATATATATGTATATGTATATATACATATATATATATATATATATATATATATATATATATATATATATATATCATTCGGTCTTGTTATGGAGCAAAAAGTCTTCTTACCGACTTAATTTATCATTGTAATTGACTCACGATTGCTCAATGGGTGCCCTCCGTTCTCGAAATCTCCAGACACGGAGTCCCTCAAGGAACACTCTTGGGGCCAACGTATATAATCTGCCCTTCATTGTACAATAAGTTCATGAACTCTATCATGACCCATTGAGCTTCGCGCTCAATTCGTAACTATACGGTTCGGGGCTCAATCCCCAACGACTAGTGGGTGGGTTGATACTTTCTCTATCTATCATAGTATATAGGGCAAAGGTGGCTTCTATCTCATTAACTCTGCTCTTCATCTTTTTCCTTCTCCTCTTTCTGTTTTCCTACTCCCGGTAAATTTTCCTTTATCAATTCCTCCTTCTACTCTTCTTCAACCTCCTCTTCTTCTTCTTCCTCCTCCTCCTCCTCCTCCTCCTCCCCTTCATCCTCTTCCCTCTCTTCCTCCTCTACCTTCACTTTCTTTTCTCCATCATCAACTTCATCTTCCTCTTCTTAATTTTTTTTCCTTCTATTCATCATTATCCTCTTCCATCATCTTCGCTTCTATTTCCATCTACTCCTTTTATGCTTTTATTTCTTCTTCTTCCTCCATTCTTCCTTCTCCTCCTCTTTATATCTTTTCCTCTTCTTTTCTCCCTTCATTTTATTTTCCAACTCTTCCTCCTCCTCTTCATCATCCACATCCATCTCCTCATTCTCTTCTTCCTCCTTTCATCCTCAGCCTCCTCTTCTTCATCTCCCTTCTCTTCCCTCTGTACATTTCCCTCTTCTTCTCTCTCTTGCTCTTCCTCATTATCCCCCTTCCCCTCCTCCTCTTCTATTAACCCTCCTCCTCCTCCTTCTCCTGCTCCTCCTCTTCCTTCTGTACATCCTCGACTTTCTCCTCTTTCTCTCTCTCCTCCTCCTCAACCTCCTTTCCCTCATCCTCTTCCTTTTCCTCCTCCTCTCCCTTCTATTTTCCCTCCACTTTGGCCCTCTCCCCCTCCCCTCCTCCACCTCTTCCTTCATCGTAAACAGAATTTCATCTACCATCCCCACCCCTCCTCCTTTCCCACCTCTCTCTCCCCACCTCCTCCTCCTCCTACCCTCCTCCTCCTCCTCCTTCCTCCTCCTTTTCCTTCTCCTCCTCCTCCTCCTCCTCCTCCTCCTCCTTTTCCTTCTTCTCCTCCTCCTCCTCTTCCTTTTCCTTCTCCTCCTCCTCCTCCTCCTCATTTTTCTTCTCCTCCTCCTTTTCCTCCTCCTCCTTCTCTCTCTCTCTCTCTCTCTCTCTCTCTCTCTCTCTCTCTCTCTCTCTCTCTCTCTCTCTCTCTCTCTCTCTCTGTCTCTCTCTCTCTCTCTCTCTCTCTCTCTCCCCTCTCTCCTCCTCCTCGTCCTCCTCCTCTTTCTCCTCCTCCTCCTTACATCACCAAGATCTCAAAAAACAACCTCTCCACTCGCAGGATCCTTCTTAAGATATCAGCGGAATCCATTTAGCTTTGGCCTAAGAATTTGGTCTCCTGGAAACCCTGTAGTTGTCAAGAGAACATCACTATTTGGAGAAATATTAGTGCGCTGGTATTGGAATAAAAAAAGATTCTGTCGACATCTTTGTCGACCAAAAAATATTCAAGACGGCGACGTATGTCGACATTTACTATCGGCAAAAATCTTTCCGAAAGCGATTGGAAGATAAATCACTAACAATAATTACAAATATTTCATATAATACTATTTTACATAGCTAATATCAACTTGTATATATAGTTATTATAATTACTCTATATTTTGTAGGTATTTTTCTCCTTTTTTTGTGGTGGACAAGAGAGCATCATTAGAACATCTTGTTATGTTGACACTGTTGGTGGCAACATGCATGTCGATATAATCACTAACAAAAATTATATCTATATTTTACCATTACACTTGTTATTATTTCTGCAGTCTGCGTAAACTACTGTGTATGTATATATGTTTACAAAATGCAT
>NC_134806.1:42350950-42360950 GCF_046742065.1 Oratosquilla oratoria
GTATTAGTATTAGTATTAGTATTAGTATTAGTATTGATATTAGTATTAGTATTAGCATTAGTGTTAGTATTAGTATTAGCATTTGTATTTGTAACAGTAGTAATAGTGGTAGCAGCAGCAGCAGCAGTAGCAGTAGTAGTAGTAGTAGTAGTAGTAGTAGTAGTAGTAGTAGTAGTAGTAGTAGTAGTAGTAGTAGTAGTAGTAGTAGTAGTAGTAGTAGTAGTAGTAGTAGTAGTAGTAGTAGTAGTAGTAGTAGTAGTAGTAGTAGTAGTAGAGAGAGAGGACAAGCCTATGTGAAGGGTCAACTTCTTTCTGAATAAAACCAGCTGACCCTGACGGTAGCAACAGTGACGCACATAACCGACTTATGGGAAGAGTTAACAAAGTTAGGAGGAAATTAAACGAATTAAGTTAAACTCAGGTAACTGGTTTTGGGTGACGGTGTGGTTGGTACTAACACCCAAAAGGTAGAAATGCTGGCAATTTTTTTTTTTTTTTTTTTTTTTTTTTTTTTTTTTACGGGGATGGGTTGTTCACTGGCCCTCCCTTTAGGGGGGGCCGGGAAATGACATGGGGAACCTGATTAGCGGGGGGGTGGGGAGCGACAACCCCCAAATTTCGAAACGTGTATCGATCAACGTGGGGAGTTGGACTTTTTTTTTTTTTTTTTGCCAAATGCGCTTTCCCCACAAGTTTTTTTCTTTTTAGATTTTTAGTAAATTCATTATCCATTTACGTTCATCAATTATTACTCCCATAACACAAGTATTGTATTTTTTTACAATTACAGAAACATTAACTTGATAATGAAATAAAATAGTTGTAGACATTATCATACATCTCTAATACAACACAAAAAAATCTATGCGTATTTCTTCCTAAAAAAAAAAAAAATGATAATTTTTGCCAGCAGTCGAACCAAATTGTCGTTGAAAGAGGCCTTTAATGAAAAACGACTTAGACGTTTGCAGGATACCATACTTAGAAAGCTAATTAGAGCATCATAAGCAATCCATCGTTATCAATGTCACCAAAAAGCGTTAGGTTCTTTTAACTGAATGAAAAGACGTCATAATTTTTTCATGACGTCATAATAGGATGACGTGATCATGTCTTTATGACGTCACGATATTCATGACGTCATTAACTCTCCATGACGTCACGGAAATATGACGTCATAATGTTATGATTCCCTAAATGTCTTGACTCCAAACCTCATTTCCACCTGCTTTCTCTCTCTCTTTCTCTCTCTCTCTCTCTCTCTCTCTCTCTCTCTCTCTCTCTCTCTCTCTCTCTCTCTCCCTCTCTCTCTCTCTCTTTCTCTCTCTCTCTCGCCCTTGCTATCCTCCTCCATCTCTTTCCCATCCTCCTCCTCTTCTTCCTCCTCCTCCTCCATCTCTTCCTTGATCCTCACCTTCTCTTACTTTCTATCCTCCATCCCTTGCTCCTCCTTCTTCTCCTTCTCCTCCTCTCTTATCTTCTCTCTTCCTTGATCTTCCTCTCCTCCCGCTTCCCATCCTTCAGCACATCTTCCTCCATCTCTTGTTCCTCCTTCTCTTCCTCCTCCTTCTCCTCTTCAATCTCTCTTTTCTTCTTCTTCCCTTTAATCTTCTTTTCCCTTCGTTTTCCTCTGCTTTCCCACTCCTTCTACTTCTTCCTCATCTCAGTTTTCATCATCTTCTTCTTCTTCTCCTCCTCCTCCGTCTCTATTTTCCTCCTCCTCCTCCTCCTCCTCCTCTTCTTCTCTTTCTCTTTTGCTTCTTTATATCCTATTTTTCTTCTATTACACCTGTTCATCCTCCTACTTCTTCCTCTTCTCGGTTTTCATCATCTTCTTCTTCTTCTCCTCCTCCTCCTCAACCTCTATCTCTGTTTTCCTCCTCCTCCTCTTCTTCTTCTCTTCCTCCTTAGCTTCTTTATATCTGCTCTTTCTCCTCTTATACTCATTTATTTTCCTACTTTCCTCATATCCTTCGTTCCGTTAAATTTTTTCTCTTCTCTTCCTTCTCCTCATCATCTCCTTTCTTTTTTCCTTCTCGTTATTTGTTTTCCTTTTATCATTCTTCAATTATTTGTTGTTCTTGTTCTTGTTCTTATTGTCCTTGTTTTTGTTTTTGTCCTTGTTTTTGTTTTTGTTCTTGTTCTTGTTCTTGTTCTTGTTCTTGTTCTTGTTCTTGTTCTTCTTCTTCTTCTTCTTCTTCTTCTTCTTCTTCTTCTTCTTCTTCTTCTTCTTCTTCTTCTTCTTCTTCTTCTTCTTCTTCTTCTTCTTCCTTTTCTTCTTCTTCTTCTTCTTCTTCTTCTTCTTCTTCTTCTTCTTCTTTTTCTTCTTCTTCTCCTCCTCCTTCACCCACCTTTCCCCTTCCACATTTTTCTTCTTCGCCTTCTGCTTTTCCATCCTCCACCTTATTCTATTCCATCTCCAATTCCTCCTCCTTCTCCTCTTCCTTCATCTGCTCCTCTTTTCCTTCCTTAAATTTTGCCTCCTCCTGCTTTCCAGGATATCTTCCTCCATCTCATGCTCCTCCTCCTCCTCCTCCTCCTCCTCCTCTTCCTCCTCTTCCTCCTCCTTCACCTCTTCGCCTCCTTCAAGAAGGTCTTGGTGTCTGGACGCGTTTCGGGAGAAGTCGTCTCGCTGAGTTGACGTCAGACTTGTCCAGGAGCTATTCGCTGAGGGAACCGGAAGACCGACTTGAGGAGGAAGGTTCTGGGGAACAAAATTCTTGAAGAAAAAAAAAAAAAAAAAATCTTGAGGAAAAAAAAAAAGCGTTGGATTTTCTTTTCTTGAAAGGGGAAGAAAATCGAAAAAGGCGTCGGATTTCTTTTTTCCTTGAAACAGAATATTTTTTTTTTTCGAAAAAGGCGTCGGCTAAAAAAAAGTCATCTTATTATTTTCTTCAAAAGCAAAATATATAAAAAAGTTTTTTTTTCTTCATGAATAAGATTTTCTAAAAAAAAAAAAGGAGCTGTATTTTTATTTTTTTCGAAAAAGGGCACCACAAACAGATGAGGTAGAGGAGGAAGGTTTCGTATAAAGAAGAAAGAACGAAAAAAAAAAAAAACTACATTTATGAAAAAGCCATACAACTAGCGGACAAAAATCTTGGATATTATTCTAAAGACATCTTCATATGATTATTTCAAAATAATTTATTTTTCTTGCTGATCAAAAATTTCTAAAATGCGTCCACATATGGATAGAACTGAGAAGAGTTAGAAAACCTCACTCACACTTTACCAAACCCACCAGCACTTCTATCCTCTAAAAAAAAACAACAACAACATCGCGCCAAAGCAGTGGAGTCATACAGATCCTTCACGAAAGTCTTAAAAAAAAAAAAAAAAAAAAAGTCTGACCACAAGGGGCATCACAAAGATCCGTAACTGCATGAGACTTGAAGGAACTCATCTTCAGCTGAATTAAGTCACCTAGAATAAGCATACATGTACTCTAGAATGGACGTCAAGGTATTATATTATTGTTATAATAATAATTATAATTATAATAATAATAATAATAATAATAATAATAATAATAATAATAATAATAATAATAATAATAATAATAATAATAATAATAATAATAATAATAATAATAATAATAATAATAATAATAATAATAATAATAATAATA
Organism: Oratosquilla oratoria; assembly: GCF_046742065.1. Classification (NCBI taxonomy): domain Eukaryota; kingdom Metazoa; phylum Arthropoda; class Malacostraca; order Stomatopoda; family Squillidae; genus Oratosquilla; species Oratosquilla oratoria. The sequence continues at coordinate 42,354,582 of NC_134806.1, forward strand.
ATAATAATAATAATAATAATGAACGTTATTCATTTTTACTATCATTGTTATTATCTGGGTGGGAGTAATAACCAAGAAATTTATATTTTTAAAACATTACCGTTATCCCAACAAATGGAGGATTGAAAAATTTATTGAAACTCATTTAATTTTTTTATGCAATATTTCCAATATGTTTAGAATTCCGTACATTTCCCCGAACTCAATGGAAATCAAAATTAGAATATTTATTGGATTCATTATTATGTATATATACAACCATATATGAATAACTTTAAACCTCTATTAAAAAAATCATCACCGACCCTTACCTTTATATACATACATACACACTTACATATACATATATACATATACACATACATATACATATACATATACATATACATATACATATACATATACATATACATATACATATACATATACATATGCATATACATATACATATACATATACATACACAAACACATATACATATACATATACATATACATATACATATACATATACGTATACATATACATATACATATACATATACATATACATATACATATACATATACATATGCATATACATATACATATACACATACATATACATATACTTGTACATATACATATACATATACATATACATACATATACTTGTACATATACATATACATATACATGCATATACTTGTACATATACATATACATATACATATACACATACAAATATATATATATATATGTATATTTATATATATATATACATATATATATATATATATATATATATATATACATATATATATAGATAAGGTCAAAATGAGGTTTCGAGCCATTAACAATCTGAGTGGAGAAGTAGAAACGCGCGGGTCTCATGCTTATAGGGACCTGAGTTCAAAGCTTGCGAAGTCACGACCTGATTGTTTATATCTATCTATCTGTCTATCTATCTATCTATCTATCTACCTATCTATCTATCTATCTATCTATCTATCTATCTATCTATCTATATATATATATATATATATATATATATATATATTCAGATAGTGTGTTTTTCCTGGTTCGATTTGGACACTGCCTGGGCCAGGGAAAGGAAACGGTTTACGGGATTCATGAAGCTTCGAAGCCGAGATCCGAAGCGAGATTCGAAACACAGATTAGATTGCGTTATACAGCAGCGCGGCATCAGTTCTCCTTTAAGTGTTCACGATGAACAGGGATTGGGTCCGGTTGAGTTCATCTATGTTCATCAGTGAACAGGTCTACGAGTGTGATGGAGGAGAAGGGGAAGGGAGGGAGTAAGGGGAGGTTAGCGTGATTCGACGCTAAATATGTATTATTTATTATTATTATTTTGATTATTATTTATTATTATTATTTATTATCATTATTGTTTTTATTATTATTACTATTATTTTTATTATTATTATCATTATTATTATTGTTATCATTATTATTATTATCATTATTATCATTATTATTATTATTATTATTATTATTATTATTATTATTATTATTATTATTATTATTATTATTATTATTATTATTATTATTATTATTATTATTATTATTATTATTATTATTATTATTATTATTATTATTATTATTATTATCATTATTATTATTATTATTGATATTGTTATTATTATCATTATTATTATTATTACTAGTAGTAGTAGTAGTAGTAAAAAAAAAATCGAGGATTGACCTTGAAGATGATATTGGAGGATATATTTCGAGGGCGAATGTCAAGGAATGTCTCTAGGACTGATTTCGAGGACAAACATCGAGGACTACCTAAAGATTGTTTAAATGACCGATTTCGAGGACATATTTCGAGGACAGATATCGGGGATAGGCCTCGAGGACGGGTTTCGAGGACATGCCTCGAAGACAGATCTATAGTGCGGACTTTGAGTAAACATCTCGAGGCCACATCTTGAGGACAAACTATACAGTGAGACCTCGAGGACGAGACCTCGAGGACGAGACCTCGAGGACGAGACCTCGAGGACGGCCTTGTACTATCTACTGTACGGTTAATTAACTGAGCTACGAGTGTCGTCACCCTAACCGAGGTGCGTCCTCGATGTTAATTGGAGAGCGTCGTCTTATTAACATTAACATTGCGTTAATACACTTAACCCTTGACTGTATAATATCGTCTTATATTAGGCAGAATGAAGCCTAATCGTGTGTTTATCATCATCTCGGCGCCAATAACCAGCGTTTCTATCCTTGGGGGATAATGCTGCGTCGATGTGGGGCACAGGAGAAGTTTAAAGAAGGACAGCATGAAAAATTGAAAACAAAAACTTGAAAATAATAATAATAGTAATAATAATAAATAAATACATAAATAAATAGAATAAAATAAAATAAAATAAGATAAAATAAAATAAAATAAAATAGAATAAAATAGATAAAATAAATAAGTAAATAAATAGATAAATGAATAAATAAATGAATGCATAAATGTATGAACAAACAAAACAAAGTGAAAAATAGATAAATAGATAAATAATCAAATAAACATAAATTAGTAAATACATAAATAAATGAATAAAAGGTAGAGATTATTTTTCAATCATAAACGATACTACGTGACTCTGGTTCGTAGAGGTTGCCGCTAAAAAATTTAAAGGACTGACAGCATAAATTAGACACTGAATGATCTCACCCGTACGGATGTTGCTTAAGTACCTAAAGCATTGACGGCATGAAAAGGATACGGCATGATTCTGATCGTTAAGAGGTCTTGATAAAGTAGTTAGATTCTTATCCGTAGAGGTATTACTAAATTAGTTAGAATATCGACGGTATACAAATTACGCAGGCCATACCCCATACGAAGCCCTATTGAAAAGGTAGAACAGACCAGCCTGAGATGGTCTGGTCATATTAAGAGAATGGATGGAGGTCGATGTCCTCGGAGAATGCACTGGAGTATGACTTACAAAGGGGAGAGCAAAGAAAAGGTGGGTGGATGGATGGGGTGAGTGAAGCTCATAGTCGGGATGCCGAACAAGCAAAAATGTGCGCGAGTATTGAAGAGAGTCGGGCAGTATCACTAGGGATGTGATGAGGTGGAATCTTTGCATGATTTAAGCAGGAAGGAATAAAAGTTACTCGCATTAAGGAGAAGTGAGTGGGAGAAGAGATGGGGAGGATGTTGCCCTTCCATGTCAAACCACCTCGTTTTGCGACTAACCAATAATTGGATGAAAAACGAAACTCACAAAAGAAAGTGACAATAATATTAGTAATGGCGGTAACAACGCTCACGACAATGATAATGATGTTGACGATGATAGTGACATTTGCGGCCCTACAGAACCGGATGTGTCTTCTGGCCCAGACAGTGGGCGGGGGTCTGGGATGACCCCTCATCCATGAGGAGCTAAGATAAGAGGCAAAAAATGGGCGTTGAATGGGTGTAGGATGGATGAAAGGTGGGCGTGTACCTTGATTGGTTACCTCCTTTGTAAAGGGTAATAGACCTGTTGTTATATAGAATAGAATAATCAACTGGTCCTTGGGAACTCGACACACACGATCAGTTTAATGACATAATACGTCCTACAGCGTGTATGTTTGTATAACCAGTTATTGTTTGGGTCGATAATATCTTGTAATGCTTTCAAATGAAATTAGTTTTTAATCGTTTTTCAATGACGTATTGGCTTGAGGTTTTAATTGGTTTGTTTGTGTAAATCTTCATAAAGATCTGTCAAACTGTTATCGCTACATGTATTTATGCATTTATCTATTTATTAATTTATTTATTTATATATTTGCCTATTATGAATCAGGTCGTTCTTTTGACATACATCTGGACTACTGCCTTAGCTGGTTTTACTTATAACCTTTTCTTTTCCTCCAACAGGTCCTGAATCAGACAATTCTACTCAGCTTCGGTCAAACTGAAGCCAGACCCTAGAGTGACTTCTGAACAGTTCACGAGATCATCCCTGAAGTGAATCAGCTTCATGTTCAACAGCTGGGGACTGTTTTCCAGAGATGTAAAGGTGGTAGCAGTTTGCCAGCTGCAACTTTGATGGTGCTCTCAGCTTGTTTACTAGAGCTTTGTGTCTGCAGTTCAATTACTTCATCTCTGACAGCGTCATATTATTTTCCGAAGGTCCTTGATCTCGTTAGATCATCGCTGATGGTCATTGCAGTTTGTTTACTGCAGAACAAACGTTTAAGTTGAATTAGGCCCCGCCCCCTTCCTTCACAAGAAAACGAACGTTTGGTGTTGAATCAAGCACCTCCCCCTTCGTTCTCTCCCGTAATTGATTGGCCAGCTGCCTCGCGTTCGAAAGAGTGGAACGAGTCTGACTTTGTCTTCATTAAAACGTCATATTCTCATTACGACAGGAGGAGAAAAAATAGCAATCCGAGAGCCGGTTCATAGTGTCATCTTAATGGAAAGAGAGTTTGTTTTCTGTTTGGGGAACAATGTCATTTCATAATCACTGGCGGAGACAGATGGGGAAGACAAAACGAAGAGGTTCTTCAGAAAAAAAATAATAATGCGAGAGGTGATGCATCCAATTATGTCCCTCGGCTTTGTTTTGAAAACGACGTGACGTCAATCGGGGATAAAGAAATGGTAATCCAAAATGTCATTACGCTTAATTATCCAACACGTACAAGAAAGGAGAAGTCATAAACAACTATAATGTTTAGCCAAGAAAGGCTGACATTGACAACCGTAATATTGGTGGAGAATAGATTCTTTTCTTGAAAATCAACTTAGATTTTGATCATCGACGGAGAAGAAATAGCGCCACAAGAAATGTCATCCTTTAGAGTTTCAGCATAGATATAAATAGAAGAATTGAGTGGAAACTAGTATCATAATAGGATGCTGCGTGGGCTTAGAGATGGCACTGAAGTACTTAAAGCATAGATAAAAAACGAAAAATCGCATTTGGTGAGTGCATTAACCATTTGCAATCGTATTACATCAATTAACTTTACTAATAGAATTGAAAACAAATGACCTGGAATTATCATCATCGTTATCATGAACAAAACTATGTACCTCTCTAGGATATTTTCCGGTACATAAATCCTATAAACCAGTGAGGATTATTAGAAAAAATGACAAACGCTCTGACACAAACAACTCAACAACTGACATTGAACAGAAGCTATTAGTGGAAGGAGTTTGCAAAATGATGTGGACATTTGAAACAGAAGACATCCTACAGGGAGTAAGGAAGTGCAATTTCATACCTCTGCTGAACTTCAGGACTTCAGGAAAGCTTCAGGTGACTCGGTCATCTCAATCGACGGCCTCAACTGCCCCAGCCTCAACCACCTCAGCCTCAAAAGACGACATGACTTCAGCCAGAGTAAGTACATTTTACTCTCATTATCACTCTTTTACACGTAAAATGTATATGTATAAAATTGCACATTTTGAAATATTTATATAAGATCTATATGTACCTTTCTACCCATATATGTATATATATATATATATATATATATATAAATATATATATATAAATATATGTATATATATATATATATACATATATTTATACATATATGTATGTATATATATATTCCGACATTCCGACAGGTTGACGTAAGCGGAGTAGGAAACACAGGAGTCTTAGTCTTGAGTCATTCCTTTGAAAAAGCATACCTGCGAAACTAGTCAGGAATAAACTCAAGACTAAGACTCCCGTGTTTCCTACTCCGTATATATATATATATATATATATATATATGTATAAATATATATATATACACATATATATATACATATATACATTATATATACATACATATATATATATATATATATATATATATATGTATATATATATATATGTTTTAAATTACCCACTGTCGGAGAAACAAAGCAAAAGAAACAGACGAACTGTAAATTTCGACCACTACTGTGGTCCTCTTCAGCAGATAGATACAAGGTAAGATGTACAAGAATATATATATATATATATATATATATATATATATATATATATATATATATATATATATATATATATATGAAATGAATCACTAGTAACAGTGAATATCATACAAATAATTTCCGACAGTCACCCAACCGGTGATTTAATTTATTCACATTTTGAAACACGGCTGAGCTCTCTTGACCAACACCTGGATTGGGACAAATCTAAACTTATTTACAAATCTGGTTGTGGGTTTAGAGTGAAAATGGTGGAATCCACTTTAATAGACTATCTGTCCACTATGAATATTTCGAAGGGTCAGTGGAACCCAGACATAGTATCAGGACTATTCATTAAAAAATTGTTTTTTAACATGTATCCTCCTCCTCCCCCCCCCTGACCCGACCTCTTGTCATCCTCAGGTCACTAGCGGGT